>NW_027072086.1:0-338318 GCF_038088225.1 Cyrtonyx montezumae | reverse complement strand
CGGAACGAATATTTTCCAACAAACTTCATCACCGGAGCATCGCAGATGAGCCCGTACGAAACTGAGCCAAATCGGCAACGAACGTCAAACTCGAATCGCTCTTAACAGCGGAATCCGCTTGAAACGCATGAACCGCGGTATCTGCTGCTGCTTGAGCCGCTGAAGAAAGACGCGAATCAGCCGGCTGCCGTGCGCTGAAGAGCGGCTTTAAAACGCTGCCTGCTGCGGTCTGGTTTGAACATATCAGTGATTACCCTTACGACAGAATCCGTCCCTGGCGCTGTCGATAGAGATGGGGAGGTCCCGATGTTAGTGTGGGGAAAAGATTCTGTTCCCTTTCTGCTCTGCTACCGTCGGCAACATATGTCTGCATCAGACGTTCATGTTCGTCAACGGTTACATACATTATTTCAGAAACTTTTTGCTATCTTTTTCTTCGTGAAACTTCCTCAATCCCGTTTCGTTTTCGCACACAAGGACGTTACTGTTTCCTTCCCCAAAATTGTATGCTCTTCTGATCTTAGCAATGTAGATGTGAAATTTGAGTGAAGCTGGCTCTTATCGCAGATTCTGGTGTCTGTCGAACCGGAACGAATATTTTCCAACAAACTTCATCACCGGAGCATCGCAGATGAGCCCGTACGAACTGAGCCAAATCGGCAACGAACGTCAAACTCGAATCGCTCTTAACAGCGGAATCCGCTTGAAACGCATGAACCGCGGTATCTGCTGCTGCTTGAGCCGCTGAAGAAAAGACGCGAATCAGCCGGCTGCCGTGCGCTGAAGAGCGGCTTTAAAAACGCTGCCTGCTGCGGTCTGGTTTGAACATATCAGTGATTACCCTTACGACAGAATCCGTCCTGGCGCTGTCGATAGAGATGGGGAGGACCCCGATGTTAGTGTGGGGAAAAGATTCTGTTCCCTTTCTGCTCTGCTACCGTCGGCAACATATGTCTGCATCAGACGTTCATGTTCGTCAACGGTTACATACATTATTTCAGAAACTTTTTGCTATCTTTTTCTTCGTGAAACTTCCTCAATCCCGTTTCGTTTTCGCACACAAGGACGTTACTGTTTCCTTCCCCAAAATTGTATGCTCTTCTGATCTTAGCAATGTAGATGTGAAATTTGAGTGAAGCTGGCTCTTATCGCAGATTCTGGTGTCTGTCGAACCGGAACGAATATTTTCCAACAAACTTCATCACCGGAGCATCGCAGATGAGCCCGTACGAAACTGAGCCAAATCGGCAACGAACGTCAAACTCGAATCGCTCTTAACAGCGGAATCCGCTTGAAACGCATGAACCGCGGTATCTGCTGCTGCTTGAGCCGCTGAAGAAAGACGCGAATCAGCCGGCTGCCGTGCGCTGAAGAGCGGCTTTAAAACGCTGCCTGCTGCGGTCTGGTTTGAACATATCAGTGATTACCCTTACGACAGAATCCGTCCCTGGCGCTGTCGATAGAGATGGGGAGGACCCCGATGTTAGTGTGGGGAAAAGATTCTGTTCCCTTTCTGCTCTGCTACCGTCGGCAACATATGTCTGCATCAGACGTTCATGTTCGTCAACGGTTACATACATTATTTCAGAAACTTTTTGCTATCTTTTTCTTCGTGAAACTTCGTCAATCCCGTTTCGTTTTCGCACACAAGGACGTTACTGTTTCCTTCCCCAAAATTGTATGCTCTTCTGATCTTAGCAATGTAGATGTGAAATTTGAGTGAAGCTGGCTCTTATCGCAGATTCTGGTGTCTGTCGAACCGGAACGAATATTTTCCAACAAACTTCATCACCGGAGCATCGCAGATGAGCCCGTACGAAACTGAGCCAAATCGGCAACGAACGTCAAACTCGAATCGCTCTTAACAGCGGAATCCGCTTGAAACGCATGAACCGCGGTATCTGCTGCTGCTTGAGCCGCTGAAGAAAGACGCGAATCAGCCGGCTGCCGTGCGCTGAAGAGCGGCTTTAAAACGCTGCCTGCTGCGGTCTGGTTTGAACATATCAGTGATTACCCTTACGACAGAATCCGTCCCTGGCGCTGTCGATAGAGATGGGGAGGACCCCGATGTTAGTGTGGGGAAAAGATTCTGTTCCCTTTCTGCTCTGCTACCGTCGGCAACATATGTCTGCATCAGACGTTCATGTTCGTCAACGGTTACATACATTATTTCAGAAACTTTTTGCTATCTTTTTCTTCGTGAAACTCCTGTCAATCCCATTTCGTTTTCGCACACAAGGACGTTACAGTTTCCTTCCCCAAAATTGTATGCTCTTCTGATCTTAGCAATGTAGATGTGAAATTTGAGTGAAGCTGGCTCTTATCGCAGATTCTGGTGTCTGTCGAACCGGAACGAATATTTTCCAACAAACTTCATCACCGGAGCATCGCAGATGAGCCCCGTACGAAACTGAGCCAAATCGGCAACGAACGTCAAACTCGAATCGCTCTTAACAGCGGAATCCGCTTGAAACGCATGAACCGCGGTATCTGCTGCTGCTTGAGCCGCTGAAGAAAGACGCGAATCAGCCGGCTGCCGTGCGCTGAAGAGCGGCTTTAAAACGCTGCCTGCTGCGGTCTGGTTTGAACATATCAGTGATTACCCTTACGACAGAATCCGTCCCTGGCGCTGTCGATAGAGATGGGGAGGACCCCGATGTTAGTGTGGGGAAAAGATTCTGTTCCCTTTCTGCTCTGCTACCGTCGGCAACATATGTCTGCATCAGACGTTCATGTTCGTCAACGGTTACATACATTATTTCAGAAACTTTTTGCTATCTTTTTCTTCGTGAAACTTCCTCAATCCCGTTTCGTTTTCGCACACAAGGACGTTACTGTTTCCTTCCCCAAAATTGTATGCTCTTCTGATCTTAGCAATGTAGATGTGAAATTTGAGTGAAGCTGGCTCTTATCGCAGATTCTGGTGTCTGTCGAACCGGAACGAATATTTTCCAACAAACTTCATCACCGGAGCATCGCAGATGAGCCCGTACGAAACTGAGCCAAATCGGCAACGAACGTCAAACTCGAATCGCTCTTAACAGCGGAATCCGCTTGAAACGCATGAACCGCGGTATCTGCTGCTGCTTGAGCCGCTGAAGAAAGACGCGAATCAGCCGGCTGCCGTGCGCTGAAGAGCGGCTTTAAAACGCTGCCTGCTGCGGTCTGGTTTGAACATATCAGTGATTACCCTTACGACAGAATCCGTCCCTGGCGCTGTCGATAGAGATGGGGAGGTCCCCGATGTTAGTGCGGGGAAAAGATTCTGTTCCCTTTCTGCTCTGCTACCGTCGGCAACATATGTCTGCATCAGACGTTCATGTTCGTCAACGGTTACATACATTATTTCAGAAACTTTTTGCTATCTTTTTCTTCGTGAAACTTCGTCAATCCCGTTTCGTTTTCGCACACAAGGACGTTACTGTTTCCTTCCCCAAAATTGTATGCTCTTCTGATCTTAGCAATGTAGATGTGAAATTTGAGTGAAGCTGGCTCTTATCGCAGATTCTGGTGTCTGTCGAACCGGAACGAATATTTTCCAACAAACTTCATCACCGGAGCATCGCAGATGAGCCCGTACGAAACTGAGCCAAATCGGCAACGAACGTCAAACTCGAATCGCTCTTAACAGCGGAATCCGCTTGAAACGCATGAACCGCGGTATCTGCTGCTGCTTGAGCCGCTGAAGAAAGACGCGAATCAGCCGGCTGCCGTGCGCTGAAGAGCGGCTTTAAAACGCTGCCTGCTGCGGTCTGGTTTGAACATATCAGTGATTACCCTTACGACAGAATCCGTCCCTGGCGCTGTCGATAGAGATGGGGAGGACCCCGATGTTAGTGTGGGGAAAAGATTCTGTTCCCTTTCTGCTCTGCTACCGTCGGCAACATATGTCTGCATCAGACGTTCATGTTCGTCAACGGTTACATACATTATTTCAGAAACTTTTTGCTATCTTTTTCTTCGTGAAACTTCGTCAATCCCGTTTCGTTTTCGCACACAAGGACGTTACTGTTTCCTTCCCCAAAATTGTATGCTCTTCTGATCTTAGCAATGTAGATGTGAAATTTGAGTGAAGCTGGCTCTTATCGCAGATTCTGGTGTCTGTCGAACCGGAACGAATATTTTCCAACAAACTTCATCACCGGAGCATCGCAGATGAGCCCGTACGAAACTGAGCCAAATCGGCAACGAACGTCAAACTCGAATCGCTCTTAACAGCGGAATCCGCTTGAAACGCATGAACCGCGGTATCTGCTGCTGCTTGAGCCGCTGAAGAAAGACGCGAATCAGCCGGCTGCCGTGCGCTGAAGAGCGGCTTTAAAACGCTGCCTGCTGCGGTCTGGTTTGAACATATCAGTGATTACCCTTACGACAGAATCCGTCCCTGGCGCTGTCGATAGAGATGGGGAGGTCCCCGATGTTAGTGCGGGGAAAAGATTCTGTTCCCTTTCTGCTCTGCTACCGTCGGCAACATATGTCTGCATCAGACGTTCATGTTCGTCAACGGTTACATACATTATTTCAGAAACTTTTTGCTATCTTTTTCTTCGTGAAACTTCCTCAATCCCGTTTCGTTTTCGCACACAAGGACGTTACTGTTTCCTTCCCCAAAATTGTATGCTCTTCTGATCTTAGCAATGTAGATGTGAAATTTGAGTGAAGCTGGCTCTTATCGCAGATTCTGGTGTCTGTCGAACCGGAACGAATATTTTCCAACAAACTTCATCACCGGAGCATCGCAGATGAGCCCGTACGAAACTGAGCCAAATCGGCAACGAACGTCAAACTCGAATCGCTCTTAACAGCGGAATCCGCTTGAAACGCATGAACCGCGGTATCTGCTGCTGCTTGAGCCGCTGAAGAAAGACGCGAATCAGCCGGCTGCCGTGCGCTGAAGAGCGGCTTTAAAACGCTGCCTGCTGCGGTCTGGTTTGAACATATCAGTGATTACCCTTACGACAGAATCCGTCCCTGGCGCTGTCGATAGAGATGGGGAGGTCCCCGATGTTAGTGTGGGGAAAAGATTCTGTTCCCTTTCTGCTCTGCTACCGTCGGCAACATATGTCTGCATCATACGTTCATGTTCGTCAACGGTTACATACATTATTTCAGAAACTTTTTGCTATCTTTTTCTTCGTGAAACTTCCTCAATCCCGTTTCGTTTTCGCACACAAGGACGTTACTGTTTCCTTCCCCAAAATTGTATGCTCTTCTGATCTTAGCAATGTAGATGTGAAATTTGAGTGAAGCTGGCTCTTATCGCAGATTCTGGTGTCTGTCGAACCGGAACGAATATTTTCCAACAAACTTCATCACCGGAGCATCGCAGATGAGCCCGTACGAAACTGAGCCAAATCGGCAACGAACGTCAAACTCGAATCGCTCTTAACAGCGGAATCCGCTTGAAACGCATGAACCGCGGTATCTGCTGCTGCTTGAGCCGCTGAAGAAAGACGCGAATCAGCCGGCTGCCGTGCGCTGAAGAGCGGCTTTAAAACGCTGCCTGCTGCGGTCTGGTTTGAACATATCAGTGATTACCCTTACGACAGAATCCGTCCCTGGCGCTGTCGATAGAGATGGGGAGGACCCCGATGTTAGTGTGGGGAAAAGATTCTGTTCCCTTTCTGCTCTGCTACCGTCGGCAACATATGTCTGCATCAGACGTTCATGTTCGTCAACGGTTACATACATTATTTCAGAAACTTTTTGCTATCTTTTTCTTCGTGAAACTTCCTCAATCCCATTTCGTTTTCGCACACAAGGACGTTACTGTTTCCTTCCCCAAAATTGTATGCTCTTCTGATCTTAGCAATGTAGATGTGAAATTTGAGTGAAGCTGGCTCTTATCGCAGATTCTGGTGTCTGTCGAACCGGAACGAATATTTTCCAACAAACTTCATCACCGGAGCATCGCAGATGAGCCCGTACGAAACTGAGCCAAATCGGCAACGAACGTCAAACTCGAATCGCTCTTAACAGCGGAATCCGCTTGAAACGCATGAACCGCGGTATCTGCTGCTGCTTGAGCCGCTGAAGAAAGACGCGAATCAGCCGGCTGCCGTGCGCTGAAGAGCGGCTTTAAAACGCTGCCTGCTGCGGTCTGGTTTGAACATATCAGTGATTACCCTTACGACAGAATCCGTCCCTGGCGCTGTCGATAGAGATGGGGAGGACCCCGATGTTAGTGCGGGGAAAAGATTCTGTTCCCTTTCTGCTCTGCTACCGTCGGCAACATATGTCTGCATCAGACGTTCATGTTCGTCAACGGTTACATACATTATTTCAGAAACATTTTGCTATCTTTTTCTTCGTGAAACTTCGTCAATCCCGTTTCGTTTTCGCACACAAGGACGTTATTGTTTCCTTCCCCAAAATTGTATGCTCTTCTGATCTTAGCAATGTAGATGTGAAATTTGAGTGAAGCTGGCTCTTATCGCAGATTCTGGTGTCTGTCGAACCGGAACGAATATTTTCCAACAAACTTCATCACCGGAGCATCGCAGATGAGCCCGTACAAAACTGAGCCAAATCGGCAACGAACGTCAAACTCGAATCGCTCTTAACAGCGGAATCCGCTTGAAACGCATGAACCGCGGTATCTGCTGCTGCTTGAGCCGCTGAAGAAAGACGCGAATCAGCCGGCTGCCGTGCGCTGAAGAGCGGCTTTAAAACGCTGCCTGCTGCGGTCTGGTTTGAACATATCAGTGATTACCCTTACGACAGAATCCGTCCCTGGCGCTGTCGATAGAGATGGGGAGGACCCCGATGTTAGTGCGGGGAAAAGATTCTGTTCCCTTTCTGCTCTGCTACCGTCGGCAACATATGTCTGCATCAGACGTTCATGTTCGTCAACGGTTACATACATTATTTCAGAAACATTTTGCTATCTTTTTCTTCGTGAAACTTCGTCAATCCCGTTTCGTTTTCGCACACAAGGACGTTATTGTTTCCTTCCCCAAAATTGTATGCTCTTCTGATCTTAGCAATGTAGATGTGAAATTTGAGTGAAGCTGGCTCTTATCGCAGATTCTGGTGTCTGTCGAACCGGAACGAATATTTTCCAACAAACTTCATCACCGGAGCATCGCAGATGAGCCCGTACGAAACTGAGCCAAATCGGCAACGAACGTCAAACTCGAATCGCTCTTAACAGCGGAATCCGCTTGAAACGCATGAACCGCGGTATCTGCTGCTGCTTGAGCCGCTGAAGAAAGACGCGAATCAGCCGGCTGCCGTGCGCTGAAGAGCGGCTTTAAAACGCTGCCTGCTGCGGTCTGGTTTGAACATATCAGTGATTACCCTTACGACAGAATCCGTCCCTGGCGCTGTCGATAGAGATGGGGAGGACCCCGATGTTAGTGTGGGGAAAAGATTCTGTTCCCTTTCTGCTCTGCTACCGTCGGCAACATATGTCTGCATCAGACGTTCATGTTCGTCAACGGTTACATACATTATTTCAGAAACTTTTTGCTATCTTTTTCTTCGTGAAACTTCCTCAATCCCGTTTCGTTTTCGCACACAAGGACGTTACTGTTTCCTTCCCCAAAATTGTATGCTCTTCTGATCTTAGCAATGTAGATGTGAAATTTGAGTGAAGCTGGCTCTTATCGCAGATTCTGGTGTCTGTCGAACCGGAACGAATATTTTCCAACAAACTTCATCACCGGAGCATCGCAGATGAGCCCGTACGAAACTGAGCCAAATCGGCAACGAACGTCAAACTCGAATCGCTCTTAACAGCGGAATCCGCTTGAAACGCATGAACCGCGGTATCTGCTGCTGCTTGAGCCGCTGAAGAAAGACGCGAATCAGCCGGCTGCCGTGCGCTGAAGAGCGGCTTTAAAACGCTGCCTGCTGCGGTCTGGTTTGAACATATCAGTGATTACCCTTACGACAGAATCCGTCCCTGGCGCTGTCGATAGAGATGGGGAGGACCCCGATGTTAGTGTGGGGAAAAGATTCTGTTCCCTTTCTGCTCTGCTACCGTCGGCAACATATGTCTGCATCAGACGTTCATGTTCGTCAACGGTTACATACATTATTTCAGAAACTTTTTGCTATCTTTTTCTTCGTGAAACTTCGTCAATCCCGTTTCGTTTTCGCACACAAGGACGTTACTGTTTCCTTCCCCAAAATTGTATGCTCTTCTGATCTTAGCAATGTAGATGTGAAATTTGAGTGAAGCTGGCTCTTATCGCAGATTCTGGTGTCTGTCGAACCGGAACGAATATTTTCCAACAAACTTCATCACCGGAGCATCGCAGATGAGCCCGTACGAAACTGAGCCAAATCGGCAACGAACGTCAAACTCGAATCGCTCTTAACAGCGGAATCCGCTTGAAACGCATGAACCGCGGTATCTGCTGCTGCTTGAGCCGCTGAAGAAAGACGCGAATCAGCCGGCTGCCGTGCGCTGAAGAGCGGCTTTAAAACGCTGCCTGCTGCGGTCTGGTTTGAACATATCAGTGATTACCCTTACGACAGAATCCGTCCCTGGCGCTGTCGATAGAGATGGGGAGGACCCCGATGTTAGTGTGGGGAAAAGATTCTGTTCCCTTTCTGCTCTGCTACCGTCGGCAACATATGTCTGCATCAGACGTTCATGTTCGTCAACGGTTACATACATTATTTCAGAAACTTTTTGCTATCTTTTTCTTCGTGAAACTTCCTCAATCCCGTTTCGTTTTCGCACACAAGGACGTTACTGTTTCCTTCCCCAAAATTGTATGCTCTTCTGATCTTAGCAATGTAGATGTGAAATTTGAGTGAAGCTGGCTCTTATCGCAGATTCTGGTGTCTGTCGAACCGGAACGAATATTTTCCAACAAACTTCATCACCGGAGCATCGCAGATGAGCCCGTACGAAACTGAGTCAAATCGGCAACGAACGTCAAACTCGAATCGCTCTTAACAGCGGAATCCGCTTGAAACGCATGAACCGCGGTATCTGCTGCTGCTTGAGCCGCTGAAGAAAGACGCGAATCAGCCGGCTGCCGTGCGCTGAAGAGCGGCTTTAAAACGCTGCCTGCTGCGGTCTGGTTTGAACATATCAGTGATTACCCTTACGACAGAATCCGTCCCTGGCGCTGTCGATAGAGATGGGGAGGACCCCGATGTTAGTGTGGGGAAAAGATTCTGTTCCCTTTCTGCTCTGCTACCGTCGGCAACATATGTCTGCATCAGACGTTCATGTTCGTCAACGGTTACATACATTATTTCAGAAACTTTTTGCTATCTTTTTCTTCGTGAAACTTCCTCAATCCCGTTTCGTTTTCGCACACAAGGACGTTACTGTTTCCTTCCCCAAAATTGTATGCTCTTCTGATCTTAGCAATGTAGATGTGAAATTTGAGTGAAGCTGGCTCTTATCGCAGATTCTGGTGTCTGTCGAACCGGAACGAATATTTTCCAACAAACTTCATCACCGGAGCATCGCAGATGAGCCCGTACGAAACTGAGCCAAATCGGCAACGAACGTCAAACTCGAATCGCTCTTAACAGCGGAATCCGCTTGAAACGCATGAACCGCGGTATCTGCTGCTGCTTGAGCCGCTGAAGAAAGACGCGAATCAGCCGGCTGCCGTGCGCTGAAGAGCGGCTTTAAAACGCTGCCTGCTGCGGTCTGGTTTGAACATATCAGTGATTACCCTTACGACAGAATCCGTCCCTGGCGCTGTCGATAGAGATGGGGAGGACCCCGATGTTAGTGCGGGGAAAAGATTCTGTTCCCTTTCTGCTCTGCTACCGTCGGCAACATATGTCTGCATCAGACGTTCATGTTCGTCAACGGTTACATACATTATTTCAGAAACTTTTTGCTATCTTTTTCTTCGTGAAACTTCGTCAATCCCGTTTCGTTTTCGCACACAAGGACGTTACTGTTTCCTTCCCCAAAATTGTATGCTCTTCTGATCTTAGCAATGTAGATGTGAAATTTGAGTGAAGCTGGCTCTTATCGCAGATTCTGGTGTCTGTCGAACCGGAACGAATATTTTCCAACAAACTTCATCACCGGAGCATCGCAGATGAGCCCGTACGAAACTGAGCCAAATCGGCAACGAACGTCAAACTCGAATCGCTCTTAACAGCGGAATCCGCTTGAAACGCATGAACCGCGGTATCTGCTGCTGCTTGAGCCGCTGAAGAAAGACGCGAATCAGCCGGCTGCCGTGCGCTGAAGAGCGGCTTTAAAACGCTGCCTGCTGCGGTCTGGTTTGAACATATCAGTGATTACCCTTACGACAGAATCCGTCCCTGGCGCTGTCGATAGAGATGGGGAGGACCCCGATGTTAGTGCGGGGAAAAGATTCTGTTCCCTTTCTGCTCTGCTACCGTCGGCAACATATGTCTGCATCAGACGTTCATGTTCGTCAACGGTTACATACATTATTTCAGAAACTTTTTGCTATCTTTTTCTTCGTGAAACTTCCTCAATCCCGTTTCGTTTTCGCACACAAGGACGTTACTGTTTCCTTCCCCAAAATTGTATGCTCTTCTGATCTTAGCAATGTAGATGTGAAATTTGAGTGAAGCTGGCTCTTATCGCAGATTCTGGTGTCTGTCGAACCGGAACGAATATTTTCCAACAAACTTCATCACCGGAGCATCGCAGATGAGCCCGTACGAAACTGAGCCAAATCGGCAACGAACGTCAAACTCGAATCGCTCTTAACAGCGGAATCCGCTTGAAACGCATGAACCGCGGTATCTGCTGCTGCTTGAGCCGCTGAAGAAAGACGCGAATCAGCCGGCTGCCGTGCGCTGAAGAGCGGCTTTAAAACGCTGCCTGCTGCGGTCTGGTTTGAACATATCAGTGATTACCCTTACGACAGAATCCGTCCCTGGCGCTGTCGATAGAGATGGGGAGGTCCCCGATGTTAGTGCGGGGAAAAGATTCTGTTCCCTTTCTGCTCTGCTACCGTCGGCAACATATGTCTGCATCAGACGTTCATGTTCGTCAACGGTTACATACATTATTTCAGAAACTTTTTGCTATCTTTTTCTTCGTGAAACTTCCTCAATCCCGTTTCGTTTTCGCACACAAGGACGTTACTGTTTCCTTCCCCAAAATTGTATGCTCTTCTGATCTTAGCAATGTAGATGTGAAATTTGAGTGAAGCTGGCTCTTATCGCAGATTCTGGTGTCTGTCGAACCGGAACGAATATTTTCCAACAAACTTCATCACCGGAGCATCGCAGATGAGCCCGTACGAAACTGAGCCAAATCGGCAATGAACGTCAAACTCGAATCGCTCTTAACAGCGGAATCCGCTTGAAACGCATGAACCGCGGTATCTGCTGCTGCTTGAGCCGCTGAAGAAAGACGCGAATCAGCCGGCTGCCGTGCGCTGAAGAGCGGCTTTAAAACGCTGCCTGCTGCGGTCTGGTTTGAACATATCAGTGATTACCCTTACGACAGAATCCGTCCCTGGCGCTGTCGATAGAGATGGGGAGGACCCCGATGTTAGTGTGGGGAAAAGATTCTGTTCCCTTTCTGCTCTGCTACCGTCGGCAACATATGTCTGCATCAGACGTTCATGTTCGTCAACGGTTACATACATTATTTCAGAAACTTTTTGCTATCTTTTTCTTCGTGAAACTTCCTCAATCCCGTTTCGTTTTCGCACACAAGGACGTTACTGTTTCCTTCCCCAAAATTGTATGCTCTTCTGATCTTAGCAATGTAGATGTGAAATTTGAGTGAAGCTGGCTCTTATCGCAGATTCTGGTGTCTGTCGAACCGGAACGAATATTTTCCAACAAACTTCATCACCGGAGCATCGCAGATGAGCCCGTACGAAACTGAGCCAAATCGGCAACGAACGTCAAACTTGAATCGCTCTTAACAGCGGAATCCGCTTGAAACGCATGAACCGCGGTATCTGCTGCTGCTTGAGCCGCTGAAGAAAGACGCGAATCAGCCGGCTGCCGTGCGCTGAAGAGCGGCTTTAAAACGCTGCCTGCTGCGGTCTGGTTTGAACATATCAGTGATTACCCTTACGACAGAATCCGTCCCTGGCGCTGTCGATAGAGATGGGGAGGTCCCCGATGTTAGTGCGGGGAAAAGATTCTGTTCCCTTTCTGCTCTGCTACCGTCGGCAACATATGTCTGCATCAGACGTTCATGTTCGTCAACGGTTACATACATTATTTCAGAAACTTTTTGCTATCTTTTTCTTCGTGAAACTTCCTCAATCCCGTTTCGTTTTCGCACACAAGGACGTTACTGTTTCCTTCCCCAAAATTGTATGCTCTTCTGATCTTAGCAATGTAGATGTGAAATTTGAGTGAAGCTGGCTCTTATCGCAGATTCTGGTGTCTGTCGAACCGGAACGAATATTTTCCAACAAACTTCATCACCGGAGCATCGCAGATGAGCCCGTACGAAACTGAGCCAAATCGGCAACGAACGTCAAACTCGAATCGCTCTTAACAGCGGAATCCGCTTGAAACGCATGAACCGCGGTATCTGCTGCTGCTTGAGCCGCTGAAGAAAGACGCGAATCAGCCGGCTGCCGTGCGCTGAAGAGCGGCTTTAAAACGCTGCCTGCTGCGGTCTGGTTTGAACATATCAGTGATTACCCTTACGACAGAATCCGTCCCTGGCGCTGTCGATAGAGATGGGGAGGACCCCGATGTTAGTGTGGGGAAAAGATTCTGTTCCCTTTCTGCTCTGCTACCGTCGGCAACATATGTCTGCATCAGACGTTCATGTTCGTCAACGGTTACATACATTATTTCAGAAACTTTTTGCTATCTTCGTGAAACTTCCTCAATCCCGTTTCGTTTTCGCACACAAGGACGTTACTGTTTCCTTCCCCAAAATTGTATGCTCTTCTGATCTTAGCAATGTAGATGTGAAATTTGAGTGAAGCTGGCTCTTATCGCAGATTCTGGTGTCTGTCGAACCGGAACGAATATTTTCCAACAAACTTCATCACCGGAGCATCGCAGATGAGCCCGTACGAAACTGAGCCAAATCGGCAACGAACGTCAAACTCGAATCGCTCTTAACAGCGGAATCCGCTTGAAACGCATGAACCGCGGTATCTGCTGCTGCTTGAGCCGCTGAAGAAAGACGCGAATCAGCCGGCTGCCGTGCGCTGAAGAGCGGCTTTAAAACGCTGCCTGCTGCGGTCTGGTTTGAACATATCAGTGATTACCCTTACGACAGAATCCGTCCCTGGCGCTGTCGATAGAGATGGGGAGGTCCCCGATGTTAGTGAGGGGAAAAGATTCTGTTCCCTTTCTGCTCTGCTACCGTCGGCAACATATGTCTGCATCAGACGTTCATGTTCGTCAACGGTTACATACATTATTTCAGAAACTTTTTGCTATCTTTTTCTTCGTGAAACTTCCTCAATCCCGTTTCGTTTTCGCACACAAGGACGTTACTGTTTCCTTCCCCAAAATTGTATGCTCTTCTCATCTTAGCAATGTAGATGTGAAATTTGAGTGAAGCTGGCTCTTATCGCAGATTCTGGTGTCTGTCGAACCAGAACGAATATTTTCCAACAAACTTCATCACCGGAGCATCGCAGATGAGCCCGTACGAAACTGAGCCAAATCGGCAACGAACGTCAAACTCGAATCGCTCTTAACAGCGGAATCCGCTTGAAACGCATGAACCGCGGTATCTGCTGCTGCTTGAGCCGCTGAAGAAAGACGCGAATCAGCCGGCTGCCGTGCGCTGAAGAGCGGCTTTAAAACGCTGCCTGCTGCGGTCTGGTTTGAACATATCAGTGATTACCCTTACGACAGAATCCGTCCCTGGCGCTGTCGATAGAGATGGGGAGGACCCCGATGTTAGTGCGGGGAAAAGATTCTGTTCCCTTTCTGCTCTGCTACCGTCGGCAACATATGTCTGCATCAGACGTTCATGTTCGTCAACGGTTACATACATTATTTCAGAAACTTTTTGCTATCTTTTTCTTCGTGAAACTTCCTCAATCCCGTTTCGTTTTCGCACACAAGGACGTTACTGTTTCCTTCCCCAAAATTGTATGCTCTTCTGATCTTAGCAATGTAGATGTGAAATTTGAGTGAAGCTGGCTCTTATCGCAGATTCTGGTGTCTGTCGAACCGGAACGAATATTTTCCAACAAACTTCATCACCGGAGCATCGCAGATGAGCCCGTACGAAACTGAGCCAAATCGGCAACGAACGTCAAACTCGAATCGCTCTTAACAGCGGAATCCGCTTGAAACGCATGAACCGCGGTATCTGCTGCTGCTTGAGCCGCTGAAGAAAGACGCGAATCAGCCGGCTGCCGTGCGCTGAAGAGCGGCTTTAAAACGCTGCCTGCTGCGGTCTGGTTTGAACATATCAGTGATTACCCTTACGACAGAATCCGTCCCTGGCGCTGTCGATAGAGATGGGGAGGACCCCGATGTTAGTGTGGGGAAAAGATTCTGTTCCCTTTCTGCTCTGCTACCGTCGGCAACATATGTCTGCATCAGACGTTCATGTTCGTCAACGGTTACATACATTATTTCAGAAACTTTTTGCTATCTTTTTCTTCGTGAAACTTCCTCAATCCCGTTTCGTTTTCGCACACAAGGACGTTACTGTTTCCTTCCCCAAAATTGTATGCTCTTCTGATCTTAGCAATGTAGATGTGAAATTTGAGTGAAGCTGGCTCTTATCGCAGATTCTGGTGTCTGTCGAACCGGAACGAATATTTTCCAACAAACTTCATCACCGGAGCATCGCAGATGAGCCCGTACGAAACTGAGCCAAATCGGCAACGAACGTCAAACTCGAATCGCTCTTAACAGCGGAATCCGCTTGAAACGCATGAACCGCGGTATCTGCTGCTGCTTGAGCCGCTGAAGAAAGACGCGAATCAGCCGGCTGCCGTGCGCTGAAGAGCGGCTTTAAAACGCTGCCTGCTGCGGTCTGGTTTGAACATATCAGTGATTACCCTTACGACAGAATCCGTCCCTGGCGCTGTCGATAGAGATGGGGAGGTCCCCGATGTTAGTGCGGGGAAAAGATTCTGTTCCCTTTCTGCTCTGCTACCGTCGGCAACATATGTCTGCATCAGACGTTCATGTTCGTCAACGGTTACATACATTATTTCAGAAACTTTTTGCTATCTTTTTCTTCGTGAAACTTCGTCAATCCCGTTTCGTTTTCGCACACAAGGACGTTACTGTTTCCTTCCCCAAAATTTTATGCTCTTCTCATCTTAGCAATGTAGATGTGAAATTTGAGTGAAGCTGGCTCTTATCGCAGATTCTGGTGTCTGTCGAACCGGAACGAATATTTTCCAACAAACTTCATCACCGGAGCATCGCAGATGAGCCCGTACGAAACTGAGCCAAATCGGCAACGAACGTCAAACTCGAATCGCTCTTAACAGCGGAATCCGCTTGAAACGCATGAACCGCGGTATCTGCTGCTGCTTGAGCCGCTGAAGAAAGACGCGAATCAGCCGGCTGCCGTGCGCTGAAGAGCGGCTTTAAAACGCTGCCTGCTGCGGTCTGGTTTGAACATATCAGTGATTACCCTTACGACAGAATCCGTCCCTGGCGCTGTCGATAGAGATGGGGAGGACCCCCATGTTAGTGCGGGGAAAAGATTCTGTTCCCTTTCTGCTCTGCTACCGTCGGCAACATATGTCTGCATCAGACGTTCATGTTCGTCAACGGTTACATACATTATTTCAGAAACTTTTTGCTATCTTTTTCTTCGTGAAACTTCGTCAATCCCGTTTCGTTTTCGCACACAAGGACGTTACTGTTTCCTTCCCCAAAATTGTATGCTCTTCTGATCTTAGCAATGTAGATGTGAAATTTGAGTGAAGCTGGCTCTTATCGCAGATTCTGGTGTCTGTCGAACCGGAACGAATATTTTCCAACAAACTTCATCACCGGAGCATCGCAGATGAGCCCGTACGAAACTGAGCCAAATCGGCAACGAACGTCAAACTCGAATCGCTCTTAACAGCGGAATCCGCTTGAAACGCATGAACCGCGGTATCTGCTGCTGCTTGAGCCGCTGAAGAAAGACGCGAATCAGCCGGCTGCCGTGCGCTGAAGAGCGGCTTTAAAACGCTGCCTGCTGCGGTCTGGTTTGAACATATCAGTGATTACCCTTACGACAGAATCCGTCCCTGGCGCTGTCGATAGAGATGGGGAGGTCCCCGATGTTAGTGTGGGGAAAAGATTCTGTTCCCTTTCTGCTCTGCTACCGTCGGCAACATATGTCTGCATCAGACGTTCATGTTCGTCAACGGTTACATACATTATTTCAGAAACTTTTTGCTATCTTTTTCTTCGTGAAACTTCCTCAATCCCGTTTCGTTTTCGCACACAAGGACGTTACTGTTTCCTTCCCCAAAATTGTATGCTCTTCTGATCTTAGCAATGTAGATGTGAAATTTGAGTGAAGCTGGCTCTTATCGCAGATTCTGGTGTCTGTCGAACCGGAACGAATATTTTCCAACAAACTTCATCACCGGAGCATCGCAGATGAGCCCGTACGAAACTGAGCCAAATCGGCAACGAACGTCAAACTCGAATCGCTCTTAACAGCGGAATCCGCTTGAAACGCATGAACCGCGGTATCTGCTGCTGCTTGAGCCGCTGAAGAAAGACGCGAATCAGCCGGCTGCCGTGCGCTGAAGAGCGGCTTTAAAACGCTGCCTGCTGCGGTCTGGTTTGAACATATCAGTGATTACCCATACGACAGAATCCGTCCCTGGCGCTGTCGATAGAGATGGGGAGGACCCCGATGTTAGTGTGGGGAAAAGATTCTGTTCCCTTTCTGCTCTGCTACCGTCGGCAACATATGTCTGCATCAGACGTTCATGTTCGTCAACGGTTACATACATTATTTCAGAAACTTTTTGCTATCTTTTTCTTCGTGAAACTTCCTCAATCCCGTTTCGTTTTCGCACACAAGGACGTTACTGTTTCCTTCCCCAAAATTGTATGCTCTTCTGATCTTAGCAATGTAGATGTGAAATTTGAGTGAAGCTGGCTCTTATCGCAGATTCTGGTGTCTGTCGAACCGGAACGAATATTTTCCAACAAACTTCATCACCGGAGCATCGCAGATGAGCCCGTACGAAACTGAGCCAAATCGGCAACGAACGTCAAACTCGAATCGCTCTTAACAGCGGAATCCGCTTGAAACGCATGAACCGCGGTATCTGCTGCTGCTTGAGCCGCTGAAGAAAGACGCGAATCAGCCGGCTGCCGTGCGCTGAAGAGCGGCTTTAAAACGCTGCCTGCTGCGGTCTGGTTTGAACATATCAGTGATTACCCTTACGACAGAATCCGTCCCTGGCGCTGTCGATAGAGATGGGGAGGACCCCGATGTTAGTGTGGGGAAAAGATTCTGTTCCCTTTCTGCTCTGCTACCGTCGGCAACATATGTCTGCATCAGACGTTCATGTTCGTCAACGGTTACATACATTATTTCAGAAACTTTTTGCTATCTTTTTCTTCGTGAAACTTCCTCAATCCCGTTTCGTTTTCGCACACAAGGACGTTACTGTTTCCTTCCCCAAAATTGTATGCTCTTCTGATCTTAGCAATGTAGATGTGAAATTTGAGTGAAGCTGGCTCTTATCGCAGATTCTGGTGTCTGTCGAACCGGAACGAATATTTTCCAACAAACTTCATCACCGGAGCATCGCAGATGAGCCCGTACGAAACTGAGCCAAATCGGCAACGAACGTCAAACTCGAATCGCTCTTAACAGCGGAATCCGCTTGAAACGCATGAACCGCGGTATCTGCTGCTGCTTGAGCCGCTGAAGAAAGACGCGAATCAGCCGGCTGCCGTGCGCTGAAGAGCGGCTTTAAAACGCTGCCTGCTGCGGTCTGGTTTGAACATATCAGTGATTACCCTTACGACAGAATCCGTCCCTGGCGCTGTCGATAGAGATGGGGAGGACCCCGATGTTAGTGTGGGGAAAAGATTCTGTTCCCTTTCTGCTCTGCTACCGTCGGCAACATATGTCTGCATCAGACGTTCATGTTCGTCAACGGTTACATACATTATTTCAGAAACTTTTTGCTATCTTTTTCTTCGTGAAACTTCCTCAATCCCGTTTCGTTTTCGCACACAAGGACGTTACTGTTTCCTTCCCCAAAATTGTATGCTCTTCTGATCTTAGCAATGTAGATGTGAAATTTGAGTGAAGCTGGCTCTTATCGCAGATTCTGGTGTCTGTCGAACCGGAACGAATATTTTCCAACAAACTTCATCACCGGAGCATCGCAGATGAGCCCGTACGAAACTGAGCCAAATCGGCAACGAACGTCAAACTCGAATCGCTCTTAACAGCGGAATCCGCTTGAAACGCATGAACCGCGGTATCTGCTGCTGCTTGAGCCGCTGAAGAAAGACGCGAATCAGCCGGCTGCCGTGCGCTGAAGAGCGGCTTTAAAACGCTGCCTGCTGCGGTCTGGTTTGAACATATCAGTGATTACCCTTACGACAGAATCCGTCCCTGGCGCTGTCGATAGAGATGGGGAGGACCCCGATGTTAGTGTGGGGAAAAGATTCTGTTCCCTTTCTGCTCTGCTACCGTCGGCAACATATGTCTGCATCAGACGTTCATGTTCGTCAACGGTTACATACATTATTTCAGAAACTTTTTGCTATCTTTTTCTTCGTGAAACTTCCTCAATCCCGTTTCGTTTTCGCACACAAGGACGTTACTGTTTCCTTCCCCAAAATTGTATGCTCTTCTGATCTTAGCAATGTAGATGTGAAATTTGAGTGAAGCTGGCTCTTATCGCAGATTCTGGTGTCTGTCGAACCGGAACGAATATTTTCCAACAAACTTCATCACCGGAGCATCGCAGATGAGCCCGTACGAAACTGAGCCAAATCGGCAACGAACGTCAAACTCGAATCGCTCTTAACAGCGGAATCCGCTTGAAACGCATGAACCGCGGTATCTGCTGCTGCTTGAGCCGCTGAAGAAAGACGCGAATCAGCCGGCTGCCGTGCGCTGAAGAGCGGCTTTAAAACGCTGCCTGCTGCGGTCTGGTTTGAACATATCAGTGATTACCCTTACGACAGAATCCGTCCCTGGCGCTGTCGATAGAGATGGGGAGGACCCCGATGTTAGTGTGGGGAAAAGATTCTGTTCCCTTTCTGCTCTGCTACCGTCGGCAACATATGTCTGCATCAGACGTTCATGTTCGTCAACGGTTACATACACTATTTCAGAAACTTTTTGCTATCTTTTTCTTCGTGAAACTTCCTCAATCCGGTTTCGTTTTCGCACACAAGGACGTTACTGTTTCCTTCCCCAAAATTGTATGCTCTTCTGATCTTAGCAATGTAGATGTGAAATTTGAGTGAAGCTGGCTCTTATCGCAGATTCTGGTGTCTGTCGAACCGGAACGAATATTTTCCAACAAACTTCATCACCGGAGCATCGCAGATGAGCCCGTACGAAACTGAGCCAAATCGGCAACGAACGTCAAACTCGAATCGCTCTTAACAGCGGAATCCGCTTGAAACGCATGAACCGCGGTATCTGCTGCTGCTTGAGCCGCTGAAGAAAGACGCGAATCAGCCGGCTGCCGTGCGCTGAAGAGCGGCTTTAAAACGCTGCCTGCTGCGGTCTGGTTTGAACATATCAGTGATTACCCTTACGACAGAATCCGTCCCTGGCGCTGTCGATAGAGATGGGGAGGTCCCCGATGTTAGTGTGGGGAAAAGATTCTGTTCCCTTTCTGCTCTGCTACCGTCGGCAACATATGTCTGCATCAGACGTTCATGTTCGTCAACGGTTACATACATTATTTCAGAAACTTTTTGCTATCTTTTTCTTCGTGAAACTTCCTCAATCCCGTTTCGTTTTCGCACACAAGGACGTTACTGTTTCCTTCCCCAAAATTGTATGCTCTTCTGATCTTAGCAATGTAGATGTGAAATTTGAGTGAAGCTGGCTCTTATCGCAGATTCTGGTGTCTGTCGAACCGGAACGAATATTTTCCAACAAACTTCATCACCGGAGCATCGCAGATGAGCCCGTACGAAACTGAGCCAAATCGGCAACGAACGTCAAACTCGAATCGCTCTTAACAGCGGAATCCGCTTGAAACGCATGAACCGCGGTATCTGCTGCTGCTTGAGCCGCTGAAGAAAGACGCGAATCAGCCGGCTGCCGTGCGCTGAAGAGCGGCTTTAAAACGCTGCCTGCTGCGGTCTGGTTTGAACATATCAGTGATTACCCTTACGACAGAATCCGTCCCTGGCGCTGTCGATAGAGATGGGGAGGTCCCCGATGTTAGTGTGGGGAAAAGATTCTGTTCCCTTTCTGCTCTGCTACCGTCGGCAACATATGTCTGCATCAGACGTTCATGTTCGTCAACGGTTACATACATTATTTCAGAAACTTTTTGCTATCTTTTTCTTCGTGAAACTTCGTCAATCCCGTTTCGTTTTCGCACACAAGGACGTTACTGTTTCCTTCCCCAAAATTGTATGCTCTTCTGATCTTAGCAATGTAGATGTGAAATTTGAGTGAAGCTGGCTCTTATCGCAGATTCTGGTGTCTGTCGAACCGGAACGAATATTTTCCAACAAACTTCATCACCGGAGCATCGCAGATGAGCCCGTACGAAACTGAGCCAAATCGGCAACGAACGTCAAACTCGAATCGCTCTTAACAGCGGAATCCGCTTGAAACGCATGAACCGCGGTATCTGCTGCTGCTTGAGCCGCTGAAGAAAGACGCGAATCAGCCGGCTGCCGTGCGCTGAAGAGCGGCTTTAAAACGCTGCCTGCTGCGGTCTGGTTTGAACATATCAGTGATTACCCTTACGACAGAATCCGTCCCTGGCGCTGTCGATAGAGATGGGGAGGACCCCGATGTTAGTGTGGGGAAAAGATTCTGTTCCCTTTCTGCTCTGCTACCGTCGGCAACATATGTCTGCATCAGACGTTCATGTTCGTCAACGGTTACATACATTATTTCAGAAACTTTTTGCTATCTTTTTCTTCGTGAAACTTCGTCAATCCCGTTTCGTTTTCGCACACAAGGACGTTACTGTTTCCTTCCCCAAAATTGTATGCTCTTCTGATCTTAGCAATGTAGATGTGAAATTTGAGTGAAGCTGGCTCTTATCGCAGATTCTGGTGTCTGTCGAACCGGAACGAATATTTTCCAACAAACTTCATCACCGGAGCATCGCAGATGAGCCCGTACGAAACTGAGCCAAATCGGCAACGAACGTCAAACTCGAATCGCTCTTAACAGCGGAATCCGCTTGAAACGCATGAACCGCGGTATCTGCTGCTGCTTGAGCCGCTGAAGAAAGACGCGAATCAGCCGGCTGCCGTGCGCTGAAGAGCGGCTTTAAAACGCTGCCTGCTGCGGTCTGGTTTGAACATATCAGTGATTACCCTTACGACAGAATCCGTCCCTGGCGCTGTCGATAGAGATGGGGAGGACCCCGATGTTAGTGTGGGGAAAAGATTCTGTTCCCTTTCTGCTCTGCTACCGTCGGCAACATATGTCTGCATCAGACGTTCATGTTCGTCAATGGTTACATACATTATTTCAGAAACTTTTTGCTATCTTTTTCTTCGTGAAACTTCCTCAATCCCGTTTCGTTTTCGCACACAAGGACGTTACTGTTTCCTTCCCCAAAATTGTATGCTCTTCTGATCTTAGCAATGTAGATGTGAAATTTGAGTGAAGCTGGCTCTTATCGCAGATTCTGGTGTCTGTCGAACCGGAACGAATATTTTCCAACAAACTTCATCACCGGAGCATCGCAGATGAGCCCGTACGAAACTGAGCCAAATCGGCAACGAACGTCAAACTCGAATCGCTCTTAACAGCGGAATCCGCTTGAAACGCATGAACCGCGGTATCTGCTGCTGCTTGAGCCGCTGAAGAAAGACGCGAATCAGCCGGCTGCCGTGCGCTGAAGAGCGGCTTTAAAACGCTGCCTGCTGCGGTCTGGTTTGAACATATCAGTGATTACCCTTACGACAGAATCCGTCCCTGGCGCTGTCGATAGAGATGGGGAGGACCCCGATGTTAGTGTGGGGAAAAGATTCTGTTCCCTTTCTGCTCTGCTACCGTCGGCAACATATGTCTGCATCAGACGTTCATGTTCGTCAACGGTTACATACATTATTTCAGAAACTTTTTGCTATCTTTTTCTTCGTGAAACTTCGTCAATCCCGTTTCGTTTTCGCACACAAGGACGTTACTGTTTCCTTCCCCAAAATTGTATGCTCTTCTGATCTTAGCAATGTAGATGTGAAATTTGAGTGAAGCTGGCTCTTATCGCAGATTCTGGTGTCTGTCGAACCGGAACGAATATTTTCCAACAAACTTCATCACCGGAGCATCGCAGATGAGCCCGTACGAAACTGAGCCAAATCGGCAACGAACGTCAAACTCGAATCGCTCTTAACAGCGGAATCCGCTTGAAACGCATGAACCGCGGTATCTGCTGCTGCTTGAGCCGCTGAAGAAAGACGCGAATCAGCCGGCTGCCGTGCGCTGAAGAGCGGCTTTAAAACGCTGCCTGCTGCGGTCTGGTTTGAACATATCAGTGATTACCCTTACGACAGAATCCGTCCCTGGCGCTGTCGATAGAGATGGGGAGGTCCCCGATGTTAGTGCGGGGAAAAGATTCTGTTCCCTTTCTGCTCTGCTACCGTCGGCAACATATGTCTGCATCAGACGTTCATGTTCGTCAACGGTTACATACATTATTTCAGAAACTTTTTGCTATCTTTTTCTTCGTGAAACTTCGTCAATCCCGTTTCGTTTTCGCACACAAGGACGTTACTGTTTCCTTCCCCAAAATTGTATGCTCTTCTGATCTTAGCAATGTAGATGTGAAATTTGAGTGAAGCTGGCTCTTATCGCAGATTCTGGTGTCTGTCGAACCGGAACGAATATTTTCCAACAAACTTCATCACCGGAGCATCGCAGATGAGCCCGTACGAAACTGAGCCAAATCGGCAACGAACGTCAAACTCGAATCGCTCTTAACAGCGGAATCCGCTTGAAACGCATGAACCGCGGTATCTGCTGCTGCTTGAGCCGCTGAAGAAAGACGCGAATCAGCCGGCTGCCGTGCGCTGAAGAGCGGCTTTAAAACGCTGCCTGCTGCGGTCTGGTTTGAACATATCAGTGATTACCCTTACGACAGAATCCGTCCCTGGCGCTGTCGATAGAGATGGGGAGGACCCCGATGTTAGTGTGGGGAAAAGATTCTGTTCCCTTTCTGCTCTGCTACCGTCGGCAACATATGTCTGCATCAGACGTTCATGTTCGTCAACGGTTACATACATTATTTCAGAAACTTTTTGCTATCTTTTTCTTCGTGAAACTTCCTCAATCCCGTTTCGTTTTCGCACACAAGGACGTTACTGTTTCCTTCCCCAAAATTGTATGCTCTTCTGATCTTAGCAATGTAGATGTGAAATTTGAGTGAAGCTGGCTCTTATCGCAGATTCTGGTGTCTGTCGAACCGGAACGAATATTTTCCAACAAACTTCATCACCGGAGCATCGCAGATGAGCTCGTACGAAACTGAGCCAAATCGGCAACGAACGTCAAACTCGAATCGCTCTTAACAGCGGAATCCGCTTGAAACGCATGAACCGCGGTATCTGCTGCTGCTTGAGCCGCTGAAGAAAGACGCGAATCAGCCGGCTGCCGTGCGCTGAAGAGCGGCTTTAAAACGCTGCCTGCTGCGGTCCGGTTTGAACATATCAGTGATTACCCTTACGACAGAATCCGTCCCTGGCGCTGTCGATAGAGATGGGGAGGACCCCGATGTTAGTGCGGGGAAAAGATTCTGTTCCCTTTCTGCTCTGCTACCGTCGGCAACATATGTCTGCATCAGACGTTCATGTTCGTCAACGGTTACATACATTATTTCAGAAACTTTTTGCTATCTTTTTCTTCGTGAAACTTCGTCAATCCCGTTTCGTTTTCGCACACAAGGACGTTACTGTTTCCTTCCCCAAAATTGTATGCTCTTCTGATCTTAGCAATGTAGATGTGAAATTTGAGTGAAGCTGGCTCTTATCGCAGATTCTGGTGTCTGTCGAACCGGAACGAATATTTTCCAACAAACTTCATCACCGGAGCATCGCAGATGAGCCCGTACGAAACTGAGCCAAATCGGCAACGAACGTCAAACTCGAATCGCTCTTAACAGCGGAATCCGCTTGAAACGCATGAACCGCGGTATCTGCTGCTGCTTGAGCCACTGAAGAAAGACGCGAATCAGCCGGCTGCCGTGCGCTGAAGAGCGGCTTTAAAACGCTGCCTGCTGCGGTCTGGTTTGAACATATCAGTGATTACCCTTACGACAGAATCCGTCCCTGGCGCTGTCGATAGAGATGGGGAGGTCCCCGATGTTAGTGCGGGGAAAAGATTCTGTTCCCTTTCTGCTCTGCTACCGTCGGCAACATATGTCTGCATCAGACGTTCATGTTCGTCAACGGTTACATACATTATTTCAGAAACTTTTTGCTATCTTTTTCTTCGTGAAACTTCGTCAATCCCGTTTCTTTTTCGCACACAAGGACTTTACTGTTTCCTTCCCCAAAATTGTATGCTCTTCTGATCTTAGCAATGTAGATGTGAAATTTGAGTGAAGCTGGCTCTTATCGCAGATTCTGGTGTCTGTTGAACCGGAACGAATATTTTCCAACAAACTTCATCACCGGAGCATCGCAGATGAGCCCGTACGAAACTGAGCCAAATCGGCAACGAACGTCAAACTCGAATCGCTCTTTACAGCGGAATCCGCTTGAAACGCATGAACCGCGGTATCTGCTGCTGCTTGAGCCGCTGAAGAAAGACGCGAATCAGCCGGCTGCCGTGCGCTGAAGAGCGGCTTTAAAACGCTGCCTGCTGCGGTCTGGTTTGAACATATCAGTGATTACCCTTACGACAGAATCCGTCCCTGGCGCTGTCGATAGAGATGGGGAGGTCCCCGATGTTAGTGCGGGGAAAAGATTCTGTTCCCTTTCTGCTCTGCTACCGTCGGCAACATATGTCTGCATCAGACGTTCATGTTCGTCAACGGTTACATACATTATTTCAGAAACTTTTTGCTATCTTTTTCTTCGTGAAACTTCGTCAATTCTGTTTCGTTTTCGCACACAAGGACGTTACTGTTTCCTTCCCCAAAATTGTATGCTCTTCTGATCTTAGCAATGTAGATGTGAAATTTGAGTGAAGCTGGCTCTTATCGCAGATTCTGGTGTCTGTCGAACCGGAACGAATATTTTCCAACAAACTTCATCACCGGAGCATCGCAGATGAGCCCGTACGAAACTGAGCCAAATCGGCAACGAACGTCAAACTCGAATCGCTCTTAACAGCGGAATCCGCTTGAAACGCATGAACCGCGGTATCTGCTGCTGCTTGAGCCGCTGAAGAAAGACGCGAATCAGCCGGCTGCCGTGCGCTGAAGAGCGGCTTTAAAACGCTGCCTGCTGCGGTCTGGTTTGAACATATCAGTGATTACCCTTACGACAGAATCCGTCCCTGGCGCTGTCGATAGAGATGGGGAGGACCCCGATGTTAGTGTGGGGAAAAGATTCTGTTCCCTTTCTGCTCTGCTACCGTCGGCAACATATGTCTGCATCAGACGTTCATGTTCGTCAACGGTTACATACATTATTTCAGAAACTTTTTGCTATCTTTTTCTTCGTGAAACTTCCTCAATCCCGTTTCGTTTTCGCACACAAGGACGTTACTGTTTCCTTCCCCAAAATTGTATGCTCTTCTGATCTTAGCAATGTAGATGTGAAATTTGAGTGAAGCTGGCTCTTATCGCAGATTCTGGTGTCTGTCGAACCGGAACGAATATTTTCCAACAAACTTCATCACCGGAGCATCGCAGATGAGCCCGTACGAAACTGAGCCAAATCGGCAACGAACGTCAAACTCGAATCGCTCTTAACAGCGGAATCCGCTTGAAACGCATGAACCGCGGTATCTGCTGCTGCTTGAGCCGCTGAAGAAAGACGCGAATCAGCCGGCTGCCGTGCGCTGAAGAGCGGCTTTAAAACGCTGCCTGCTGCGGTCTGGTTTGAACATATCAGTGATTACCCTTACGACAGAATCCGTCCCTGGCGCTGTCGATAGAGATGGGGAGGACCCCGATGTTAGTGTGGGGAAAAGATTCTGTTCCCTTTCTGCTCTGCTACCGTCGGCAACATATGTCTGCATCAGACGTTCATGTTCGTCAACGGTTACATACATTATTTCAGAAACTTTTTGCTATCTTTTTCTTCGTGAAACTTCCTCAATCCCGTTTCGTTTTCGCACACAAGGACGTTACTGTTTCCTTCCCCAAAATTGTATGCTCTTCTGATCTTAGCAATGTAGATGTGAAATTTGAGTGAAGCTGGCTCTTATCGCAGATTCTGGTGTCTGTCGAACCGGAACGAATATTTTCCAACAAACTTCATCACCGGAGCATCGCAGATGAGCCCGTACGAAACTGAGCCAAATCGGCAACGAACGTCAAACTCGAATCGCTCTTAACAGCGGAATCCGCTTGAAACGCATGAACCGCGGTATCTGCTGCTGCTTGAGCCGCTGAAGAAAGACGCGAATCAGCCGGCTGCCGTGCGCTGAAGAGCGGCTTTAAAACGCTGCCTGCTGCGGTCTGGTTTGAACATATCAGTGATTACCCTTACGACAGAATCCGTCCCTGGCGCTGTCGATAGAGATGGGGAGGACCCCGATGTTAGTGTGGGGAAAAGATTCTGTTCCCTTTCTGCTCTGCTACCGTCGGCAACATATGTCTGCATCAGACGTTCATGTTCGTCAACGGTTACATACATTATTTCAGAAACTTTTTGCTATCTTTTTCTTCGTGAAACTTCCTCAATCCCGTTTCGTTTTCGCACACAAGGACGTTACTGTTTCCTTCCCCAAAATTGTATGCTCTTCTGATCTTAGCAATGTAGATGTGAAATTTGAGTGAAGCTGGCTCTTATCGCAGATTCTGGTGTCTGTCGAACCGGAACGAATATTTTCCAACAAACTTCATCACCGGAGCATCGCAGATGAGCCCGTACGAAACTGAGCCAAATCGGCAACGAACGTCAAACTCGAATCGCTCTTAACAGCGGAATCCGCTTGAAACGCATGAACCGCGGTATCTGCTGCTGCTTGAGCCGCTGAAGAAAGACGCGAATCAGCCGGCTGCCGTGCGCTGAAGAGCGGCTTTAAAACGCTGCCTGCTGCGGTCTGGTTTGAACATATCAGTGATTACCCTTACGACAGAATCCGTCCCTGGCGCGGTCGATAGAGATGGGGAGGACCCCGATGTTAGTGTGGGGAAAAGATTCTGTTCCCTTTCTGCTCTGCTACCATCGGCAACATATGTCTGCATCAGACGTTCATGTTCGTCAACGGTTACATACATTATTTCAGAAACTTTTTGCTATCTTTTTCTTCGTGAAACTTCCTCAATCCCGTTTCGTTTTCGCACACAAGGACGTTACTGTTTCCTTCCCCAAAATTGTATGCTCTTCTGATCTTAGCAATGTAGATGTGAAATTTGAGTGAAGCTGGCTCTTATCGCAGATTCTGGTGTCTGTCGAACCGGAACGAATATTTTCCAACAAACTTCATCACCGGAGCATCGCAGATGAGCCCGTACGAAACTGAGCCAAATCGGCAACGAACGTCAAACTCGAATCGCTCTTAACAGCGGAATCCGCTTGAAACGCATGAACCGCGGTATCTGCTGCTGCTTGAGCCGCTGAAGAAAGACGCGAATCAGCCGGCTGCCGTGCGCTGAAGAGCGGCTTTAAAACGCTGCCTGCTGCGGTCTGGTTTGAACATATCAGTGATTACACTTACGACAGAATCCGTCCCTGGCGCTGTCGATAGAGATGGGGAGGACCCCGATGTTAGTGTGGGGAAAAGATTCTGTTCCCTTTCTGCTCTGCTACCGTCGGCAACATATGTCTGCATCAGACGTTCATGTTCGTCAACGGTTACATACATTATTTCAGAAACTTTTTGCTATCTTTTTCTTCGTGAAACTTCGTCAATCCCGTTTCGTTTTCGCACACAAGGACGTTACTGTTTCCTTCCCCAAAATTGTATGCTCTTCTGATCTTAGCAATGTAGATGTGAAATTTGAGTGAAGCTGGCTCTTATCGCAGATTCTGGTGTCTGTCGAACCGGAACGAATATTTTCCAACAAACTTCATCACCGGAGCATCGCAGATGAGCCCGTACGAAACTGAGCCAAATCGGCAACGAACGTCAAACTCGAATCGCTCTTAACAGCGGAATCCGCTTGAAACGCATGAACCGCGGTATCTGCTGCTGCTTGAGCCGCTGAAGAAAGACGCGAATCAGCCGGCTGCCGTGCGCTGAAGAGCGGCTTTAAAACGCTGCCTGCTGCGGTCTGGTTTGAACATATCAGTGATTACCCTTACGACAGAATCCGTCCCTGGCGCTGTCGATAGAGATGGGGAGGACCCCGATGTTAGTGTGGGGAAAAGATTCTGTTCCCTTTCTGCTCTGCTACCGTCGGCAACATATGTCTGCATCAGACGTTCATGTTCGTCAACGGTTACATACATTATTTCAGAAACTTTTTGCTATCTTTTTCTTCGTGAAACTTCGTCAATCCCGTTTCGTTTTCGCACACAAGGACGTTACTGTTTCCTTCCCCAAAATTGTATGCTCTTCTGATCTTAGCAATGTAGATGTGAAATTTGAGTGAAGCTGGCTCTTATCGCAGATTCTGGTGTCTGTCGAACCGGAACGAATATTTTCCAACAAACTTCATCACCGGAGCATCGCAGATGAGCCCGTACGAAACTGAGCCAAATCGGCAACGAACGTCAAACTCGAATCGCTCTTAACAGCGGAATCCGCTTGAAACGCATGAACCGCGGTATCTGCTGCTGCTTGAGCCGCTGAAGAAAGACGCGAATCAGCCGGCTGCCGTGCGCTGAAGAGCGGCTTTAAAACGCTGCCTGCTGCGGTCTGGTTTGAACATATCAGTGATTACCCTTACGACAGAATCCGTCCCTGGCGCTGTCGATAGAGATGGGGAGGACCCCGATGTTAGTGTGGGGAAAAGATTCTGTTCCCTTTCTGCTCTGCTACCGTCGGCAACATATGTCTGCATCAGACGTTCATGTTCGTCAACGGTTACATACATTATTTCAGAAACTTTTTGCTATCTTTTTCTTCGTGAAACTTCCTCAATCCCGTTTCGTTTTCGCACACAAGGACGTTACTGTTTCCTTCCCCAAAATTGTATGCTCTTCTGATCTTAGCAATGTAGATGTGAAATTTGAGTGAAGCTGGCTCTTATCGCAGATTCTGGTGTCTGTCGAACCGGAACGAATATTTTCCAACAAACTTCATCACCGGAGCATCGCAGATGAGCCCGTACGAAACTGAGCCAAATCGGCAACGAACGTCAAACTCGAATCGCTCTTAACAGCGGAATCCGCTTGAAACGCATGAACCGCGGTATCTGCTGCTGCTTGAGCCGCTGAAGAAAGACGCGAATCAGCCGGCTGCCGTGCGCTGAAGAGCGGCTTTAAAACGCTGCCTGCTGCGGTCTGGTTTGAACATATCAGTGATTACCCTTACGACAGAATCCGTCCCTGGCGCTGTCGATAGAGATGGGGAGGTCCCCGATGTTAGTGCGGGGAAAAGATTCTGTTCCCTTTCTGCTCTGCTACCGTCGGCAACATATGTCTGCATCAGACGTTCATGTTCGTCAACGGTTACATACATTATTTCAGAAACTTTTTGCTATCTTTTTCTTCGTGAAACTTCGTCAATCCCGTTTCCTTTTCGCACACAAGGACGTTACTGTTTCCTTCCCCAAAATTGTATGCTCTTCTGATCTTAGCAATGTAGATGTGAAATTTGAGTGAAGCTGGCTCTTATCGCAGATTCTGGTGTCTGTCGAACCGGAACGAATATTTTCCAACAAACTTCATCACCGGAGCATCGCAGATGAGCCCGTACGAAACTGAGCCAAATCGGCAACGAACGTCAAACTCGAATCGCTCTTAACAGCGGAATCCGCTTGAAACGCATGAACCGCGGTATCTGCTGCTGCTTGAGCCGCTGAAGAAAGACGCGAATCAGCCGGCTGCCGTGTGCTGAAGAGCGGCTTTAAAACGCTGCCTGCTGCGGTCTGGTTTGAACATATCAGTGATTACCCTTACGACAGAATCCGTCCCTGGCGCTGTCGATAGAGATGGGGAGGACCCCGATGTTAGTGTGGGGAAAAGATTCTGTTCCCTTTCTGCTCTGCTACCGTCGGCAACATATGTCTGCATCAGACGTTCATGTTCGTCAACGGTTACATACATTATTTCAGAAACTTTTTGCTATCTTTTTCTTCGTGAAACTTCCTCAATCCCGTTTCGTTTTCGCACACAAGGACGTTACTGTTTCCTTCCCCAAAATTGTATGCTCTTCTGATCTTAGCAATGTAGATGTGAAATTTGAGTGAAGCTGGCTCTTATCGCAGATTCTGGTGTCTGTCGAACCGGAACGAATATTTTCCAACAAACTTCATCACCGGAGCATCGCAGATGAGCCCGTACGAAACTGAGCCAAATCGGCAACGAACGTCAAACTCGAATCGCTCTTAACAGCGGAATCCGCTTGAAACGCATGAACCGCGGTATCTGCTGCTGCTTGAGCCGCTGAAGAAAGACGCGAATCAGCCGGCTGCCGTGCGCTGAAGAGCGGCTTTAAAACGCTGCCTGCTGCTGTCTGGTTTGAACATATCAGTGATTACCCTTACGACAGAATCCGTCCCTGGCGCTGTCGATAGAGATGGGGAGGACCCCGATGTTAGTGTGGGGAAAAGATTCTGTTCCCTTTCTGCTCTGCTACCGTCGGCAACATATGTCTGCATCAGACGTTCATGTTCGTCAACGGTTACATACATTATTTCAGAAACTTTTTGCTATCTTTTTCTTCGTGAAACTTCGTCAATCCCGTTTCGTTTTCGCACACAAGGACGTTACTGTTTCCTTCCCCAAAATTGTATGCTCTTCTGATCTTAGCAATGTAGATGTGAAATTTGAGTGAAGCTGGCTCTTATCGCAGATTCTGGTGTCTGTCGAACCGGAACGAATATTTTCCAACAAACTTCATCACCGGAGCATCGCAGATGAGCCCGTACGAAACTGAGCCAAATCGGCAACGAACGTCAAACTCGAATCGCTCTTAACAGCGGAATCCGCTTGAAACGCATGAACCGCGGTATCTGCTGCTGCTTGAGCCGCTGAAGAAAGACGCGAATCAGCCGGCTGCCGTGCGCTGAAGAGCGGCTTTAAAACGCTGCCTGCTGCGGTCTGGTTTGAACATATCAGTGATTACCCTTACGACAGAATCCGTCCCTGGCGCTGTCGATAGAGATGGGGAGGTCCCCGATGTTAGTGCGGGGAAAAGATTCTGTTCCCTTTCTGCTCTGCTACCGTCGGCAACATATGTCTGCATCAGACGTTCATGTTCGTCAACGGTTACATACATTATTTCAGAAACTTTTTGCTATCTTTTTCTTCGTGAAACTTCCTCAATCCCGTTTCGTTTTCGCACACAAGGACGTTACTGTTTCCTTCCCCAAAATTGTATGCTCTTCTGATCTTAGCAATGTAGATGTGAAATTTGAGTGAAGCTGGCTCTTATCGCAGATTCTGGTGTCTGTCGAACCGGAACGAATATTTTCCAACAAACTTCATCACCGGAGCATCGCAGATGAGCCCGTACGAAACTGAGCCAAATCGGCAACGAACGTCAAACTCGAATCGCTCTTAACAGCGGAATCCGCTTGAAACGCATGAACCGCGGTATCTGCTGCTGCTTGAGCCGCTGAAGAAAGACGCGAATCAGCCGGCTGCCGTGCGCTGAAGAGCGGCTTTAAAACGCTGCCTGCTGCGGTCTGGTTTGAACATATCAGTGATTACCCTTACGACAGAATCCGTCCCTGGCGCGGTCGATAGAGATGGGGAGGACCCCGATGTTAGTGTGGGGAAAAGATTCTGTTCCCTTTCTGCTCTGCTACCGTCGGCAACATATGTCTGCATCAGACGTTCATGTTCGTCAACGGTTACATACATTATTTCAGAAACTTTTTGCTATCTTTTTCTTCGTGAAACTTCGTCAATCCCGTTTCGTTTTCGCACACAAGGACGTTACTGTTTCCTTCCCCAAAATTGTATGCTCTTCTGATCTTAGCAATGTAGATGTGAAATTTGAGTGAAGCTGGCTCTTATCGCAGATTCTGGTGTCTGTCGAACCGGAACGAATATTTTCCAACAAACTTCATCACCGGAGCATCGCAGATGAGCCCGTACGAAACTGAGCCAAATCGGCAACGAACGTCAAACTCGAATCGCTCTTAACAGCGGAATCCGCTTGAAACGCATGAACCGCGGTATCTGCTGCTGCTTGAGCCGCTGAAGAAAGACGCGAATCAGCCTGCTGCCGTGCGCTGAAGAGCGGCTTTAAAACGCTGCCTGCTGCGGTCTGGTTTGAACATATCAGTGATTACCCTTACGACAGAATCCGTCCCTGGCGCTGTCGATAGAGATGGGGAGGACCCCGATGTTAGTGTGGGGAAAAGATTCTGTTCCCTTTCTGCTCTGCTACCGTCGGCAACATATGTCTGCATCAGACGTTCATGTTCGTCAACGGTTACATACATTATTTCAGAAACTTTTTGCTATCTTTTTCTTCGTGAAACTTCGTCAATCCCGTTTCGTTTTCGCACACAAGGACGTTACTGTTTCCTTCCCCAAAATTGTATGCTCTTCTGATCTTAGCAATGTAGATGTGAAATTTGAGTGAAGCTGGCTCTTATCGCAGATTCTGGTGTCTGTCGAACCGGAACGAATATTTTCCAACAAACTTCATCACCGGAGCATCGCAGATGAGCCCGTACGAAACTGAGCCAAATCGGCAACGAACGTCAAACTCGAATCGCTCTTAACAGCGGAATCCGCTTGAAACGCATGAACCGCGGTATCTGCTGCTGCTTGAGCCGCTGAAGAAAGACGCGAATCAGCCGGCTGCCGTGCGCTGAAGAGCGGCTTTAAAACGCTGCCTGCTGCGGTCTGGTTTGAACATATCAGTGATTACCCTTACGACAGAATCCGTCCCTGGCGCGGTCGATAGAGATGGGGAGGTCCCCGATGTTAGTGTGGGGAAAAGATTCTGTTCCCTTTCTGCTCTGCTACCGTCGGCAACATATGTCTGCATCAGACGTTCATGTTCGTCAACGGTTACATACATTATTTCAGAAACTTTTTGCTATCTTTTTCTTCGTGAAACTTCCTCAATCCCGTTTCGTTTTCGCACACAAGGACGTTACTGTTTCCTTCCCCAAAATTGTATGCTCTTCTGATCTTAGCAATGTAGATGTGAAATTTGAGTGAAGCTGGCTCTTATCGCAGATTCTGGTGTCTGTCGAACCGGAACGAATATTTTCCAACAAACTTCATCACCGGAGCATCGCAGATGAGCCCGTACGAAACTGAGCCAAATCGGCAACGAACGTCAAACTCGAATCGCTCTTAACAGCGGAATCCGCTTGAAACGCATGAACCGCGGTATCTGCTGCTGCTTGAGCCGCTGAAGAAAGACGCGAATCAGCCGGCTGCCGTGCGCTGAAGAGCGGCTTTAAAACGCTGCCTGCTGCGGTCTGGTTTGAACATATCAGTGATTACCCTTACGACAGAATCCGTCCCTGGCGCGGTCGATAGAGATGGGGAGGTCCCCGATGTTAGTGTGGGGAAAAGATTCTGTTCCCTTTCTGCTCTGCTACCGTCGGCAACATATGTCTGCATCAGACGTTCATGTTCGTCAACGGTTACATACATTATTTCAGAAACTTTTTGCTATCTTTTTCTTCGTGAAACTTCCTCAATCCCGTTTCGTTTTCGCACACAAGGACGTTACTGTTTCCTTCCCCAAAATTGTATGCTCTTCTGATCTTAGCAATGTAGATGTGAAATTTGAGTGAAGCTGGCTCTTATCGCAGATTCTGGTGTCTGTCGAACCGGAACGAATATTTTCCAACAAACTTCATCACCGGAGCATCGCAGATGAGCCCGTACGAAACTGAGCCAAATCGGCAACGAACGTCAAACTCGAATCGCTCTTAACAGCGGAATCCGCTTGAAACGCATGAACCGCGGTATCTGCTGCTGCTTGAGCCGCTGAAGAAAGACGCGAATCAGCCGGCTGCCGTGCGCTGAAGAGCGGCTTTAAAACGCTGCCTGCTGCGGTCTGGTTTGAACATATCAGTGATTACCCTTACGACAGAATCCGTCCCTGGCGCTGTCGATAGAGATGGGGAGGACCCCGATGTTAGTGTGGGGAAAAGATTCTGTTCCCTTTCTGCTCTGCTACCGTCGGCAACATATGTCTGCATCAGACGTTCATGTTCGTCAACGGTTACATACATTATTTCAGAAACTTTTTGCTATCTTTTTCTTCGTGAAACTTCGTCAATCCCGTTTCGTTTTCGCACACAAGGACGTTACTGTTTCCTTCCCCAAAATTGTATGCTCTTCTGATCTTAGCAATGTAGATGTGAAATTTGAGTGAAGCTGGCTCTTATCGCAGATTCTGGTGTCTGTCGAACCGGAACGAATATTTTCCAACAAACTTCATCACCGGAGCATCGCAGATGAGCCCGTACGAAACTGAGCCAAATCGGCAACGAACGTCAAACTCGAATCGCTCTTAACAGCGGAATCCGCTTGAAACGCATGAACCGCGGTATCTGCTGCTGCTTGAGCCGCTGAAGAAAGACGCGAATCAGCCGGCTGCCGTGCGCTGAAGAGCGGCTTTAAAACGCTGCCTGCTGCGGTCTGGTTTGAACATATCAGTGATTACCCTTACGACAGAATCCGTCCCTGGCGCTGTCGATAGAGATGGGGAGGACCCCGATGTTAGTGTGGGGAAAAGATTCTGTTCCCTTTCTGCTCTGCTACCGTCGGCAACATATGTCTGCATCAGACGTTCATGTTCGTCAACGGTTACATACATTATTTCAGAAACTTTTTGCTATCTTTTTCTTCGTGAAACTTCGTCAATCCCGTTTCGTTTTCGCACACAAGGACGTTACTGTTTCCTTCCCCAAAATTGTATGCTCTTCTGATCTTAGCAATGTAGATGTGAAATTTGAGTGAAGCTGGCTCTTATCGCAGATTCTGGTGTCTGTCGAACCGGAACGAATATTTTCCAACAAACTTCATCACCGGAGCATCGCAGATGAGCCCGTACGAAACTGAGCCAAATCGGCAACGAACGTCAAACTCGAATCGCTCTTAACAGCGGAATCCGCTTGAAACGCATGAACCGCGTTATCTGCTGCTGCTTGAGCCGCTGAAGAAAGACGCGAATCAGCCGGCTGCCGTGCGCTGAAGAGCGGCTTTAAAACGCTGCCTGCTGCGGTCTGGTTTGAACATATCAGTGATTACCCTTACGACAGAATCCGTCCCTGGCGCTGTCGATAGAGATGGGGAGGACCCCGATGTTAGTGCGGGGAAAAGATTCTGTTCCCTTTCTGCTCTGCTACCGTCGGCAACATATGTCTGCATCAGACGTTCATGTTCGTCAACGGTTACATACATTATTTCAGAAACTTTTTGCTATCTTTTTCTTCGTGAAACTTCCTCAATCCCGTTTCATTTTCGCACACAAGGACGTTACTGTTTCCTTCCCCAAAATTGTATGCTCTTCTGATCTTAGCAATGTAGATGTGAAATTTGAGTGAAGCTGGCTCTTATCGCAGATTCTGGTGTCTGTCGAACCGGAACGAATATTTTCCAACAAACTTCATCACCGGAGCATCGCAGATGAGCCCGTACGAAACTGAGCCAAATCGGCAACGAACGTCAAACTCGAATCGCTCTTAACAGCGGAATCCGCTTGAAACGCATGAACCGCGGTATCTGCTGCTGCTTGAGCCGCTGAAGAAAGACGCGAATCAGCCGGCTGCCGTGCGCTGAAGAGCGGCTTTAAAACGCTGCCTGCTGCGGTCTGGTTTGAACATATCAGTGATTACCCTTACGACAGAATCCGTCCCTGGCGCTGTCGATAGAGATGGGGAGGTCCCCGATGTTAGTGCGGGGAAAAGATTCTGTTCCCTTTCTGCTCTGCTACCGTCGGCAACATATGTCTGCATCAGACGTTCATGTTCGTCAACGGTTACATACATTATTTCAGAAACTTTTTGCTATCTTTTTCTTCGTGAAACTTCCTCAATCCCGTTTCGTTTTCGCACACAAGGACGTTACTGTTTCCTTCCCCAAAATTGTATGCTCTTCTGATCTTAGCAATGTAGATGTGAAATTTGAGTGAAGCTGGCTCTTATCGCAGATTCTGGTGTCTGTCGAACCGGAACGAATATTTTCCAACAAACTTCATCACCGGAGCATCGCAGATGAGCCCTGTACGAAACTGAGCCAAATCGGCAACGAACGTCAAACTCGAATCGCTCTTAACAGCGGAATCCGCTTGAAACGCATGAACCGCGGTATCTGCTGCTGCTTGAGCCGCTGAAGAAAGACGCGAATCAGCCGGCTGCCGTGCGCTGAAGAGCGGCTTTAAAACGCTGCCTGCTGCGGTCTGGTTTGAACATATCAGTGATTACCCTTACGACAGAATCCGTCCCTGGCGCTGTCGATAGAGATGGGGAGGTCCCCGATGTTAGTGCGGGGAAAAGATTCTGTTCCCTTTCTGCTCTGCTACCGTCGGCAACATATGTCTGCATCAGACGTTCATGTTCGTCAACGGTTACATACATTATTTCAGAAACTTTTTGCTATCTTTTTCTTCGTGAAACTTCGTCAATCCCGTTTCGTTTTCGCACACAAGGACGTTACTGTTTCCTTCCCCAAAATTGTATGCTCTTCTGATCTTAGCAATGTAGATGTGAAATTTGAGTGAAGCTGGCTCTTATCGCAGATTCTGGTGTCTGTCGAACCGGAACGAATATTTTCCAACAAACTTCATCACCGGAGCATCGCAGATGAGCCCGTACGAAACTGAGCCAAATCGGCAACGAACGTCAAACTCGAATCGCTCTTAACAGCGGAATCCGCTTGAAACGCATGAACCGCGGTATCTGCTGCTGCTTGAGCCGCTGAAGAAAGACGCGAATCAGCCGGCTGCCGTGCGCTGAAGAGCGGCTTTAAAACGCTGCCTGCTGCGGTCTGGTTTGAACATATCAGTGATTACCCTTACGACAGAATCCGTCCCTGGCGCTGTCGATAGAGATGGGGAGGTCCCCGATGTTAGTGCGGGGAAAAGATTCTGTTCCCTTTCTGCTCTGCTACCGTCGGCAACATATGTCTGCATCAGACGTTCATGTTCGTCAACGGTTACATACATTATTTCAGAAACTTTTTGCTATCTTTTTCTTCGTGAAACTTCCTCAATCCCGTTTCGTTTTCGCACACAAGGACGTTACTGTTTCCTTCCCCAAAATTGTATGCTCTTCTGATCTTAGCAATGTAGATGTGAAATTTGAGTGAAGCTGGCTCTTATCGCAGATTCTGGTGTCTGTCGAACCGGAACGAATATTTTCCAACAAACTTCATCACCGGAGCATCGCAGATGAGCCCGTACGAAACTGAGCCAAATCGGCAACGAACGTCAAACTCGAATCGCTCTTAACAGCGGAATCCGCTTGAAACGCATGAACCGCGGTATCTGCTGCTGCTTGAGCCGCTGAAGAAAGACGCGAATCAGCCGGCTGCCGTGCGCTGAAGAGCGGCTTTAAAACGCTGCCTGCTGCGGTCTGGTTTGAACATATCAGTGATTACCCTTACGACAGAATCCGTCCCTGGCGCTGTCGATAGAGATGGGGAGGTCCCCGATGTTAGTGCGGGGAAAAGATTATGTTCCCTTTCTGCTCTGCTACCGTCGGCAACATATGTCTGCATCAGACGTTCATGTTCGTCAACGGTTACATACATTATTTCAGAAACTTTTTGCTATCTTTTTCTTCGTGAAACTTCCTCAATCCCGTTTCATTTTCGCACACAAGGACGTTACTGTTTCCTTCCCCAAAATTGTATGCTCTTCTGATCTTAGCAATGTAGATGTGAAATTTGAGTGAAGCTGGCTCTTATCGCAGATTCTGGTGTCTGTCGAACCGGAACGAATATTTTCCAACAAACTTCATCACCGGAGCATCGCAGATGAGCCCGTACGAAACTGAGCCAAATCGGCAACGAACGTCAAACTCGAATCGCTCTTAACAGCGGAATCCGCTTGAAACGCATGAACCGCGGTATCTGCTGCTGCTTGAGCCGCTGAAGAAAGACGCGAATCAGCCGGCTGCCGTGCGCTGAAGAGCGGCTTTAAAACGCTGCCTGCTGCGGTCTGGTTTGAACATATCAGTGATTACCCTTACGACAGAATCCGTCCCTGGCGCTGTCGATAGAGATGGGGAGGTCCCCGATGTTAGTGCGGGGAAAAGATTCTGTTCCCTTTCTGCTCTGCTACCGTCGGCAACATATGTCTGCATCAGACGTTCATGTTCGTCAACGGTTACATACATTATTTCAGAAACTTTTTGCTATCTTTTTCTTCGTGAAACTTCCTCAATCCCGTTTCGTTTTCGCACACAAGGACGTTACTGTTTCCTTCCCCAAAATTGTATGCTCTTCTGATCTTAGCAATGTAGATGTGAAATTTGAGTGAAGCTGGCTCTTATCGCAGATTCTGGTGTCTGTCGAACCGGAACGAATATTTTCCAACAAACTTCATCACCGGAGCATCGCAGATGAGCCCTGTACGAAACTGAGCCAAATCGGCAACGAACGTCAAACTCGAATCGCTCTTAACAGCGGAATCCGCTTGAAACGCATGAACCGCGGTATCTGCTGCTGCTTGAGCCGCTGAAGAAAGACGCGAATCAGCCGGCTGCCGTGCGCTGAAGAGCGGCTTTAAAACGCTGCCTGCTGCGGTCTGGTTTGAACATATCAGTGATTACCCTTACGACAGAATCCGTCCCTGGCGCTGTCGATAGAGATGGGGAGGTCCCCGATGTTAGTGCGGGGAAAAGATTCTGTTCCCTTTCTGCTCTGCTACCGTCGGCAACATATGTCTGCATCAGACGTTCATGTTCGTCAACGGTTACATACATTATTTCAGAAACTTTTTGCTATCTTTTTCTTCGTGAAACTTCGTCAATCCCGTTTCGTTTTCGCACACAAGGACGTTACTGTTTCCTTCCCCAAAATTGTATGCTCTTCTGATCTTAGCAATGTAGATGTGAAATTTGAGTGAAGCTGGCTCTTATCGCAGATTCTGGTGTCTGTCGAACCGGAACGAATATTTTCCAACAAACTTCATCACCGGAGCATCGCAGATGAGCCCGTACGAAACTGAGCCAAATCGGCAACGAACGTCAAACTCGAATCGCTCTTAACAGCGGAATCCGCTTGAAACGCATGAACCGCGGTATCTGCTGCTGCTTGAGCCGCTGAAGAAAGACGCGAATCAGCCGGCTGCCGTGCGCTGAAGAGCGGCTTTAAAACGCTGCCTGCTGCGGTCTGGTTTGAACATATCAGTGATTACCCTTACGACAGAATCCGTCCCTGGCGCTGTCGATAGAGATGGGGAGGTCCCCGATGTTAGTGCGGGGAAAAGATTCTGTTCCCTTTCTGCTCTGCTACCGTCGGCAACATATGTCTGCATCAGACGTTCATGTTCGTCAACGGTTACATACATTATTTCAGAAACTTTTTGCTATCTTTTTCTTCGTGAAACTTCGTCAATCCCGTTTCGTTTTCGCACACAAGGACGTTACTGTTTCCTTCCCCAAAATTGTATGCTCTTCTGATCTTAGCAATGTAGATGTGAAATTTGAGTGAAGCTGGCTCTTATCGCAGATTCTGGTGTCTGTCGAACCGGAACGAATATTTTCCAACAAACTTCATCACCGGAGCATCGCAGATGAGCCCGTACGAAACTGAGCCAAATCGGCAACGAACGTCAAACTCGAATCGCTCTTAACAGCGGAATCCGCTTGAAACGCATGAACCGCGGTATCTGCTGCTGCTTGAGCCGCTGAAGAAAGACGCGAATCAGCCGGCTGCCGTGCGCTGAAGAGCGGCTTTAAAACGCTGCCTGCTGCGGTCTGGTTTGAACATATCAGTGATTACCCTTACGACAGAATCCGTCCCTGGCGCTGTCGATAGAGATGGGGAGGTCCCCGATGTTAGTGCGGGGAAAAGATTCTGTTCCCTTTCTGCTCTGCTACCGTCGGCAACATATGTCTGCATCAGACGTTCATGTTCGTCAACGGTTACATACATTATTTCAGAAACTTTTTGCTATCTTTTTCTTCGTGAAACTTCCTCAATCCCGTTTCGTTTTCGCACACAAGGACGTTACTGTTTCCTTCCCCAAAATTGTATGCTCTTCTGATCTTAGCAATGTAGATGTGAAATTTGAGTGAAGCTGGCTCTTATCGCAGATTCTGGTGTCTGTCGAACCGGAACGAATATTTTCCAACAAACTTCATCACCGGAGCATCGCAGATGAGCCCGTACGAAACTGAGCCAAATCGGCAACGAACGTCAAACTCGAATCGCTCTTAACAGCGGAATCCGCTTGAAACGCATGAACCGCGGTATCTGCTGCTGCTTGAGCCGCTGAAGAAAGACGCGAATCAGCCGGCTGCCGTGCGCTGAAGAGCGGCTTTAAAACGCTGCCTGCTGCGGTCTGGTTTGAACATATCAGTGATTACCCTTACGACAGAATCCGTCCCTGGCGCTGTCGATAGAGATGGGGAGGTCCCCGATGTTAGTGCGGGGAAAAGATTCTGTTCCCTTTCTGCTCTGCTACCGTCGGCAACATATGTCTGCATCAGACGTTCATGTTCGTCAACGGTTACATACATTATTTCAGAAACTTTTTGCTATCTTTTTCTTCGTGAAACTTCCTCAATCCCGTTTCGTTTTCGCACACAAGGACGTTACTGTTTCCTTCCCCAAAATTGTATGCTCTTCTGATCTTAGCAATGTAGATGTGAAATTTGAGTGAAGCTGGCTCTTATCGCAGATTCTGGTGTCTGTCGAACCGGAACGAATATTTTCCAACAAACTTCATCACCGGAGCATCGCAGATGAGCCCGTACGAAACTGAGCCAAATCGGCAACGAACGTCAAACTCGAATCGCTCTTAACAGCGGAATCCGCTTGAAACGCATGAACCGCGGTATCTGCTGCTGCTTGAGCCGCTGAAGAAAGACGCGAATCAGCCGGCTGCCGTGCGCTGAAGAGCGGCTTTAAAACGCTGCCTGCTGCGGTCTGGTTTGAACATATCAGTGATTACCCTTACGACAGAATCCGTCCCTGGCGCTGTCGATAGAGATGGGGAGGACCCCGATGTTAGTGTGGGGAAAAGATTCTGTTCCCTTTCTGCTCTGCTACCGTCGGCAACATATGTCTGCATCAGACGTTCATGTTCGTCAACGGTTACATACATTATTTCAGAAACTTTTTGCTATCTTTTTCTTCGTGAAACTTCCTCAATCCCGTTTCGTTTTCGCACACAAGGACGTTACTGTTTCCTTCCCCAAAATTGTATGCTCTTCTGATCTTAGCAATGTAGATGTGAAATTTGAGTGAAGCTGGCTCTTATCGCAGATTCTGGTGTCTGTCGAACCGGAACGAATATTTTCCAACAAACTTCATCACCGGAGCATCGCAGATGAGCCCGTACGAAACTGAGCCAAATCGGCAACGAACGTCAAACTCGAATCGCTCTTAACAGCGGAATCCGCTTGAAACGCATGAACCGCGGTATCTGCTGCTGCTTGAGCCGCTGAAGAAAGACGCGAATCAGCCGGCTGCCGTGCGCTGAAGAGCGGCTTTAAAACGCTGCCTGCTGCGGTCTGGTTTGAACATATCAGTGATTACCCTTACGACAGAATCCGTCCCTGGCGCTGTCGATAGAGATGGGGAGGACCCCGATGTTAGTGTGGGGAAAAGATTCTGTTCCCTTTCTGCTCTGCTACCGTCGGCAACATATGTCTGCATCAGACGTTCATGTTCGTCAACGGTTACATACATTATTTCAGAAACTTTTTGCTATCTTTTTCTTCGTGAAACTTCCTCAATCCCGTTTCGTTTTCGCACACAAGGACGTTACTGTTTCCTTCCCCAAAATTGTATGCTCTTCTGATCTTAGCAATGTAGATGTGAAATTTGAGTGAAGCTGGCTCTTATCGCAGATTCTGGTGTCTGTCGAACCGGAACGAATATTTTCCAACAAACTTCATCACCGGAGCATCGCAGATGAGCCCGTACGAAACTGAGCCAAATCGGCAACGAACGTCAAACTCGAATCGCTCTTAACAGCGGAATCCGCTTGAAACGCATGAACCGCGGTATCTGCTGCTGCTTGAGCCGCTGAAGAAAGACGCGAATCAGCCGGCTGCCGTGCGCTGAAGAGCGGCTTTAAAACGCTGCCTGCTGCGGTCTGGTTTGAACATATCAGTGATTACCCTTACGACAGAATCCGTCCCTGGCGCTGTCGATAGAGATGGGGAGGACCCCGATGTTAGTGTGGGGAAAAGATTCTGTTCCCTTTCTGCTCTGCTACCGTCGGCAACATATGTCTGCATCAGACGTTCATGTTCGTCAACGGTTACATACATTATTTCAGAAACTTTTTGCTATCTTTTTCTTCGTGAAACTTCCTCAATCCCGTTTCGTTTTCGCACACAAGGACGTTACTGTTTCCTTCCCCAAAATTGTATGCTCTTCTGATCTTAGCAATGTAGATGTGAAATTTGAGTGAAGCTGGCTCTTATCGCAGATTCTGGTGTCTGTCGAACCGGAACGAATATTTTCCAACAAACTTCATCACCGGAGCATCGCAGATGAGCCCGTACGAAACTGAGCCAAATCGGCAACGAACGTCAAACTCGAATCGCTCTTAACAGCGGAATCCGCTTGAAACGCATGAACCGCGGTATCTGCTGCTGCTTGAGCCGCTGAAGAAAGACGCGAATCAGCCGGCTGCCGTGCGCTGAAGAGCGGCTTTAAAACGCTGCCTGCTGCGGTCTGGTTTGAACATATCAGTGATTACCCTTACGACAGAATCCGTCCCTGGCGCTGTCGATAGAGATGGGGAGGACCCCGATGTTAGTGTGGGGAAAAGATTCTGTTCCCTTTCTGCTCTGCTACCGTCGGCAACATATGTCTGCATCAGACGTTCATGTTCGTCAACGGTTACATACATTATTTCAGAAACTTTTTGCTATCTTTTTCTTCGTGAAACTTCCTCAATCCCGTTTCGTTTTCGCACACAAGGACGTTACTGTTTCCTTCCCCAAAATTGTATGCTCTTCTGATCTTAGCAATGTAGATGTGAAATTTGAGTGAAGCTGGCTCTTATCGCAGATTCTGGTGTCTGTCGAACCGGAACGAATATTTTCCAACAAACTTCATCACCGGAGCATCGCAGATGAGCCCGTACGAAACTGAGCCAAATCGGCAACGAACGTCAAACTCGAATCGCTCTTAACAGCGGAATCCGCTTGAAACGCATGAACCGCGGTATCTGCTGCTGCTTGAGCCGCTGAAGAAAGACGCGAATCAGCCGGCTGCCGTGCGCTGAAGAGCGGCTTTAAAACGCTGCCTGCTGCGGTCTGGTTTGAACATATCAGTGATTACACTTACGACAGAATCCGTCCCTGGCGCTGTCGATAGAGATGGGGAGGACCCCGATGTTAGTGTGGGGAAAAGATTCTGTTCCCTTTCTGCTCTGCTACCGTCGGCAACATATGTCTGCATCAGACGTTCATGTTCGTCAACGGTTACATACATTATTTCAGAAACTTTTTGCTATCTTTTTCTTCGTGAAACTTCCTCAATCCGGTTTCGTTTTCGCACACAAGGACGTTACTGTTTCCTTCCCCAAAATTGTATGCTCTTCTGATCTTAGCAATGTAGATGTGAAATTTGAGTGAAGCTGGCTCTTATCGCAGATTCTGGTGTCTGTCGAACCGGAACGAATATTTTCCAACAAACTTCATCACCGGAGCATCGCAGATGAGCCCGTACGAAACTGAGCCAAATCGGCAACGAACGTCAAACTCGAATCGCTCTTAACAGCGGAATCCGCTTGAAACGCATGAACCGCGGTATCTGCTGCTGCTTGAGCCGCTGAAGAAAGACGCGAATCAGCCGGCTGCCGTGCGCTGAAGAGCGGCTTTAAAACGCTGCCTGCTGCGGTCTGGTTTGAACATATCAGTGATTACCCTTACGACAGAATCCGTCCCTGGCGCTGTCGATAGAGATGGGGAGGTCCCCGATGTTAGTGTGGGGAAAAGATTCTGTTCCCTTTCTGCTCTGCTACCGTCGGCAACATATGTCTGCATCAGACGTTCATGTTCGTCAACGGTTACATACATTATTTCAGAAACTTTTTGCTATCTTTTTCTTCGTGAAACTTCCTCAATCCCGTTTCGTTTTCGCACACAAGGACGTTACTGTTTCCTTCCCCAAAATTGTATGCTCTTCTGATCTTAGCAATGTAGATGTGAAATTTGAGTGAAGCTGGCTCTTATCGCAGATTCTGGTGTCTGTCGAACCGGAACGAATATTTTCCAACAAACTTCATCACCGGAGCATCGCAGATGAGCCCGTACGAAACTGAGCCAAATCGGCAACGAACGTCAAACTCGAATCGCTCTTAACAGCGGAATCCGCTTGAAACGCATGAACCGCGGTATCTGCTGCTGCTTGAGCCGCTGAAGAAAGACGCGAATCAGCCGGCTGCCGTGCGCTGAAGAGCGGCTTTAAAACGCTGCCTGCTGCGGTCTGGTTTGAACATATCAGTGATTACCCTTACGACAGAATCCGTCCCTGGTGCTGTCGATAGAGATGGGGAGGTCCCCGATGTTAGTGTGGGGAAAAGATTCTGTTCCCTTTCTGCACTGCTACCGTCGGCAACATATGTCTGCATCAGACGTTCATGTTCGTAACGGTTACATACATTATTTCAGAAACTTTTTGCTATCTTTTTCTTCGTGAAACTTCGTCAATCCCGTTTCGTTTTCGCACACAAGGACGTTACTGTTTCCTTCCCCAAAATTGTATGCTCTTCTGATCTTAGCAATGTAGATGTGAAATTTGAGTGAAGCTGGCTCTTATCGCAGATTCTGGTGTCTGTCGAACCGGAACGAATATTTTCCAACAAACTTCATCACCGGAGCATCGCAGATGAGCCCGTACGAAACTGAGCCAAATCGGCAACGAACGTCAAACTCGAATCGCTCTTAACAGCGGAATCCGCTTGAAACGCATGAACCGCGGTATCTGCTGCTGCTTGAGCCGCTGAAGAAAGACGCGAATCAGCCGGCTGCCGTGCGCTGAAGAGCGGCTTTAAAACGCTGCCTGCTGCGGTCTGGTTTGAACATATCAGTGATTACCCTTACGACAGAATCCGTCCCTGGCGCTGTCGATAGAGATGGGGAGGACCCCGATGTTAGTGTGGGGAAAAGATTCTGTTCCCTTTCTGCTCTGCTACCGTCGGCAACATATGTCTGCATCAGACGTTCATGTTCGTCAACGGTTACATACATTATTTCAGAAACTTTTTGCTATCTTTTTCTTCGTGAAACTTCGTCAATCCCGTTTCGTTTTCGCACACAAGGACGTTACTGTTTCCTTCCCCAAAATTGTATGCTCTTCTGATCTTAGCAATGTAGATGTGAAATTTGAGTGAAGCTGGCTCTTATCGCAGATTCTGGTGTCTGTCGAACCGGAACGAATATTTTCCAACAAACTTCATCACCGGAGCATCGCAGATGAGCCCGTACGAAACTGAGCCAAATCGGCAACGAACGTCAAACTCGAATCGCTCTTAACAGCGGAATCCGCTTGAAACGCATGAACCGCGGTATCTGCTGCTGCTTGAGCCGCTGAAGAAAGACGCGAATCAGCCGGCTGCCGTGCGCTGAAGAGCGGCTTTAAAACGCTGCCTGCTGCGGTCTGGTTTGAACATATCAGTGATTACCCTTACGACAGAATCCGTCCCTGGCGCTGTCGATAGAGATGGGGAGGACCCCGATGTTAGTGTGGGGAAAAGATTCTGTTCCCTTTCTGCTCTGCTACCGTCGGCAACATATGTCTGCATCAGACGTTCATGTTCGTCAATGGTTACATACATTATTTCAGAAACTTTTTGCTATCTTTTTCTTCGTGAAACTTCCTCAATCCCGTTTCGTTTTCGCACACAAGGACGTTACTGTTTCCTTCCCCAAAATTGTATGCTCTTCTGATCTTAGCAATGTAGATGTGAAATTTGAGTGAAGCTGGCTCTTATCGCAGATTCTGGTGTCTGTCGAACCGGAACGAATATTTTCCAACAAACTTCATCACCGGAGCATCGCAGATGAGCCCGTACGAAACTGAGCCAAATCGGCAACGAACGTCAAACTCGAATCGCTCTTAACAGCGGAATCCGCTTGAAACGCATGAACCGCGGTATCTGCTGCTGCTTGAGCCGCTGAAGAAAGACGCGAATCAGCCGGCTGCCGTGCGCTGAAGAGCGGCTTTAAAACGCTGCCTGCTGCGGTCTGGTTTGAACATATCAGTGATTACCCTTACGACAGAATCCGTCCCTGGCGCTGTCGATAGAGATGGGGAGGACCCCGATGTTAGTGTGGGGAAAAGATTCTGTTCCCTTTCTGCTCTGCTACCGTCGGCAACATATGTCTGCATCAGACGTTCATGTTCGTCAACGGTTACATACATTATTTCAGAAACTTTTTGCTATCTTTTTCTTCGTGAAACTTCCTCAATCCCGTTTCGTTTTCGCACACAAGGACGTTACTGTTTCCTTCCCCAAAATTGTATGCTCTTCTGATCTTAGCAATGTAGATGTGAAATTTGAGTGAAGCTGGCTCTTATCGCAGATTCTGGTGTCTGTCGAACCGGAACGAATATTTTCCAACAAACTTCATCACCGGAGCATCGCAGATGAGCCCGTACGAAACTGAGCCAAATCGGCAACGAACGTCAAACTCGAATCGCTCTTAACAGCGGAATCCGCTTGAAACGCATGAACCGCGGTATCTGCTGCTGCTTGAGCCGCTGAAGAAAGACGCGAATCAGCCGGCTGCCGTGCGCTGAAGAGCGGCTTTAAAACGCTGCCTGCTGCGGTCTGGTTTGAACATATCAGTGATTACCCTTACGACAGAATCCGTCCCTGGCGCTGTCGATAGAGATGGGGAGGTCCCCGATGTTAGTGCGGGGAAAAGATTCTGTTCCCTTTCTGCTCTGCTACCGTCGGCAACATATGTCTGCATCAGACGTTCATGTTCGTCAACGGTTACATACATTATTTCAGAAACTTTTTGCTATCTTTTTCTTCGTGAAACTTCGTCAATCCCGTTTCGTTTTCGCACACAAGGACGTTACTGTTTCCTTCCCCAAAATTGTATGCTCTTCTGATCTTAGCAATGTAGATGTGAAATTTGAGTGAAGCTGGCTCTTATCGCAGATTCTGGTGTCTGTCGAACCGGAACGAATATTTTCCAACAAACTTCATCACCGGAGCATCGCAGATGAGCCCGTACGAAACTGAGCCAAATCGGCAACGAACGTCAAACTCGAATCGCTCTTAACAGCGGAATCCGCTTGAAACGCATGAACCGCGGTATCTGCTGCTGCTTGAGCCGCTGAAGAAAGACGCGAATCAGCCGGCTGCCGTGCGCTGAAGAGCGGCTTTAAAACGCTGCCTGCTGCGGTCTGGTTTGAACATATCAGTGATTACCCTTACGACAGAATCCGTCCCTGGCGCTGTCGATAGAGATGGGGAGGACCCCGATGTTAGTGTGGGGAAAAGATTCTGTTCCCTTTCTGCTCTGCTACCGTCGGCAACATATGTCTGCATCAGACGTTCATGTTCGTCAACGGTTACATACATTATTTCAGAAACTTTTTGCTATCTTTTTCTTCGTGAAACTTCGTCAATCCCGTTTCGTTTTCGCACACAAGGACGTTACTGTTTCCTTCCCCAAAATTGTATGCTCTTCTGATCTTAGCAATGTAGATGTGAAATTTGAGTGAAGCTGGCTCTTATCGCAGATTCTGGTGTCTGTCGAACCGGAACGAATATTTTCCAACAAACTTCATCACCGGAGCATCGCAGATGAGCTCGTACGAAACTGAGCCAAATCGGCAACGAACGTCAAACTCGAATCGCTCTTAACAGCGGAATCCGCTTGAAACGCATGAACCGCGGTATCTGCTGCTGCTTGAGCCGCTGAAGAAAGACGCGAATCAGCCGGCTGCCGTGCGCTGAAGAGCGGCTTTAAAACGCTGCCTGCTGCGGTCCGGTTTGAACATATCAGTGATTACCCTTACGACAGAATCCGTCCCTGGCGCTGTCGATAGAGATGGGGAGGACCCCGATGTTAGTGCGGGGAAAAGATTCTGTTCCCTTTCTGCTCTGCTACCGTCGGCAACATATGTCTGCATCAGACGTTCATGTTCGTCAATGGTTACATACATTATTTCAGAAACTTTTTGCTATCTTTTTCTTCGTGAAACTTCGTCAATCCCGTTTCGTTTTCGCACACAAGGACGTTACTGTTTCCTTCCCCAAAATTGTATGCTCTTCTGATCTTAGCAATGTAGATGTGAAATTTGAGTGAAGCTGGCTCTTATCGCAGATTCTGGTGTCTGTCGAACCGGAACGAATATTTTCCAACAAACTTCATCACCGGAGCATCGCAGATGAGCCCGTACGAAACTGAGCCAAATCGGCAACGAACGTCAAACTCGAATCGCTCTTAACAGCGGAATCCGCTTGAAACGCATGAACCGCGGTATCTGCTGCTGCTTGAGCCGCTGAAGAAAGACGCGAATCAGCCGGCTGCCGTGCGCTGAAGAGCGGCTTTAAAACGCTGCCTGCTGCGGTCTGGTTTGAACATATCAGTGATTACCCTTACGACAGAATCCGTCCCTGGCGCTGTCGATAGAGATGGGGAGGTCCCCGATGTTAGTGCGGGGAAAAGATTCTGTTCCCTTTCTGCTCTGCTACCGTCGGCAACATATGTCTGCATCAGACGTTCATGTTCGTCAACGGTTACATACATTATTTCAGAAACTTTTTGCTATCTTTTTCTTCGTGAAACTTCGTCAATCCCGTTTCTTTTTCGCACACAAGGACGTTACTGTTTCCTTCCCCAAAATTGTATGCTCTTCTGATCTTAGCAATGTAGATGTGAAATTTGAGTGAAGCTGGCTCTTATCGCAGATTCTGGTGTCTGTTGAACCGGAACGAATATTTTCCAACAAACTTCATCACCGGAGCATCGCAGATGAGCCCGTACGAAACTGAGCCAAATCGGCAACGAACGTCAAACTCGAATCGCTCTTTACAGCGGAATCCGCTTGAAACGCATGAACCGCGGTATCTGCTGCTGCTTGAGCCGCTGAAGAAAGACGCGAATCAGCCGGCTGCCGTGCGCTGAAGAGCGGCTTTAAAACGCTGCCTGCTGCGGTCTGGTTTGAACATATCAGTGATTACCCTTACGACAGAATCCGTCCCTGGCGCTGTCGATAGAGATGGGGAGGTCCCCGATGTTAGTGCGGGGAAAAGATTCTGTTCCCTTTCTGCTCTGCTACCGTCGGCAACATATGTCTGCATCAGACGTTCATGTTCGTCAACGGTTACATACATTATTTCAGAAACTTTTTGCTATCTTTTTCTTCGTGAAACTTCGTCAATCCCGTTTCGTTTTCGCACACAAGGACGTTACTGTTTCCTTCCCCAAAATTGTATGCTCTTCTGATCTTAGCAATGTAGATGTGAAATTTGAGTGAAGCTGGCTCTTATCGCAGATTCTGGTGTCTGTCGAACCGGAACGAATATTTTCCAACAAACTTCATCACCGGAGCATCGCAGATGAGCCCGTACGAAACTGAGCCAAATCGGCAACGAACGTCAAACTCGAATCGCTCTTAACAGCGGAATCCGCTTGAAACGCATGAACCGCGGTATCTGCTGCTGCTTGAGCCGCTGAAGAAAGACGCGAATCAGCCGGCTGCCGTGCGCTGAAGAGCGGCTTTAAAACGCTGCCTGCTGCGGTCTGGTTTGAACATATCAGTGATTACCCTTACGACAGAATCCGTCCCTGGCGCTGTCGATAGAGATGGGGAGGTCCCCGATGTTAGTGCGGGGAAAAGATTCTGTTCCCTTTCTGCTCTGCTACCGTCGGCAACATATGTCTGCATCAGACGTTCATGTTCGTCAACGGTTACATACATTATTTCAGAAACTTTTTGCTATCTTTTTCTTCGTGAAACTTCGTCAATCCCGTTTCTTTTTCGCACACAAGGACGTTACTGTTTCCTTCCCCAAAATTGTATGCTCTTCTGATCTTAGCAATGTAGATGTGAAATTTGAGTGAAGCTGGCTCTTATCGCAGATTCTGGTGTCTGTTGAACCGGAACGAATATTTTCCAACAAACTTCATCACCGGAGCATCGCAGATGAGCCCGTACGAAACTGAGCCAAATCGGCAACGAACGTCAAACTCGAATCGCTCTTTACAGCGGAATCCGCTTGAAACGCATGAACCGCGGTATCTGCTGCTGCTTGAGCCGCTGAAGAAAGACGCGAATCAGCCGGCTGCCGTGCGCTGAAGAGCGGCTTTAAAACGCTGCCTGCTGCGGTCTGGTTTGAACATATCAGTGATTACCCTTACGACAGAATCCGTCCCTGGCGCTGTCGATAGAGATGGGGAGGTCCCCGATGTTAGTGCGGGGAAAAGATTCTGTTCCCTTTCTGCTCTGCTACCGTCGGCAACATATGTCTGCATCAGACGTTCATGTTCGTCAACGGTTACATACATTATTTCAGAAACTTTTTGCTATCTTTTTCTTCGTGAAACTTCGTCAATCCCGTTTCGTTTTCGCACACAAGGACGTTACTGTTTCCTTCCCCAAAATTGTATGCTCTTCTGATCTTAGCAATGTAGATGTGAAATTTGAGTGAAGCTGGCTCTTATCGCAGATTCTGGTGTCTGTCGAACCGGAACGAATATTTTCCAACAAACTTCATCACCGGAGCATCGCAGATGAGCCCGTACGAAACTGAGCCAAATCGGCAACGAACGTCAAACTCGAATCGCTCTTAACAGCGGAATCCGCTTGAAACGCATGAACCGCGGTATCTGCTGCTGCTTGAGCCGCTGAAGAAAGACGCGAATCAGCCGGCTGCCGTGCGCTGAAGAGCGGCTTTAAAACGCTGCCTGCTGCGGTCTGGTTTGAACATATCAGTGATTACCCTTACGACAGAATCCGTCCCTGGCGCTGTCGATAGAGATGGGGAGGACCCCGATGTTAGTGTGGGGAAAAGATTCTGTTCCCTTTCTGCTCTGCTACCGTCGGCAACATATGTCTGCATCAGACGTTCATGTTCGTCAACGGTTACATACATTATTTCAGAAACTTTTTGCTATCTTTTTCTTCGTGAAACTTCCTCAATCCCGTTTCGTTTTCGCACACAAGGACGTTACTGTTTCCTTCCCCAAAATTGTATGCTCTTCTGATCTTAGCAATGTACATGTGAAATTTGAGTGAAGCTGGCTCTTATCGCAGATTCTGGTGTCTGTCGAACCGGAACGAATATTTTCCAACAAACTTCATCACCGGAGCATCGCAGATGAGCCCGTACGAAACTGAGCAAAATCGGCAACGAACGTCAAACTCGAATCGCTCTTAACAGCGGAATCCGCTTGAAACGCATGAACCGCGGTATCTGCTGCTGCTTGAGCCGCTGAAGAAAGACGCGAATCAGCCGGCTGCCGTGCGCTGAAGAGCGGCTTTAAAACGCTGCCTGCTGCGGTCTGGTTTGAACATATCAGTGATTACCCTTACGACAGAATCCGTCCCTGGCGCTGTCGATAGAGATGGGGAGGACCCCGATGTTAGTGTGGGGAAAAGATTCTGTTCCCTTTCTGCTCTGCTACCGTCGGCAACATATGTCTGCATCAGACGTTCATGTTCGTCAACGGTTACATACATTATTTCAGAAACTTTTTGCTATCTTTTTCTTCGTGAAACTTCCTCAATCCCGTTTCGTTTTCGCACACAAGGACGTTACTGTTTCCTTCCCCAAAATTGTATGCTCTTCTGATCTTAGCAATGTACATGTGAAATTTGAGTGAAGCTGGCTCTTATCGCAGATTCTGGTGTCTGTCGAACCGGAACGAATATTTTCCAACAAACTTCATCACCGGAGCATCGCAGATGAGCCCGTACGAAACTGAGCAAAATCGGCAACGAACGTCAAACACGAATCGCTCTTAACAGCGGAATCCGCTTGAAACGCATGAACCGCGGTATCTGCTGCTGCTTGAGCCGCTGAAGAAAGACGCGAATCAGCCGGCTGCCGTGCGCTGAAGAGCGGCTTTAAAACGCTGCCTGCTGCGGTCTGGTTTGAACATATCAGTGATTACCCTTACGACAGAATCCGTCCCTGGCGCTGTCGATAGAGATGGGGAGGACCCCGATGTTAGTGTGGGGAAAAGATTCTGTTCCCTTTCTGCTCTGCTACCGTCGGCAACATATGTCTGCATCAGACGTTCATGTTCGTCAACGGTTACATACATTATTTCAGAAACTTTTTGCTATCTTTTTCTTCGTGAAACTTCCTCAATCCCGTTTCGTTTTCGCACACAAGGACGTTACTGTTTCCTTCCCCAAAATTGTATGCTCTTCTGATCTTAGCAATGTAGATGTGAAATTTGAGTGAAGCTGGCTCTTATCGCAGATTCTGGTGTCTGTCGAACCGGAACGAATATTTTCCAACAAACTTCATCACCGGAGCATCGCAGATGAGCCCGTACGAAACTGAGCCAAATCGGCAACGAACGTCAAACTCGAATCGCTCTTAACAGCGGAATCCGCTTGAAACGCATGAACCGCGGTATCTGCTGCTGCTTGAGCCGCTGAAGAAAGACGCGAATCAGCCGGCTGCCGTGCGCTGAAGAGCGGCTTTAAAACGCTGCCTGCTGCGGTCTGGTTTGAACATATCAGTGATTACCCTTACGACAGAATCCGTCCCTGGCGCGGTCGATAGAGATGGGGAGGACCCCGATGTTAGTGTGGGGAAAAGATTCTGTTCCCTTTCTGCTCTGCTACCGTCGGCAACATATGTCTGCATCAGACGTTCATGTTCGTCAACGGTTACATACATTATTTCAGAAACTTTTTGCTATCTTTTTCTTCGTGAAACTTCCTCAATCCCGTTTCGTTTTCGCACACAAGGACGTTACTGTTTCCTTCCCCAAAATTGTATGCTCTTCTGATCTTAGCAATGTAGATGTGAAATTTGAGTGAAGCTGGCTCTTATCGCAGATTCTGGTGTCTGTCGAACCGGAACGAATATTTTCCAACAAACTTCATCACCGGAGCATCGCAGATGAGCCCGTACGAAACTGAGCCAAATCGGCAACGAACGTCAAACTCGAATCGCTCTTAACAGCGGAATCCGCTTGAAACGCATGAACCGCGGTATCTGCTGCTGCTTGAGCCGCTGAAGAAAGACGCGAATCAGCCGGCTGCCGTGCGCTGAAGAGCGGCTTTAAAACGCTGCCTGCTGCGGTCTGGTTTGAACATATCAGTGATTACACTTACGACAGAATCCGTCCCTGGCGCTGTCGATAGAGATGGGGAGGACCCCGATGTTAGTGTGGGGAAAAGATTCTGTTCCCTTTCTGCTCTGCTACCGTCGGCAACATATGTCTGCATCAGACGTTCATGTTCGTCAACGGTTACATACATTATTTCAGAAACTTTTTGCTATCTTTTTCTTCGTGAAACTTCGTCAATCCCGTTTCGTTTTCGCACACAAGGACGTTACTGTTTCCTTCCCCAAAATTGTATGCTCTTCTGATCTTAGCAATGTAGATGTGAAATTTGAGTGAAGCTGGCTCTTATCGCAGATTCTGGTGTCTGTCGAACCGGAACGAATATTTTCCAACAAACTTCATCACCGGAGCATCGCAGATGAGCCCGTACGAAACTGAGCCAAATCGGCAACGAACGTCAAACTCGAATCGCTCTTAACAGCGGAATCCGCTTGAAACGCATGAACCGCGGTATCTGCTGCTGCTTGAGCCGCTGAAGAAAGACGCGAATCAGCCGGCTGCCGTGCGCTGAAGAGCGGCTTTAAAACGCTGCCTGCTGCGGTCTGGTTTGAACATATCAGTGATTACCCTTACGACAGAATCCGTCCCTGGCGCTGTCGATAGAGATGGGGAGGACCCCGATGTTAGTGTGGGGAAAAGATTCTGTTCCCTTTCTGCTCTGCTACCGTCGGCAACATATGTCTGCATCAGACGTTCATGTTCGTCAACGGTTACATACATTATTTCAGAAACTTTTTGCTATCTTTTTCTTCGTGAAACTTCGTCAATCCCGTTTCGTTTTCGCACACAAGGACGTTACTGTTTCCTTCCCCAAAATTGTATGCTCTTCTGATCTTAGCAATGTAGATGTGAAATTTGAGTGAAGCTGGCTCTTATCGCAGATTCTGGTGTCTGTCGAACCGGAACGAATATTTTCCAACAAACTTCATCACCGGAGCATCGCAGATGAGCCCGTACGAAACTGAGCCAAATCGGCAACGAACGTCAAACTCGAATCGCTCTTAACAGCGGAATCCGCTTGAAACGCATGAACCGCGGTATCTGCTGCTGCTTGAGCCGCTGAAGAAAGACGCGAATCAGCCGGCTGCCGTGCGCTGAAGAGCGGCTTTAAAACGCTGCCTGCTGCGGTCTGGTTTGAACATATCAGTGATTACCCTTACGACAGAATCCGTCCCTGGCGCTGTCGATAGAGATGGGGAGGACCCCGATGTTAGTGTGGGGAAAAGATTCTGTTCCCTTTCTGCTCTGCTACCGTCGGCAACATATGTCTGCATCAGACGTTCATGTTCGTCAACGGTTACATACATTATTTCAGAAACTTTTTGCTATCTTTTTCTTCGTGAAACTTCCTCAATCCCGTTTCGTTTTCGCACACAAGGACGTTACTGTTTCCTTCCCCAAAATTGTATGCTCTTCTGATCTTAGCAATGTAGATGTGAAATTTGAGTGAAGCTGGCTCTTATCGCAGATTCTGGTGTCTGTCGAACCGGAACGAATATTTTCCAACAAACTTCATCACCGGAGCATCGCAGATGAGCCCGTACGAAACTGAGCCAAATCGGCAACGAACGTCAAACTCGAATCGCTCTTAACAGCGGAATCCGCTTGAAACGCATGAACCGCGGTATCTGCTGCTGCTTGAGCCGCTGAAGAAAGACGCGAATCAGCCGGCTGCCGTGCGCTGAAGAGCGGCTTTAAAACGCTGCCTGCTGCGGTCTGGTTTGAACATATCAGTGATTACCCTTACGACAGAATCCGTCCCTGGCGCTGTCGATAGAGATGGGGAGGTCCCCGATGTTAGTGCGGGGAAAAGATTCTGTTCCCTTTCTGCTCTGCTACCGTCGGCAACATATGTCTGCATCAGACGTTCATGTTCGTCAACGGTTACATACATTATTTCAGAAACTTTTTGCTATCTTTTTCTTCGTGAAACTTCGTCAATCCCGTTTCGTTTTCGCACACAAGGACGTTACTGTTTCCTTCCCCAAAATTGTATGCTCTTCTGATCTTAGCAATGTAGATGTGAAATTTGAGTGAAGCTGGCTCTTATCGCAGATTCTGGTGTCTGTCGAACCGGAACGAATATTTTCCAACAAACTTCATCACCGGAGCATCGCAGATGAGCCCGTACGAAACTGAGCCAAATCGGCAACGAACGTCAAACTCGAATCGCTCTTAACAGCGGAATCCGCTTGAAACGCATGAACCGCGGTATCTGCTGCTGCTTGAGCCGCTGAAGAAAGACGCGAATCAGCCGGCTGCCGTGCGCTGAAGAGCGGCTTTAAAACGCTGCCTGCTGCGGTCTGGTTTGAACATATCAGTGATTACCCTTACGACAGAATCCGTCCCTGGCGCTGTCGATAGAGATGGGGAGGACCCCGATGTTAGTGTGGGGAAAAGATTCTGTTCCCTTTCTGCTCTGCTACCGTCGGCAACATATGTCTGCATCAGACGTTCATGTTCGTCAACGGTTACATACATTATTTCAGAAACTTTTTGCTATCTTTTTCTTCGTGAAACTTCCTCAATCCCGTTTCGTTTTCGCACACAAGGACGTTACTGTTTCCTTCCCCAAAATTGTATGCTCTTCTGATCTTAGCAATGTAGATGTGAAATTTGAGTGAAGCTGGCTCTTATCGCAGATTCTGGTGTCTGTCGAACCGGAACGAATATTTTCCAACAAACTTCATCACCGGAGCATCGCAGATGAGCCCGTACGAAACTGAGCCAAATCGGCAACGAACGTCAAACTCGAATCGCTCTTAACAGCGGAATCCGCTTGAAACGCATGAACCGCGGTATCTGCTGCTGCTTGAGCCGCTGAAGAAAGACGCGAATCAGCCGGCTGCCGTGCGCTGAAGAGCGGCTTTAAAACGCTGCCTGCTGCGGTCTGGTTTGAACATATCAGTGATTACCCTTACGACAGAATCCGTCCCTGGCGCTGTCGATAGAGATGGGGAGGACCCCGATGTTAGTGTGGGGAAAAGATTCTGTTCCCTTTCTGCTCTGCTACCGTCGGCAACATATGTCTGCATCAGACGTTCATGTTCGTCAACGGTTACATACATTATTTCAGAAACTTTTTGCTATCTTTTTCTTCGTGAAACTTCGTCAATCCCGTTTCGTTTTCGCACACAAGGACGTTACTGTTTCCTTCCCCAAAATTGTATGCTCTTCTGATCTTAGCAATGTAGATGTGAAATTTGAGTGAAGCTGGCTCTTATCGCAGATTCTGGTGTCTGTCGAACCGGAACGAATATTTTCCAACAAACTTCATCACCGGAGCATCGCAGATGAGCCCGTACGAAACTGAGCCAAATCGGCAACGAACGTCAAACTCGAATCGCTCTTAACAGCGGAATCCGCTTGAAACGCATGAACCGCGGTATCTGCTGCTGCTTGAGCCGCTGAAGAAAGACGCGAATCAGCCGGCTGCCGTGCGCTGAAGAGCGGCTTTAAAACGCTGCCTGCTGCGGTCTGGTTTGAACATATCAGTGATTACCCTTACGACAGAATCCGTCCCTGGCGCTGTCGATAGAGATGGGGAGGACCCCGATGTTAGTGTGGGGAAAAGATTCTGTTCCCTTTCTGCTCTGCTACCGTCGGCAACATATGTCTGCATCAGACGTTCATGTTCGTCAACGGTTACATACATTATTTCAGAAACTTTTTGCTATCTTTTTCTTCGTGAAACTTCCTCAATCCCGTTTCGTTTTCGCACACAAGGACGTTACTGTTTCCTTCCCCAAAATTGTATGCTCTTCTGATCTTAGCAATGTAGATGTGAAATTTGAGTGAAGCTGGCTCTTATCGCAGATTCTGGTGTCTGTCGAACCGGAACGAATATTTTCCAACAAACTTCATCACCGGAGCATCGCAGATGAGCCCGTACGAAACTGAGCCAAATCGGCAACGAACGTCAAACTCGAATCGCTCTTAACAGCGGAATCCGCTTGAAACGCATGAACCGCGGTATCTGCTGCTGCTTGAGCCGCTGAAGAAAGACGCGAATCAGCCGGCTGCCGTGCGCTGAAGAGCGGCTTTAAAACGCTGCCTGCTGCGGTCTGGTTTGAACATATCAGTGATTACCCTTACGACAGAATCCGTCCCTGGCGCTGTCGATAGAGATGGGGAGGTCCCCGATGTTAGTGCGGGGAAAAGATTCTGTTCCCTTTCTGCTCTGCTACCGTCGGCAACATATGTCTGCATCAGACGTTCATGTTCGTCAACGGTTACATACATTATTTCAGAAACTTTTTGCTATCTTTTTCTTCGTGAAACTTCGTCAATCCCGTTTCGTTTTCGCACACAAGGACGTTACTGTTTCCTTCCCCAAAATTGTATGCTCTTCTGATCTTAGCAATGTAGATGTGAAATTTGAGTGAAGCTGGCTCTTATCGCAGATTCTGGTGTCTGTCGAACCGGAACGAATATTTTCCAACAAACTTCATCACCGGAGCATCGCAGATGAGCCCGTACGAAACTGAGCCAAATCGGCAACGAACGTCAAACTCGAATCGCTCTTAACAGCGGAATCCGCTTGAAACGCATGAACCGCGGTATCTGCTGCTGCTTGAGCCGCTGAAGAAAGACGCGAATCAGCCGGCTGCCGTGCGCTGAAGAGCGGCTTTAAAACGCTGCCTGCTGCGGTCTGGTTTGAACATATCAGTGATTACCCTTACGACAGAATCCGTCCCTGGCGCTGTCGATAGAGATGGGGAGGACCCCGATGTTAGTGTGGGGAAAAGATTCTGTTCCCTTTCTGCTCTGCTACCGTCGGCAACATATGTCTGCATCAGACGTTCATGTTCGTCAACGGTTACATACATTATTTCAGAAACTTTTTGCTATCTTTTTCTTCGTGAAACTTCCTCAATCCCGTTTCGTTTTCGCACACAAGGACGTTACTGTTTCCTTCCCCAAAATTGTATGCTCTTCTGATCTTAGCAATGTAGATGTGAAATTTGAGTGAAGCTGGCTCTTATCGCAGATTCTGGTGTCTGTCGAACCGGAACGAATATTTTCCAACAAACTTCATCACCGGAGCATCGCAGATGAGCCCGTACGAAACTGAGCCAAATCGGCAACGAACGTCAAACTCGAATCGCTCTTAACAGCGGAATCCGCTTGAAACGCATGAACCGCGGTATCTGCTGCTGCTTGAGCCGCTGAAGAAAGACGCGAATCAGCCGGCTGCCGTGCGCTGAAGAGCGGCTTTAAAACGCTGCCTGCTGCGGTCTGGTTTGAACATATCAGTGATTACCCTTACGACAGAATCCGTCCCTGGCGCTGTCGATAGAGATGGGGAGGTCCCCGATGTTAGTGCGGGGAAAAGATTCTGTTCCCTTTCTGCTCTGCTACCGTCGGCAACATATGTCTGCATCAGACGTTCATGTTCGTCAACGGTTACATACATTATTTCAGAAACTTTTTGCTATCTTTTTCTTCGTGAAACTTCGTCAATCCCGTTTCCTTTTCGCACACAAGGACGTTACTGTTTCCTTCCCCAAAATTGTATGCTCTTCTGATCTTAGCAATGTAGATGTGAAATTTGAGTGAAGCTGGCTCTTATCGCAGATTCTGGTGTCTGTCGAACCGGAACGAATATTTTCCAACAAACTTCATCACCGGAGCATCGCAGATGAGCCCGTACGAAACTGAGCCAAATCGGCAACGAACGTCAAACTCGAATCGCTCTTAACAGCGGAATCCGCTTGAAACGCATGAACCGCGGTATCTGCTGCTGCTTGAGCCGCTGAAGAAAGACGCGAATCAGCCGGCTGCCGTGTGCTGAAGAGCGGCTTTAAAACGCTGCCTGCTGCGGTCTGGTTTGAACATATCAGTGATTACCCTTACGACAGAATCCGTCCCTGGCGCTGTCGATAGAGATGGGGAGGACCCCGATGTTAGTGTGGGGAAAAGATTCTGTTCCCTTTCTGCTCTGCTACCGTCGGCAACATATGTCTGCATGAGACGTTCATGTTCGTCAACGGTTACATACATTATTTCAGAAACTTTTTGCTATCTTTTTCTTCGTGAAACTTCCTCAATCCCGTTTCGTTTTCGCACACAAGGACGTTACTGTTTCCTTCCCCAAAATTGTATGCTCTTCTGATCTTAGCAATGTAGATGTGAAATTTGAGTGAAGCTGGCTCTTATCGCAGATTCTGGTGTCTGTCGAACCGGAACGAATATTTTCCAACAAACTTCATCACCGGAGCATCGCAGATGAGCCCGTACGAAACTGAGCCAAATCGGCAACGAACGTCAAACTCGAATCGCTCTTAACAGCGGAATCCGCTTGAAACGCATGAACCGCGGTATCTGCTGCTGCTTGAGCCGCTGAAGAAAGACGCGAATCAGCCGGCTGCCGTGCGCTGAAGAGCGGCTTTAAAACGCTGCCTGCTGCGGTCTGGTTTGAACATGTCAGTGATTACCCTTACGACAGAATCCGTCCCTGGCGCTGTCGATAGAGATGGGGAGGACCCCGATGTTAGTGTGGGGAAAAGATTCTGTTCCCTTTCTGCTCTGCTACCGTCGGCAACATATGTCTGCATCAGACGTTCATGTTCGTCAACGGTTACATACATTATTTCAGAAACTTTTTGCTATCTTTTTCTTCGTGAAACTTCGTCAATCCCGTTTCGTTTTCGCACACAAGGACGTTACTGTTTCCTTCCCCAAAATTGTATGCTCTTCTGATCTTAGCAATGTAGATGTGAAATTTGAGTGAAGCTGGCTCTTATCGCAGATTCTGGTGTCTGTCGAACCGGAACGAATATTTTCCAACAAACTTCATCACCGGAGCATCGCAGATGAGCCCGTACGAAACTGAGCCAAATCGGCAACGAACGTCAAACTCGAATCGCTCTTAACAGCGGAATCCGCTTGAAACGCATGAACCGCGGTATCTGCTGCTGCTTGAGCCGCTGAAGAAAGACGCGAATCAGCCGGCTGCCGTGCGCTGAAGAGCGGCTTTAAAACGCTGCCTGCTGCGGTCTGGTTTGAACATATCAGTGATTACCCTTACGACAGAATCCGTCCCTGGCGCTGTCGATAGAGATGGGGAGGTCCCCGATGTTAGTGCGGGGAAAAGATTCTGTTCCCTTTCTGCTCTGCTACCGTCGGCAACATATGTCTGCATCAGACGTTCATGTTCGTCAACGGTTACATACATTATTTCAGAAACTTTTTGCTATCTTTTTCTTCGTGAAACTTCCTCAATCCCGTTTCGTTTTCGCACACAAGGACGTTACTGTTTCCTTCCCCAAAATTGTATGCTCTTCTGATCTTAGCAATGTAGATGTGAAATTTGAGTGAAGCTGGCTCTTATCGCAGATTCTGGTGTCTGTCGAACCGGAACGAATATTTTCCAACAAACTTCATCACCGGAGCATCGCAGATGAGCCCGTACGAAACTGAGCCAAATCGGCAACGAACGTCAAACTCGAATCGCTCTTAACAGCGGAATCCGCTTGAAACGCATGAACCGCGGTATCTGCTGCTGCTTGAGCCGCTGAAGAAAGACGCGAATCAGCCGGCTGCCGTGCGCTGAAGAGCGGCTTTAAAACGCTGCCTGCTGCGGTCTGGTTTGAACATATCAGTGATTACCCTTACGACAGAATCCGTCCCTGGCGCGGTCGATAGAGATGGGGAGGACCCCGATGTTAGTGTGGGGAAAAGATTCTGTTCCCTTTCTGCTCTGCTACCGTCGGCAACATATGTCTGCATCAGACGTTCATGTTCGTCAACGGTTACATACATTATTTCAGAAACTTTTTGCTATCTTTTTCTTCGTGAAACTTCGTCAATCCCGTTTCGTTTTCGCACACAAGGACGTTACTGTTTCCTTCCCCAAAATTGTATGCTCTTCTGATCTTAGCAATGTAGATGTGAAATTTGAGTGAAGCTGGCTCTTATCGCAGATTCTGGTGTCTGTCGAACCGGAACGAATATTTTCCAACAAACTTCATCACCGGAGCATCGCAGATGAGCCCGTACGAAACTGAGCCAAATCGGCAACGAACGTCAAACTCGAATCGCTCTTAACAGCGGAATCCGCTTGAAACGCATGAACCGCGGTATCTGCTGCTGCTTGAGCCGCTGAAGAAAGACGCGAATCAGCCTGCTGCCGTGCGCTGAAGAGCGGCTTTAAAACGCTGCCTGCTGCGGTCTGGTTTGAACATATCAGTGATTACCCTTACGACAGAATCCGTCCCTGGCGCTGTCGATAGAGATGGGGAGGACCCCGATGTTAGTGTGGGGAAAAGATTCTGTTCCCTTTCTGCTCTGCTACCGTCGGCAACATATGTCTGCATCAGACGTTCATGTTCGTCAACGGTTACATACATTATTTCAGAAACTTTTTGCTATCTTTTTCTTCGTGAAACTTCGTCAATCCCGTTTCGTTTTCGCACACAAGGACGTTACTGTTTCCTTCCCCAAAATTGTATGCTCTTCTGATCTTAGCAATGTAGATGTGAAATTTGAGTGAAGCTGGCTCTTATCGCAGATTCTGGTGTCTGTCGAACCGGAACGAATATTTTCCAACAAACTTCATCACCGGAGCATCGCAGATGAGCCCGTACGAAACTGAGCCAAATCGGCAACGAACGTCAAACTCGAATCGCTCTTAACAGCGGAATCCGCTTGAAACGCATGAACCGCGGTATCTGCTGCTGCTTGAGCCGCTGAAGAAAGACGCGAATCAGCCGGCTGCCGTGCGCTGAAGAGCGGCTTTAAAACGCTGCCTGCTGCGGTCTGGTTTGAACATATCAGTGATTACCCTTACGACAGAATCCGTCCCTGGCGCGGTCGATAGAGATGGGGAGGTCCCCGATGTTAGTGTGGGGAAAAGATTCTGTTCCCTTTCTGCTCTGCTACCGTCGGCAACATATGTCTGCATCAGACGTTCATGTTCGTCAACGGTTACATACATTATTTCAGAAACTTTTTGCTATCTTTTTCTTCGTGAAACTTCCTCAATCCCGTTTCGTTTTCGCACACAAGGACGTTACTGTTTCCTTCCCCAAAATTGTATGCTCTTCTGATCTTAGCAATGTAGATGTGAAATTTGAGTGAAGCTGGCTCTTATCGCAGATTCTGGTGTCTGTCGAACCGGAACGAATATTTCCCAACAAACTTCATCACCGGAGCATCGCAGATGAGCCCGTACGAAACTGAGCCAAATCGGCAACGAACGTCAAACTCGAATCGCTCTTAACAGCGGAATCCGCTTGAAACGCATGAACCGCGGTATCTGCTGCTGCTTGAGCCGCTGAAGAAAGACGCGAATCAGCCGGCTGCCGTGCGCTGAAGAGCGGCTTTAAAACGCTGCCTGCTGCGGTCTGGTTTGAACATATCAGTGATTACCCTTACGACAGAATCCGTCCCTGGCGCGGTCGATAGAGATGGGGAGGTCCCCGATGTTAGTGTGGGGAAAAGATTCTGTTCCCTTTCTGCTCTGCTACCGTCGGCAACATATGTCTGCATCAGACGTTCATGTTCGTCAACGGTTACATACATTATTTCAGAAACTTTTTGCTATCTTTTTCTTCGTGAAACTTCCTCAATCCCGTTTCGTTTTCGCACACAAGGACGTTACTGTTTCCTTCCCCAAAATTGTATGCTCTTCTGATCTTAGCAATGTAGATGTGAAATTTGAGTGAAGCTGGCTCTTATCGCAGATTCTGGTGTCTGTCGAACCGGAACGAATATTTTCCAACAAACTTCATCACCGGAGCATCGCAGATGAGCCCGTACGAAACTGAGCCAAATCGGCAACGAACGTCAAACTCGAATCGCTCTTAACAGCGGAATCCGCTTGAAACGCATGAACCGCGGTATCTGCTGCTGCTTGAGCCGCTGAAGAAAGACGCGAATCAGCCGGCTGCCGTGCGCTGAAGAGCGGCTTTAAAACGCTGCCTGCTGCGGTCTGGTTTGAACATATCAGTGATTACCCTTACGACAGAATCCGTCCCTGGCGCTGTCGATAGAGATGGGGAGGACCCCGATGTTAGTGTGGGGAAAAGATTCTGTTCCCTTTCTGCTCTGCTACCGTCGGCAACATATGTCTGCATCAGACGTTCATGTTCGTCAACGGTTACATACATTATTTCAGAAACTTTTTGCTATCTTTTTCTTCGTGAAACTTCGTCAATCCCGTTTCGTTTTCGCACACAAGGACGTTACTGTTTCCTTCCCCAAAATTGTATGCTCTTCTGATCTTAGCAATGTAGATGTGAAATTTGAGTGAAGCTGGCTCTTATCGCAGATTCTGGTGTCTGTCGAACCGGAACGAATATTTTCCAACAAACTTCATCACCGGAGCATCGCAGATGAGCCCGTACGAAACTGAGCCAAATCGGCAACGAACGTCAAACTCGAATCGCTCTTAACAGCGGAATCCGCTTGAAACGCATGAACCGCGGTATCTGCTGCTGCTTGAGCCGCTGAAGAAAGACGCGAATCAGCCGGCTGCCGTGCGCTGAAGAGCGGCTTTAAAACGCTGCCTGCTGCGGTCTGGTTTGAACATATCAGTGATTACCCTTACGACAGAATCCGTCCCTGGCGCTGTCGATAGAGATGGGGAGGACCCCGATGTTAGTGTGGGGAAAAGATTCTGTTCCCTTTCTGCTCTGCTACCGTCGGCAACATATGTCTGCATCAGACGTTCATGTTCGTCAACGGTTACATACATTATTTCAGAAACTTTTTGCTATCTTTTTCTTCGTGAAACTTCGTCAATCCCGTTTCGTTTTCGCACACAAGGACGTTACTGTTTCCTTCCCCAAAATTGTATGCTCTTCTGATCTTAGCAATGTAGATGTGAAATTTGAGTGAAGCTGGCTCTTATCGCAGATTCTGGTGTCTGTCGAACCGGAACGAATATTTTCCAACAAACTTCATCACCGGAGCATCGCAGATGAGCCCGTACGAAACTGAGCCAAATCGGCAACGAACGTCAAACTCGAATCGCTCTTAACAGCGGAATCCGCTTGAAACGCATGAACCGCGGTATCTGCTGCTGCTTGAGCCGCTGAAGAAAGACGCGAATCAGCCGGCTGCCGTGCGCTGAAGAGCGGCTTTAAAACGCTGCCTGCTGCGGTCTGGTTTGAACATATCAGTGATTACCCTTACGACAGAATCCGTCCCTGGCGCTGTCGATAGAGATGGGGAGGTCCCCGATGTTAGTGCGGGGAAAAGATTCTGTTCCCTTTCTGCTCTGCTACCGTCGGCAACATATGTCTGCATCAGACGTTCATGTTCGTCAACGGTTACATACATTATTTCAGAAACTTTTTGCTATCTTTTTCTTCGTGAAACTTCCTCAATCCCGTTTCGTTTTCGCACACAAGGACGTTACTGTTTCCTTCCCCAAAATTGTATGCTCTTCTGATCTTAGCAATGTAGATGTGAAATTTGAGTGAAGCTGGCTCTTATCGCAGATTCTGGTGTCTGTCGAACCGGAACGAATATTTTCCAACAAACTTCATCACCGGAGCATCGCAGATGAGCCCGTACGAAACTGAGCCAAATCGGCAACGAACGTCAAACTCGAATCGCTCTTAACAGCGGAATCCGCTTGAAACGCATGAACCGCGGTATCTGCTGCTGCTTGAGCTGCTGAAGAAAGACGCGAATCAGCCGGCTGCCGTGCGCTGAAGAGCGGCTTTAAAACGCTGCCTGCTGCGGTCTGGTTTGAACATATCAGTGATTACCCTTACGACAGAATCCGTCCCTGGCGCTGTCGATAGAGATGGGGAGGTCCCCGATGTTAGTGCGGGGAAAAGATTCTGTTCCCTTTCTGCTCTGCTACCGTCGGCAACATATGTCTGCATCAGACGTTCATGTTCGTCAACGGTTACATACATTATTTCAGAAACTTTTTGCTATCTTTTTCTTCGTGAAACTTCCTCAATCCCGTTTCATTTTCGCACACAAGGACGTTACTGTTTCCTTCCCCAAAATTGTATGCTCTTCTGATCTTAGCAATGTAGATGTGAAATTTGAGTGAAGCTGGCTCTTATCGCAGATTCTGGTGTCTGTCGAACCGGAACGAATATTTTCCAACAAACTTCATCACCGGAGCATCGCAGATGAGCCCGTACGAAACTGAGCCAAATCGGCAACGAACGTCAAACTCGAATCGCTCTTAACAGCGGAATCCGCTTGAAACGCATGAACCGCGGTATCTGCTGCTGCTTGAGCCGCTGAAGAAAGACGCGAATCAGCCGGCTGCCGTGCGCTGAAGAGCGGCTTTAAAACGCTGCCTGCTGCGGTCTGGTTTGAACATATCAGTGATTACCCTTACGACAGAATCCGTCCCTGGCGCTGTCGATAGAGATGGGGAGGTCCCCGATGTTAGTGCGGGGAAAAGATTCTGTTCCCTTTCTGCTCTGCTACCGTCGGCAACATATGTCTGCATCAGACGTTCATGTTCGTCAACGGTTACATACATTATTTCAGAAACTTTTTGCTATCTTTTTCTTCGTGAAACTTCCTCAATCCCGTTTCGTTTTCGCACACAAGGACGTTACTGTTTCCTTCCCCAAAATTGTATGCTCTTCTGATCTTAGCAATGTAGATGTGAAATTTGAGTGAAGCTGGCTCTTATCGCAGATTCTGGTGTCTGTCGAACCGGAACGAATATTTTCCAACAAACTTCATCACCGGAGCATCGCAGATGAGCCCTGTACGAAACTGAGCCAAATCGGCAACGAACGTCAAACTCGAATCGCTCTTAACAGCGGAATCCGCTTGAAACGCATGAACCGCGGTATCTGCTGCTGCTTGAGCCGCTGAAGAAAGACGCGAATCAGCCGGCTGCCGTGCGCTGAAGAGCGGCTTTAAAACGCTGCCTGCTGCGGTCTGGTTTGAACATATCAGTGATTACCCTTACGACAGAATCCGTCCCTGGCGCTGTCGATAGAGATGGGGAGGTCCCCGATGTTAGTGCGGGGAAAAGATTCTGTTCCCTTTCTGCTCTGCTACCGTCGGCAACATATGTCTGCATCAGACGTTCATGTTCGTCAACGGTTACATACATTATTTCAGAAACTTTTTGCTATCTTTTTCTTCGTGAAACTTCGTCAATCCCGTTTCGTTTTCGCACACAAGGACGTTACTGTTTCCTTCCCCAAAATTGTATGCTCTTCTGATCTTAGCAATGTAGATGTGAAATTTGAGTGAAGCTGGCTCTTATCGCAGATTCTGGTGTCTGTCGAACCGGAACGAATATTTTCCAACAAACTTCATCACCGGAGCATCGCAGATGAGCCCGTACGAAACTGAGCCAAATCGGCAACGAACGTCAAACTCGAATCGCTCTTAACAGCGGAATCCGCTTGAAACGCATGAACCGCGGTATCTGCTGCTGCTTGAGCCGCTGAAGAAAGACGCGAATCAGCCGGCTGCCGTGCGCTGAAGAGCGGCTTTAAAACGCTGCCTGCTGCGGTCTGGTTTGAACATATCAGTGATTACCCTTACGACAGAATCCGTCCCTGGCGCTGTCGATAGAGATGGGGAGGTCCCCGATGTTAGTGCGGGGAAAAGATTCTGTTCCCTTTCTGCTCTGCTACCGTCGGCAACATATGTCTGCATCAGACGTTCATGTTCGTCAACGGTTACATACATTATTTCAGAAACTTTTTGCTATCTTTTTCTTCGTGAAACTTCGTCAATCCCGTTTCGTTTTCGCACACAAGGACGTTACTGTTTCCTTCCCCAAAATTGTATGCTCTTCTGATCTTAGCAATGTAGATGTGAAATTTGAGTGAAGCTGGCTCTTATCGCAGATTCTGGTGTCTGTCGAACCGGAACGAATATTTTCCAACAAACTTCATCACCGGAGCATCGCAGATGAGCCCGTACGAAACTGAGCCAAATCGGCAACGAACGTCAAACTCGAATCGCTCTTAACAGCGGAATCCGCTTGAAACGCATGAACCGCGGTATCTGCTGCTGCTTGAGCCGCTGAAGAAAGACGCGAATCAGCCGGCTGCCGTGCGCTGAAGAGCGGCTTTAAAACGCTGCCTGCTGCGGTCTGGTTTGAACATATCAGTGATTACCCTTACGACAGAATCCGTCCCTGGCGCTGTCGATAGAGATGGGGAGGTCCCCGATGTTAGTGCGGGGAAAAGATTCTGTTCCCTTTCTGCTCTGCTACCGTCGGCAACATATGTCTGCATCAGACGTTCATGTTCGTCAACGGTTACATACATTATTTCAGAAACTTTTTGCTATCTTTTTCTTCGTGAAACTTCCTCAATCCCGTTTCGTTTTCGCACACAAGGACGTTACTGTTTCCTTCCCCAAAATTGTATGCTCTTCTGATCTTAGCAATGTAGATGTGAAATTTGAGTGAAGCTGGCTCTTATCGCAGATTCTGGTGTCTGTCGAACCGGAACGAATATTTTCCAACAAACTTCATCACCGGAGCATCGCAGATGAGCCCGTACGAAACTGAGCCAAATCGGCAACGAACGTCAAACTCGAATCGCTCTTAACAGCGGAATCCGCTTGAAACGCATGAACCGCGGTATCTGCTGCTGCTTGAGCCGCTGAAGAAAGACGCGAATCAGCCGGCTGCCGTGCGCTGAAGAGCGGCTTTAAAACGCTGCCTGCTGCGGTCTGGTTTGAACATATCAGTGATTACCCTTACGACAGAATCCGTCCCTGGCGCTGTCGATAGAGATGGGGAGGTCCCCGATGTTAGTGCGGGGAAAAGATTCTGTTCCCTTTCTGCTCTGCTACCGTCGGCAACATATGTCTGCATCAGACGTTCATGTTCGTCAACGGTTACATACATTATTTCAGAAACTTTTTGCTATCTTTTTCTTCGTGAAACTTCCTCAATCCCGTTTCGTTTTCGCACACAAGGACGTTACTGTTTCCTTCCCCAAAATTGTATGCTCTTCTGATCTTAGCAATGTAGATGTGAAATTTGAGTGAAGCTGGCTCTTATCGCAGATTCTGGTGTCTGTCGAACCGGAACGAATATTTTCCAACAAACTTCATCACCGGAGCATCGCAGATGAGCCCGTACGAAACTGAGCCAAATCGGCAACGAACGTCAAACTCGAATCGCTCTTAACAGCGGAATCCGCTTGAAACGCATGAACCGCGGTATCTGCTGCTGCTTGAGCCTCTGAAGAAAGACGCGAATCAGCCGGCTGCCGTGCGCTGAAGAGCGGCTTTAAAACGCTGCCTGCTGCGGTCTGGTTTGAACATATCAGTGATTACCCTTACGACAGAATCCGTCCCTGGCGCTGTCGATAGAGATGGGGAGGACCCCGATGTTAGTGTGGGGAAAAGATTCTGTTCCCTTTCTGCTCTGCTACCGTCGGCAACATATGTCTGCATCAGACGTTCATGTTCGTCAACGGTTACATACATTATTTCAGAAACTTTTTGCTATCTTTTTCTTCGTGAAACTTCGTCAATCCCGTTTCGTTTTCGCACACAAGGACGTTACTGTTTCCTTCCCCAAAATTGTATGCTCTTCTGATCTTAGCAATGTAGATGTGAAATTTGAGTGAAGCTGGCTCTTATCGCAGATTCTGGTGTCTGTCGAACCGGAACGAATATTTTCCAACAAACTTCATCACCGGAGCATCGCAGATGAGCCCGTACGAAACTGAGCCAAATCGGCAACGAACGTCAAACTCGAATCGCTCTTAACAGCGGAATCCGCTTGAAACGCATGAACCGCGGTATCTGCTGCTGCTTGAGCCGCTGAAGAAAGACGCGAATCAGCCGGCTGCCGTGCGCTGAAGAGCGGCTTTAAAACGCTGCCTGCTGCGGTCTGGTTTGAACATATCAGTGATTACCCTTACGACAGAATCCGTCCCTGGCGCTGTCGATAGAGATGGGGAGGTCCCCGATGTTAGTGCGGGGAAAAGATTCTGTTCCCTTTCTGCTCTGCTACCGTCGGCAACATATGTCTGCATCAGACGTTCATGTTCGTCAACGGTTACATACATTATTTCAGAAACTTTTTGCTATCTTTTTCTTCGTGAAACTTCGTCAATCCCGTTTCGTTTTCGCACACAAGGACGTTACTGTTTCCTTCCCCAAAATTGTATGCTCTTCTGATCTTAGCAATGTAGATGTGAAATTTGAGTGAAGCTGGCTCTTATCGCAGATTCTGGTGTCTGTCGAACCGGAACGAATATTTTCCAACAAACTTCATCACCGGAGCATCGCAGATGAGCCCGTACGAAACTGAGCCAAATCGGCAACGAACGTCAAACTCGAATCGCACTTAACAGCGGAATCCGCTTGAAACGCATGAACCGCGGTATCTGCTGCTGCTTGAGCCGCTGAAGAAAGACGCGAATCAGCCGGCTGCCGTGCGCTGAAGAGCGGCTTTAAAACGCTGCCTGCTGCGGTCTGGTTTGAACATATCAGTGATTACCCTTACGACAGAATCCGTCCCTGGCGCTGTCGATAGAGATGGGGAGGTCCCCGATGTTAGTGTGGGGAAAAGATTCTGTTCCCTTTCTGCTCTGCTACCGTCGGCAACATATGTCTGCATCAGACGTTCATGTTCGTCAACGGTTACATACATTATTTCAGAAACTTTTTGCTATCTTTTTCTTCGTGAAACTTCCTCAATCCCGTTTCGTTTTCGCACACAAGGACGTTACTGTTTCCTTCCCCAAAATTGTATGCTCTTCTGATCTTAGCAATGTAGATGTGAAATTTGAGTGAAGCTGGCTCTTATCGCAGATTCTGGTGTCTGTCGAACCGGAACGAATATTTTCCAACAAACTTCATCACCGGAGCATCGCAGATGAGCCCGTACGAAACTGAGCCAAATCGGCAACGAACGTCAAACTCGAATCGCTCTTAACAGCGGAATCTGCTTGAAACGCATGAACCGTGGTATCTGCTGCTGCTTGAGCCGCTGAAGAAAGACGCGAATCAGCCGGCTGCCGTGCGCTGAAGAGCGGCTTTAAAACGCTGCCTGCTGCGGTCTGGTTTGAACATATCAGTGATTACCCTTACGACAGAATCCGTCCCTGGCGCTGTCGATAGAGATGGGGAGGTCCCCGATGTTAGTGTGGGGAAAAGATTCTGTTCCCTTTCTGCTCTGCTACCGTCGGCAACATATGTCTGCATCAGACGTTCATGTTCGTCAACGGTTACATACATTATTTCAGAAACTTTTTGCTATCTTTTTCTTCGTGAAACTTCCTCAATCCCGTTTCGTTTTCGCACACAAGGACGTTACTGTTTCCTTCCCCAAAATTGTATGCTCTTCTGATCTTAGCAATGTAGATGTGAAATTTGAGTGAAGCTGGCTCTTATCGCAGATTCTGGTGTCTGTCGAACCGGAACGAATATTTTCCAACAAACTTCATCACCGGAGCATCGCAGATGAGCCCGTACGAAACTGAGCCAAATCGGCAACGAACGTCAAACTCGAATCGCTCTTAACAGCGGAATCCGCTTGAAACGCATGAACCGCGGTATCTGCTGCTGCTTGAGCCGCTGAAGAAAGACGCGAATCAGCCGGCTGCCGTGCGCTGAAGAGCGGCTTTAAAACGCTGCCTGCTGCGGTCTGGTTTGAACATATCAGTGATTACCCTTACGACAGAATCCGTCCCTGGCGCTGTCGATAGAGATGGGGAGGTCCCCGATGTTAGTGCGGGGAAAAGATTCTGTTCCCTTTCTGCTCTGCTACCGTCGGCAACATATGTCTGCATCAGACGTTCATGTTCGTCAACGGTTACATACATTATTTCAGAAACTTTTTGCTATCTTTTTCTTCGTGAAACTTCGTCAATCCCGTTTCGTTTTCGCACACAAGGACGTTACAGTTTCCTTCCCCAAAATTGTATGCTCTTCTGATCTTAGCAATGTAGATGTGTAATTTGAGTGAAGCTGGCTCTTATCGCAGATTCTGGTGTCTGTCGAACCGGAACGAATATTTTCCAACAAACTTCATCACCGGAGCATCGCAGATGAGCCCGTACGAAACTGAGCCAAATCGGCAACGAACGTCAAACTCGAATCGCTCTTAACAGCGGAATCCGCTTGAAACGCATGAACCGCGGTATCTGCTGCTGCTTGAGCCGCTGAAGAAAGACGCGAATCAGCCGGCTGCCGTGCGCTGAAGAGCGGCTTTAAAACGCTGCCTGCTGCGGTCTGGTTTGAACATATCAGTGATTACCCTTACGACAGAATCCGTCCCTGGCGCTGTCGATAGAGATGGGGAGGTCCCTGATGTTAGTGTGGGGAAAAGATTCTGTTCCCTTTCTGCTCTGCTACCGTCGGCAACATATGTCTGCATCAGACGTTCATGTTCGTCAACGGTTACATACATTATTTCAGAAACTTTTTGCTATCTTTTTCTTCGTGAAACTTCCTCAATCCCGTTTCGTTTTCGCACACAAGGACGTTACTGTTTCCTTCCCCAAAATTGTATGCTCTTCTGATCTTAGCAATGTAGATGTGAAATTTGAGTGAAGCTGGCTCTTATCGCAGATTCTGGTGTCTGTCGAACCGGAACGAATATTTTCCAACAAACTTCATCACCGGAGCATCGCAGATGAGCCCGTACGAAACTGAGCCAAATCGGCAACGAACGTCAAACTCGAATCGCTCTTAACAACGGAATCCGCTTGAAACGCATGAACCGCGGTATCTGCTGCTGCTTGAGCCGCTGAAGAAAGACGCAAATCAGCCGGCTGCCGTGCGCTGAAGAGCGGCTTTAAAACGCTGCTTGCTGCGGTCTGGTTTGAACATAACAGTGATGAACCTTATGACAGAATCCGTCCCTGGTGCTGTCGATAGAGATGGGGAGGACCCCGATGTTAGAGTGGAAGAGAGATTCTGTTCCATTTCTGCTCTGCTACCGTCGGCAACATATGTCTGCAACAGACGATCCTTTCCGTCCACGTATTCATACTTTTTCTCTGAAATTACTTGATATCTTTTTCATTCACCACTGAATCATCGTCTCTCCCCGTTTATTTTTCAATCACACGGACGTTACTGTTTCCTTCCCCAAAATTGTATGCTCTTCTCATCATAGCAATGTAGATGTGAAATTTGAGTGAAGCTGGCTCTTATCGCAGATTCTGGTGTCTGTCGAACCGGAACGAATATTTTCCAACAAACTTCATCACCGGAGCATCGCAGATGAGCCCGTACGAAACTGAGCCAAATCGGCAACGAACGTCAAACTCGAATCGCTCTTAACAGCGGAATCCGCTTGAAACGCATGAACCGCGGTATCTGCTGCTGCTTGAGCCGCTGAAGAAAGACGCGAATCAGCCGGCTGCCGTGCGCTGAAGAGCGGCTTTAAAACGCTGCCTGCTGCGGTCTGGTTTGAACATATCAGTGATTACCCTTACGACAGAATCCGTCCCTGGCGCTGTCGATAGAGATGGGGAGGTCCCCGATGTTAGTGTGGGGAAAAGATTCTGTTCCCTTTCTGCTCTGCTACCGTCGGCAACATATGTCTGCATCAGACGTTCATGTTCGTCAACGGTTACATACATTATTTCAGAAACTTTTTGCTATCTTTTTCTTCGTGAAACTTCGTCAATCCCATTTCGTTTTCGCACACAAGGACGTTACTGTTTCCTTCCCCAAAATTGTATGCTCTTCTGATCTTAGCAATGTAGATGTGAAATTTGAGTGAAGCTTGCTCCTCTCGCAGATTCTGATGTCTGTCGAACCGGATCGAATATTTTCCAACAAACTTCATCACCGGAGCATCGCAGATGAGCGCGTACGAAAGTGAGCCGAATCGGCAACGAACGTCAAACTCGAACCGCTCTTAACTGTGGAATCTGCTTGAAACGCTTCAATCGCGGTTTCTGCTGCTTGAGCCACTGATGAAAGACGCGAATCAACCTACTGCCGTGCGCTGAAGAGCGGCTTTAAAACGCTGCTTGCTGCGGTCTGGTTTGAACATAACAGTGATGAACCTTATGACAGAATCCGTCCCTGGTGCTGTCGATAGAGATGGGGAGGACCCCGATGTTAGAGTGGAAGAGAGATTCTGTTCCATTTCTGCTCTGCTACCGTCGGCAACATATGTCTGCATCAGACGATCCTTTCCGTCCACGTATTCATACTTTTTCTCTGAAATTACTTGATATCTTTTTCATTCACCACTGAATCATCGTCTCTCCCCGTTTATTTTTCAATCACACGGACGTTACTGTTTCCTTCCCCAAAATTGTATGCTCTTCTGATCTTAGCAATGTAGATGTGAAATTTGAGTGAAGCTGGCTCTTATCGCAGATTCTGGTGTCTGTCGAACCGGAACGAATATTTTCCAACAAACTTCATCACCGGAGCATCGCAGATGAGCCCGTACGAAACTGAGCCAAATCGGCAACGAACGTCAAACTCGAATCGCTCTTAACAGCGGAATCCGCTTGAAACGCATGAACCGCGGTATCTGCTGCTGCTTGAGCCGCTGAAGAAAGACGCGAATCAGCCGGCTGCCGTGCGCTGAAGAGCGGCTTTAAAACGCTGCCTGCTGCGGTCTGGTTTGAACATATCAGTGATTACCCTTACGACAGAATCCGTCCCTGGCGCTGTCGATAGAGATGGGGAGGACCCCGATGTTAGTGTGGGGAAAAGATTCTGTTCCCTTTCTGCTCTGCTACCGTCGGCAACATATGTCTGCATCAGACGTTCATGTTCGTCAACGGTTACATACATTATTTCAGAAACTTTTTGCTATCTTTTTCTTCGTGAAACTTCCTCAATCCCGTTTCGTTTTCGCACACAAGGACGTTACTGTTTCCTTCCCCAAAATTGTATGCTCTTCTGATCTTAGCAATGTAGATGTGAAATTTGAGTGAAGCTGGCTCTTATCGCAGATTCTGGTGTCTGTCGAACCGGAACGAATATTTTCCAACAAACTTCATCACCGGAGCATCGCAGATGAGCCCGTACGAAACTGAGCCAAATCGGCAACGAACGTCAAACTCGAATCGCTCTTAACAGCGGAATCCGCTTGAAACGCATGAACCGCGGTATCTGCTGCTGCTTGAGCCGCTGAAGAAAGACGCGAATCAGCCGGCTGCCGTGCGCTGAAGAGCGGCTTTAAAACGCTGCCTGCTGCGGTCTGGTTTGAACATATCAGTGATTACCCTTACGACAGAATCCGTCCCTGGCGCGGTGAATAGAGATGGGGAGGTCCCCGATGTTAGTGTGGGGAAAAGATTCTGTTCCCTTTCTGCTCTGCTACCGTCGGCAACATATGTCTGCATCAGACGTTCATGTTCGTCAACGGTTACATACATTATTTCAGAAACTTTTTGCTATCTTTTTCTTCGTGAAACTTCGTCAATCCCGTTTCCTTTTCGCACACAAGGACGTTACTGTTTCCTTCCCCAAAATTGTATGCTCTTCTGATCTTAGCAATGTAGATGTGAAATTTGAGTGAAGCTGGCTCTTATCGCAGATTCTGGTGTCTGTCGAACCGGAACGAATATTTTCCAACAAACTTCATCACCGGAGCATCGCAGATGAGCCCGTACGAAACTGAGCCAAATCGGCAACGAACGTCAAACTCGAATCGCTCTTAACAGCGGAATCCGCTTGAAACGCATGAACCGCGGTATCTGCTGCTGCTTGAGCCGCTGAAGAAAGACGCGAATCAGCCGGCTGCCGTGCGCTGAAGAGCGGCTTTAAAACGCTGCCTGCTGCGGTCTGGTTTGAACATATCAGTGATTACCCTTACGACAGAATCCGTCCCTGGCGCTGTCGATAGAGATGGGGAGGACCCCGATGTTAGTGTGGGGAAAAGATTCTGTTCCCTTTCTGCTCTGCTACCGTCGGCAACATATGTCTGCATCAGACGTTCATGTTCGTCAACGGTTACATACATTATTTCAGAAACTTTTTGCTATCTTTTTCTTCGTGAAACTTCGTCAATCCCGTTTCGTTTTCGCACACAAGGACGTTACAGTTTCCTTCCCCAAAATTGTATGCTCTTCTGATCTTAGCAATGTAGATGTGAAATTTGAGTGAAGCTGGCTCTTATCGCAGATTCTGGTGTCTGTCGAACCGGAACGAATATTTTCCAACAAACTTCATCACCGGAGCATCGCAGATGAGCCCGTACGAAACTGAGCCAAATCGGCAACGAACGTCAAACTCGAATCGCTCTTAACAGCGGAATCCGCTTGAAACGCATGAACCGCGGTATCTGCTGCTGCTTGAGCCGCTGAAGAAAGACGCGAATCAGCCGGCTGCCGTGCGCTGAAGAGCGGCTTTAAAACGCTGCCTGCTGCGGTCTGGTTTGAACATATCAGTGATTACCCTTACGACAGAATCCGTCCCTGGCGCTGTCGATAGAGATGGGGAGGACCCCGATGTTAGTGTGGGGAAAAGATTCTGTTCCCTTTCTGCTCTGCTACCGTCGGCAACATATGTCTGCATCAGACGTTCATGTTCGTCAACGGTTACATACATTATTTCAGAAACTTTTTGCTATCTTTTTCTTCGTGAAACTTCGTCAATCCCGTTTCGTTTTCGCACACAAGGACGTTACTGTTTCCTTCCCCAAAATTGTATGCTCTTCTGATCTTAGCAATGTAGATGTGAAATTTGAGTGAAGCTGGCTCTTATCGCAGATTCTGGTGTCTGTCGAACCGGAACGAATATTTTCCAACAAACTTCATCACCGGAGCATCGCAGATGAGCCCGTACGAAACTGAGCCAAATCGGCAACGAACGTCAAACTCGAATCGCTCTTAACAGCGGAATCCGCTTGAAACGCATGAACCGCAGTATCTGCTGCTGCTTGAGCCGCTGAAGAAAGACGCGAATCAGCCGGCTGCCGTGCGCTGAAGAGCGGCTTTAAAACGCTGCCTGCTGCGGTCTGGTTTGAACATATCAGTGATTACCCTTACGACAGAATCCGTCCCTGGCGCGGTCGATAGAGATGGGGAGGACCCCGATGTTAGTGTGGGGAAAAGATTCTGTTCCCTTTCTGCTCTGCTACCGTCGGCAATATATGTCTGCATCAGACGTTCATGTTCGTCAACGGTTACATACATTATTTCAGAAACATTTTGCTATCTTTTTCTTCGTGAAACTTCGTCAATCCCGTTTCCTTTTCGCACACAAGGACGTTACTGTTTCCTTCCCCAAAATTGTATGCTCTTCTGATCTTAGCAATGTAGATGTGAAATTTGAGTGAAGCTGGCTCTTATCGCAGATTCTGGTGTCTGTCGAACCGGAACGAATATTTTCCAACAATCTTCATCACCGGAGCATCGCAGATGAGCCCGTACGAAACTGAGCCAAATCGGCAACGAACGTCAAACTCGAATCGCTCTTAACAGCGGAATCCGCTTGAAACGCATGAACCGCGGTATCTGCTGCTGCTTGAGCCGCTGAAGAAAGACGCGAATCAGCCGGCTGCCGTGCGCTGAAGAGCGGCTTTAAAACGCTGCCTGCTGCGGTCTGGTTTGAACACATCAGTGATTACCCTTACGACAGAATCCGTCCCTGGCGCTGTCGATAGAGATGGGGAGGACCCCGATGTTAGTGTGGGGAAAAGATTCTGTTCCCTTTCTGCTCTGCTACCGTCGGCAACATATGTCTGCATCAGACGTTCATGTTCGTCAACGGTTACATACATTATTTCAGAAACTTTTTGCTATCTTTTTCTTCGTGAAACTTCCTCAATCCCGTTTCGTTTTCGCACACAAGGACGTTACTGTTTCCTTCCCCAAAATTGTATGCTCTTCTGATCTTAGCAATGTAGATGTGAAATTTGAGTGAAGCTGGCTCTTATCGCAGATTCTGGTGTCTGTCGAACCGGAACGAATATTTTCCAACAAACTTCATCACCGGAGCATCGCAGATGAGCCCGTACGAAACTGAGCCAATTCGGCAACGAACGTCAAACTCGAATCGCTCTTAACAGCGGAATCCGCTTGAAACGCATGAACCGCGGTATCTGCTGCTGCTTGAGCCGCTGAAGAAAGACGCGAATCAGCCGGCTGCCGTGCGCTGAAGAACGGCTTTAAAACGCTGCCTGCTGCGGTCTGGTTTGAACATATCAGTGATTACCCTTACGACAGAATCCGTCCCTGGCGCTGTCGATAGAGATGGGGAGGACCCCGATGTTAGTGTGGGGAAAAGATTCTGTTCCCTTTCTGCTCTGCTACCGTCGGCAAAATATGTCTGCATCAGACGTTCATGTTCGTCAACGGTTACATACATTATTTCAGAAACTTTTTGCTATCTTTTTCTTCGTGAAACTTCGTCAATCCCGTTTCGTTTTCGCACACAAGGACGTTACTGTTTCGTTCCCCAAAATTGTATGCTCTTCTGATCTTAGCAATGTAGATGTGAAATTTGAGTGAAGCTGGCTCTTATCGCAGATTCTGGTGTCTGTCGAACCGGAACGAATATTTTCCAACAAACTTCATCACCGGAGCATCGCAGATGAGCCCGTACGAAACTGAGCCAAATCGGCAACGAACGTCAAACTCGAATCGCTCTTAACAGCGGAATCCGCTTGAAACGCATGAACCGCGGTATCTGCTGCTGCTTGAGCCGCTGAAGAAAGACGCGAATCAGCCGGCTGCCGTGCGCTGAAGAGCGGCTTTAAAACGCTGCCTGCTGCGGTCTGGTTTGAACATATCAGTGATTACCCTTACGACAGAATCCGTCCCTGGCGCTGTCGATAGAGATGGGGAGGTCCCCGATGTTAGTGTGGGGAAAAGATTCTGTTCCCTTTCTGCTCTGCTACCGTCGGCAACATATGTCTGCATCAGACGTTCATGTTCGTCAACGGTTACATACATTATTTCAGAAACTTTTTGCTATCTTTTTCTTCGTGAAACTTCGTCAATCCCGTTTCGTTTTCGCACACAAGGACGTTACTGTTTCCTTCCCCAAAATTGTATGCTCTTCTGATCTTAGCAATGTAGATGTGAAATTTGAGTGAAGCTGGCTCTTATCGCAGATTCTGGTGTCTGTCGAACCGGAACGAATATTTTCCAACAAACTTCATCACCGGAGCATCGCAGATGAGCCCGTACGAAACTGAGCCAAATCGGCAACGAACGTCAAACTCGAATCGCTCTTAACAGCGGAATCCGCTTGAAACGCATGAACCGCGGTATCTGCTGCTGCTTGAGCCGCTGAAGAAAGACGCGAATCAGCCGGCTGCCGTGCGCTGAAGAGCGGCTTTAAAACGCTGCCTGCTGCGGTCTGGTTTGAACATATCAGTGATTACCCTTACGACAGAATCCGTCCCTGGCGCTGTCGATAGAGATGGGGAGAACCCCGATGTTAGTGTGGGGAAAAGATTCTGTTCCCTTTCTGCTCTGCTACCGTCGGCAACATATGTCTGCATCAGACGTTCATGTTCGTCAACGGTTACATACATTATTTCAGAAACTTTTTGCTATCTTTTTCTTCGTGAAACTTCCTCAATCCCGTTTCGTTTTCGCACACAAGGACGTTACTGTTTCCTTCCCCAAAATTGTATGCTCTTCTGATCTTAGCAATGTAGATGTGAAATTTGAGTGAAGCTGGCTCTTATCGCAGATTCTGGTGTCTGTCGAACCGGAACGAATATTTTCCAACAAACTTCATCACCGGAGCATCGCAGATGAGCCCGTACGAAACTGAGCCAAATCGGCAACGAACGTCAAACTCGAATCGCTCTTAACAGCGGAATCCGCTTGAAACGCATGAACCGCGGTATCTGCTGCTGCTTGAGCCGCTGAAGAAAGACGCGAATCAGCCGGCTGCCGTGCGCTGAAGAGCGGCTTTAAAACGCTGCCTGCTGCGGTCTGGTTTGAACATATCAGTGATTACCCTTACGACAGAATCCGTCCCTGGCGCGGTCGATAGAGATGGGGAGGTCCCCGATGTTAGTGTGGGGAAAAGATTCTGTTCCCTTTCTGCTCTGCTACCGTCGGCAACATATGTCTGCATCAGACGTTCATGTTCGTCAACGGTTACATACATTATTTCAGAAACTTTTTGCTATCTTTTTCTTCGTGAAACTTCGTCAATCCCGTTTCGTTTTCGCACACAAGGACGTTACTGTTTCCTTCCCCAAAATTGTATGCTCTTCTGATCTTAGCAATGTAGATGTGAAATTTGAGTGAAGCTGGCTCTTATCGCAGATTCTGGTGTCTGTCGAACCGGAACGAATATTTTCCAACAAACTTCATCACCGGAGCATCGCAGATGAGCCCGTACGAAACTGAGCCAAATCGGCAACGAACGTCAAACTCGAATCGCTCTTAACAGCGGAATCCGCTTGAAACGCATGAACCGCGGTATCTGCTGCTGCTTGAGCCGCTGAAGAAAGACGCGAATCAGCCGGCTGCCGTGCGCTGAAGAGCGGCTTTAAAACGCTGCCTGCTGCGGTCTGGTTTGAACATATCAGTGATTACCCTTACGACAGAATCCGTCCCTGGCGCGGTCGATAGAGATGGGGAGGACCCCGATGTTAGTGTGGGGAAAAGATTCTGTTCCCTTTCTGCTCTGCTACCGTCGGCAATATATGTCTGCATCAGACGTTCATGTTCGTCAACGGTTACATACATTATTTCAGAAACTTTTTGCTATCTTTTTCTTCGTGAAACTTCGTCAATCCCGTTTCCTTTTCGCACACAAGGACGTTACTGTTTCCTTCCCCAAAATTGTATGCTCTTCTGATCTTAGCAATGTAGATGTGAAATTTGAGTGAAGCTGGCTCTTATCGCAGATTCTGGTGTCTGTCGAACCGGAACGAATATTTTCCAACAATCTTCATCACCGGAGCATCGCAGATGAGCCCGTACGAAACTGAGCCAAATCGGCAACGAACGTCAAACTCGAATCGCTCTTAACAGCGGAATCCGCTTGAAACGCATGAACCGCGGTATCTGCTGCTGCTTGAGCCGCTGAAGAAAGACGCGAATCAGCCGGCTGCCGTGCGCTGAAGAGCGGCTTTAAAACGCTGCCTGCTGCGGTCTGGTTTGAACACATCAGTGATTACCCTTACGACAGAATCCGTCCCTGGCGCTGTCGATAGAGATGGGGAGGACCCCGATGTTAGTGTGGGGAAAAGATTCTGTTCCCTTTCTGCTCTGCTACCGTCGGCAACATATGTCTGCATCAGACGTTCATGTTCGTCAACGGTTACATACATTATTTCAGAAACTTTTTGCTATCTTTTTCTTCGTGAAACTTCGTCAATCCCGTTTCGTTTTCGCACACAAGGACGTTACTGTTTCCTTCCCCAAAATTGTATGCTCTTCTGATCTTAGCAATGTAGATGTGAAATTTGAGTGAAGCTGGCTCTTATCGCAGATTCTGGTGTCTGTCGAACCGGAACGAATATTTTCCAACAAACTTCATCACCGGAGCATCGCAGATGAGCCCGTACGAAACTGAGCCAAATCGGCAACGAACGTCAAACTCGAATCGCTCTTAACAGCGGAATCCGCTTGAAACGCATGAACCGCGGTATCTGCTGCTGCTTGAGCCGCTGAAGAAAGACGCGAATCAGCCGGCTGCCGTGCGCTGAAGAGCGGCTTTAAAACGCTGCCTGCTGCGGTCTGGTTTGAACATATCAGTGATTACCCTTACGACAGAATCCGTCCCTGGCGCTGTCGATAGAGATGGGGAGGACCCCGATGTTAGTGTGGGGAAAAGATTCTGTTCCCTTTCTGCTCTGCTACCGTCGGCAACATATGTCTGCATCAGACGTTCATGTTCGTCAACGGTTACATACATTATTTCAGAAAATTTTGCTATCTTTTTCTTCGTGAAACTTCCTCAATCCCGTTTCGTTTTCGCACACAAGGACGTTACTGTTTCCTTCCCCAAAATTGTATGCTCTTCTGATCTTAGCAATGTAGATGTGAAATTTGAGTGAAGCTGGCTCTTATCGCAGATTCTGGTGTCTGTCGAACCGGAACGAATATTTTCCAACAAACTTCATCACCGGAGCATCGCAGATGAGCCCGTACGAAACTGAGCCAAATCGGCAACGAACGTCAAACTCGAATCGCTCTTAACAGCGGAATCCGCTTGAAACGCATGAACCGCGGTATCTGCTGCTGCTTGAGCCGCTGAAGAAAGACGCGAATCAGCCGGCTGCCGTGCGCTGAAGAACGGCTTTAAAACGCTGCCTGCTGCGGTCTGGTTTGAACATATCAGTGATTACCCTTACGACAGAATCCGTACCTGGCGCTGTCGATAGAGATGGGGAGGACCCCGATGTTAGTGTGGGGAAAAGATTCTGTTCCCTTTCTGCTCTGCTACCGTCGGCAAAATATGTCTGCATCAGACGTTCATGTTCGTCAACGGTTACATACATTATTTCAGAAACTTTTTGCTATCTTTTTCTTCGTGAAACTTCGTCAATCCCGTTTCGTTTTCGCACACAAGGACGTTACTGTTTCCTTCCCCAAAATTGTATGCTCTTCTGATCTTAGCAATGTAGATGTGAAATTTGAGTGAAGCTGGCTCTTATCGCAGATTCTGGTGTCTGTCGAACCGGAACGAATATTTTCCAACAAACTTCATCACCGGAGCATCGCAGATGAGCCCGTACGAAACTGAGCCAAATCGGCAACGAACGTCAAACTCGAATCGCTCTTAACAGCGGAATCCGCTTGAAACGCATGAACCGCGGTATCTGCTGCTGCTTGAGCCGCTGAAGAAAGACGCGAATCAGCCGGCTGCCGTGCGCTGAAGAGCGGCTTTAAAACGCTGCCTGCTGTGGTCTGGTTTGAACATATCAGTGATTACCCTTACGACAGAATCCGTCCCTGGCGCGGTCGATAGAGATGGGGAGGACCCCGATGTTAGTGTGGGGAAAAGATTCTGTTCCCTTTCTGCTCTGCTACCGTCGGCAATATATGTCTGCATCAGACGTTCATGTTCGTCAACGGTTACATACATTATTTCAGAAACTTTTTGCTATCTTTTTCTTCGTGAAACTTCGTCAATCCCGTTTCCTTTTCGCACACAAGGACGTTACTGTTTCCTTCCCCAAAATTGTATGCTCTTCTGATCTTAGCAATGTAGATGTGAAATTTGAGTGAAGCTGGCTCTTATCGCAGATTCTGGTGTCTGTCGAACCGGAACGAATATTTTCCAACAATCTTCATCACCGGAGCATCGCAGTTGAGCCCGTACGAAACTGAGCCAAATCGGCAACGAACGTCAAACTCGAATCGCTCTTAACAGCGGAATCCGCTTGAAACGCATGAACCGCGGTATCTGCTGCTGCTTGAGCCGCTGAAGAAAGACGCGAATCAGCCGGCTGCCGTGCGCTGAAGAGCGGCTTTAAAACGCTGCCTGCTGCGGTCTGGTTTGAACATATCAGTGATTACCCTTACGACAGAATCCGTCCCTGGCGCTGTCGATAGAGATGGGGAGGACCCCGATGTTAGTGTGGGGAAAAGATTCTGTTCCCTTTCTGCTCTGCTACCGTCGGCAACATATGTCTGCATCAGACGTTCATGTTCGTCAACGGTTACATACATTATTTCAGAAACTTTTTGCTATCTTTTTCTTCGTGAAACTTCGTCAATCCCGTTTCGTTTTCGCACACAAGGACGTTACTGTTTCCTTCCCCAAAATTGTATGCTCTTCTGATCTTAGCAATGTAGATGTGAAATTTGAGTGAAGCTGGCTCTTATCGCAGATTCTGGTGTCTGTCGAACCGGAACGAATATTTTCCAACAAACTTCATCACCGGAGCATCGCAGATGAGCCCGTACGAAACTGAGCCAAATCGGCAATGAACGTCAAACTCGAATCGCTCTTAACAGCGGAATCCGCTTGAAACGCATGAACCGCGGTATCTGCTGCTGCTTGAGCCGCTGAAGAAAGACGCGAATCAGCCGGCTGCCGTGCGCTGAAGAGCGGCTTTAAAACGCTGCCTGCTGCGGTCTGGTTTGAACATATCAGTGATTACCCTTACGACAGAATCCGTCCCTGGCGCTGTCGATAGAGATGGGGAGGTCCCCGATGTTAGTGTGGGGAAAAGATTCTGTTCCCTTTCTGCTCTGCTACCGTCGGCAACGTGTCTGCATCAGACGTTCATGTTCGTCAACGGTTACATACATTATTTCAGAAACTTTTTGCTATCTTTTTCTTCGTGAAACTTCCTCAATCCCGTTTCGTTTTCGCACACAAGGACGTTACTGTTTCCTTCCCCAAAATTGTATGCTCTTCTGATCTTAGCAATGTAGATGTGAAATTTGAGTGAAGCTGGCTCTTATCGCAGATTCTGGTGTCTGTCGAACCGGAACGAATATTTTCCAACAAACTTCATCACCGGAGCATCGCAGATGAGCCCGTACGAAACTGAGCCAAATCGGCAACGAACGTCAAACTCGAATCGCTCTTAACAGCGGAATCCGCTTGAAACGCATGAACCGCGGTATCTGCTGCTGCTTGAGCCGCTGAAGAAAGACGCGAATCAGCCGGCTGCCGTGCGCTGAAGAGCGGCTTTAAAACGCTGCCTGCTGCGGTCTGGTTTGAACATATCAGTGATTACCCTTACGACAGAATCCGTCCCTGGCGCGGTCGATAGAGATGGGGAGGACCCCGATGTTAGTGTGGGGAAAAGATTCTGTTCCCTTTCTGCTCTGCTACCGTCGGCAATATATGTCTGCATCAGACGTTCATGTTCGTCAACGGTTACATACATTATTTCAGAAAATTTTTGCTATCTTTTTCTTCGTGAAACTTCGTCAATCCCGTTTCCTTTTCGCACACAAGGACGTTACTGTTTCCTTCCCCAAAATTGTATGCTCTTCTGATAGTAGCAATGTAGATGTGAAATTTGAGTGAAGCTGGCTCTTATCGCAGATTCTGGTGTCTGTCGAACCGGAACGAATATTTTCCAACAAACTTCATCACCGGAGCATCGCAGATGAGCCCGTACGAAACTGAGCCAAATCGGCAACGAACGTCAAACTCGAATCGCTCTTAACAGCGGAATCCGCTTGAAACGCATGAACCGCGGTATCTGCTGCTGCTTGAGCCACTGAAGAAAGACGCGAATCAGCCGGCTGCCGTGCGCTGAAGAGCGGCTTTAAAACGCTGCCTGCTGCGGTCTGGTTTGAACATATCAGTGATTACCCTTACGACAGAATCCGTCCCTGGCGCTGTCGATAGAGATGGGGAGGTCCCCGATGTTAGTGTGGGGAAAAGATTCTGTTCCCTTTCTGCTCTGCTACCGTCGGCAACATGTGTCTGCATCAGACGTTCATGTTCGTCAACGGTTACATACATTATTTCAGAAACTTTTTGCTATCTTTTTCTTCGTGAAACTTCGTCAATCCCGTTTCGTTTTCGCACACAAGGACGTTACTGTTTCCTTCCCCAAAATTGTATGCTCTTCTGATCTTAGCAATGTAGATGTGAAATTTGAGTGAAGCTGGCTCTTATCGCAGATTCTGGTGTCTGTCGAACCGGAACGAATATTTTCCAACAAACTTCATCACCGGAGCATCGCAGATGAGCCCGTACGAAACTGAGCCAAATCGGCAACGAACGTCAAACTCGAATCGCTCTTAACAGCGGAATCCGCTTGAAACGCATGAACCGCGGTATCTGCTGCTGCTTGAGCCGCTGAAGAAAGACGCGAATCAGCCGGCTGCCGTGCGCTGAAGAGCGGCTTTAAAACGCTGCCTGCTGCGGTCTGGTTTGAACATATCAGTGATTACCCTTACGACAGAATCCGTCCCTGGCGCTGTCGATAGAGATGGGGAGGTTCCCGATGTTAGTGTGGGGAAAAGATTCTGTTCCCTTTCTGCTCTGCTACCGTCGGCAACATATGTCTGCATCAGACGTTCATGTTCGTCAACGGTTACATACATTATTTCAGAAACATTTTGCTATCTTTTTCTTCGTGAAACTTCGTCAATCCCGTTTCGTTTTCGCACACAAGGACGTTACTGTTTCCTTCCCCAAAATTGTATGCTCTTCTGATCTTAGCAATGTAGATGTGAAATTTGAGTGAAGCTTGCTCCTCTCGCAGATTCTGATGTCTGTCGAACCGGATCGAATATTTTCCAACAAACTTCATCACCGGAGCATCGCAGATGAGCCCGTACGAAACTGAGCCAAATCGGCAACGAACGTCAAACTCGAACCGCTCTTAACTGTGGAATCTGCTTGAAACGCTTCAATCGCGGTTTCTGCTGCTTGAGCCACTGATGAAAGACGCGAATCAGCCGGCTGCCGTGCGCTGAAGAGCGGCTTTAAAACGCTGCTTGCTGCGGTCTGGTTTGAACATAACAGTGATGAACCTTAAGACAGAATCCGTCCCTGGTGCTGTCGATAGAGATGGGGAGGACCCCGATGTTAGAGTGGAAGAGAGATTCTGTTCCATTTCTTCTCTGCTACCGTCGGCAACATATGTCTGCATCAGACGATCCTTTCCGTCCACGTATTCATACTTTTTCTCTGAAATTACTTGATATCTTTTTCATTCACCACTGAATCATCGTCTCTCCCCGTTTATTTTTCAATCACACGGACGTTACTGTTTCCTTCCCCAAAATTGTATGCTCTTCTCATCTTAGCAATGTAGATACGAAGTTTGAGTGAAGCTGGCTCTTATCGCAGATTCTGGTGTCTGTCGAACCGGAACGAATATTTTCCAACAAACTTCATCACCGGAGCATCGCAGATGAGCCCGTACGAAACTGAGCCAAATCGGCAACGAACGTCAAACTCGAATCGCTCTTAACAGCGGAATCCGCTTGAAACGCATGAACCGCGGTATCTGCTGCTGCTTGAGCCGCTGAAGAAAGACGCGAATCAGCCGGCTGCCGTGCGCTGAAGAGCGGCTTTAAAACGCTGCCTGCTGCGGTCTGGTTTGAACATATCAGTGATTACCCTTACGACAGAATCTGTCCCTGGCGCTGTCGATAGAGATGGGGAGGTCCCCGATGTTAGTGTGGGGAAAAGATTCTGTTCCCTTTCTGCTCTGCTACCGTCGGCAACATATGTCTGCATCAGACGTTCATGTTCGTCAACGGTTACATACATTATTTCAGAAACTTTTTGCTATCTTTTTCTTCGTGAAACTTCGTCAATCCCGTTTCGTTTTCGCACACAAGGACGTTACTGTTTCCTTCCCCAAAATTGTATGCTCTTCTGATCTTAGCAATGTAGATGTGAAATTTGAGTGAAGCTGGCTCTTATCGCAGATTCTGGTGTCTGTCGAACCGGAACGAATATTTTCCAACAAACTTCATCACCGGAGCATCGCAGATGAGCCCGTACGAAACTGAGCCAAATCGGCAATGAACGTCAAACTCGAATCGCTCTTAACAGCGGAATCCGCTTGAAACGCATGAACCGCGGTATCTGCTGCTGCTTGAGCCGCTGAAGAAAGACGCGAATCAGCCGGCTGCCGTGCGCTGAAGAGCGGCTTTAAAACGCTGCCTGCTGCGGTCTGGTTTGAACATATCAGTGATTACCCTTACGACAGAATCCGTCCCTGGCGCTGTCGATAGAGATGGGGAGGTCCCCGATGTTAGTGTGGGGAAAAGATTCTGTTCCCTTTCTGCTCTGCTACCGTCGGCAACATATGTCTGCATCAGACGTTCATGTTCGTCAACGGTTACATACATTATTTCAGAAACTTTTTGCTATCTTTTTCTTCGTGAAACTTCGTCAATCCCGTTTCGTTTTCGCACACAAGGACGTTACTGTTTCCTTCCCCAAAATTGTATGCTCTTCTGATCTTAGCAATGTAGATGTGAAATTTGAGTGAAGCTGGCTCTTATCGCAGATTCTGGTGTCTGTCGAACCGGAACGAATATTTTCCAACAAACTTCATCACCGGAGCATCGCAGATGAGCCCGTACGAAACTGAGCCAAATCGGCAACGAACGTCAAACTCGAATCGCTCTTAACAGCGGAATCCGCTTGAAACGCATGAACCGCGGTATCTGCTGCTGCTTGAGCCGCTGAAGAAAGACGCGAATCAGCCGGCTGCCGTGCGCTGAAGAGCGGCTTTAAAACGCTGCCTGCTGTGGTCTGGTTTGAACATATCAGTGATTACCCTTACGACAGAATCCGTCCCTGGCGCTGTCGATAGAGATGGGGAGGACCCCGATGTTAGTGTGGGGAAAAGATTCTGTTCCCTTTCTGCTCTGCTACCGTCGGCAACATATGTCTGCATCAGACGTTCATGTTCGTCAACGGTTACATACATTATTTCAGAAACTTTTTGCTATCTTTTTCTTCGTGAAACTTCGTCAATCCCGTTTCGTTTTCGCACACAAGGACGTTACTGTTTCCTTCCCCAAAATTGTATGCTCTTCTGATCTTAGCAATGTAGATGTGAAATTTGAGTGAAGCTGGCTCTTATCGCAGATTCTGGTGTCTGTCGAACCGGAACGAATATTTTCCAACAAACTTCATCACCGGAGCATCGCAGATGAGCCCGTACGAAACTGAGCCAAATCGGCAACGAACGTCAAACTCGAATCGCTCTTAACAGCGGAATCCGCTTGAAACGCATGAACCGCGGTATCTGCTGCTGCTTGAGCCGCTGAAGAAAGACGCGAATCAGCCGGCTGCCGTGCGCTGAAGAGCGGCTTTAAAACGCTGCCTGCTGCGGTCTGGTTTGAACATATCAGTGATTACCCTTACGACAGAATCCGTCCCTGGCGCTGTCGATAGAGATGGGGAGGTCCCCGATGTTAGTGTGGGGAAAAGATTCTGTTCCCTTTCTGCTCTGCTACCGTCGGCAACGTGTCTGCATCAGACGTTCATGTTCGTCAACGGTTACATACATTATTTCAGAAACTTTTTGCTATCTTTTTCTTCGTGAAACTTCCTCAATCCCGTTTCGTTTTCGCACACAAGGACGTTACTGTTTCCTTCCCCAAAATTGTATGCTCTTCTGATCTTAGCAATGTAGATGTGAAATTTGAGTGAAGCTGGCTCTTATCGCAGATTCTGGTGTCTGTCGAACCGGAACGAATATTTTCCAACAAACTTCATCACCGGAGCATCGCAGATGAGCCCGTACGAAACTGAGCCAAATCGGCAACGAACGTCAAACTCGAATCGCTCTTAACAGCGGAATCCGCTTGAAACGCATGAACCGCGGTATCTGCTGCTGCTTGAGCCGCTGAAGAAAGACGCGAATCAGCCGGCTGCCGTGCGCTGAAGAGCGGCTTTAAAACGCTGCCTGCTGCGGTCTGGTTTGAACATATCAGTGATTACCCTTACGACAGAATCCGTCCCTGGCGCGGTCGATAGAGATGGGGAGGACCCCGATGTTAGTGTGGGGAAAAGATTCTGTTCCCTTTCTGCTCTGCTACCGTCGGCAATATATGTCTGCATCAGACGTTCATGTTCGTCAACGGTTACATACATTATTTCAGAAAATTTTTGCTATCTTTTTCTTCGTGAAACTTCGTCAATCCCGTTTCCTTTTCGCACACAAGGACGTTACTGTTTCCTTCCCCAAAATTGTATGCTCTTCTGATAGTAGCAATGTAGATGTGAAATTTGAGTGAAGCTGGCTCTTATCGCAGATTCTGGTGTCTGTCGAACCGGAACGAATATTTTCCAACAAACTTCATCACCGGAGCATCGCAGATGAGCCCGTACGAAACTGAGCCAAATCGGCAACGAACGTCAAACTCGAATCGCTCTTAACAGCGGAATCCGCTTGAAACGCATGAACCGCGGTATCTGCTGCTGCTTGAGCCACTGAAGAAAGACGCGAATCAGCCGGCTGCCGTGCGCTGAAGAGCGGCTTTAAAACGCTGCCTGCTGCGGTCTGGTTTGAACATATCAGTGATTACCCTTACGACAGAATCCGTCCCTGGCGCTGTCGATAGAGATGGGGAGGTCCCCGATGTTAGTGTGGGGAAAAGATTCTGTTCCCTTTCTGCTCTGCTACCGTCGGCAACATGTGTCTGCATCAGACGTTCATGTTCGTCAACGGTTACATACATTATTTCAGAAACTTTTTGCTATCTTTTTCTTCGTGAAACTTCGTCAATCCCGTTTCGTTTTCGCACACAAGGACGTTACTGTTTCCTTCCCCAAAATTGTATGCTCTTCTGATCTTAGCAATGTAGATGTGAAATTTGAGTGAAGCTGGCTCTTATCGCAGATTCTGGTGTCTGTCGAACCGGAACGAATATTTTCCAACAAACTTCATCACCGGAGCATCGCAGATGAGCCCGTACGAAACTGAGCCAAATCGGCAACGAACGTCAAACTCGAATCGCTCTTAACAGCGGAATCCGCTTGAAACGCATGAACCGCGGTATCTGCTGCTGCTTGAGCCGCTGAAGAAAGACGCGAATCAGCCGGCTGCCGTGCGCTGAAGAGCGGCTTTAAAACGCTGCCTGCTGCGGTCTGGTTTGAACATATCAGTGATTACCCTTACGACAGAATCCGTCCCTGGCGCTGTCGATAGAGATGGGGAGGTTCCCGATGTTAGTGTGGGGAAAAGATTCTGTTCCCTTTCTGCTCTGCTACCGTCGGCAACATATGTCTGCATCAGACGTTCATGTTCGTCAACGGTTACATACATTATTTCAGAAACATTTTGCTATCTTTTTCTTCGTGAAACTTCGTCAATCCCGTTTCGTTTTCGCACACAAGGACGTTACTGTTTCCTTCCCCAAAATTGTATGCTCTTCTGATCTTAGCAATGTAGATGTGAAATTTGAGTGAAGCTTGCTCCTCTCGCAGATTCTGATGTCTGTCGAACCGGATCGAATATTTTCCAACAAACTTCATCACCGGAGCATCGCAGATGAGCCCGTACGAAACTGAGCCAAATCGGCAACGAACGTCAAACTCGAACCGCTCTTAACTGTGGAATCTGCTTGAAACGCTTCAATCGCGGTTTCTGCTGCTTGAGCCACTGATGAAAGACGCGAATCAGCCGGCTGCCGTGCGCTGAAGAGCGGCTTTAAAACGCTGCTTGCTGCGGTCTGGTTTGAACATAACAGTGATGAACCTTAAGACAGAATCCGTCCCTGGTGCTGTCGATAGAGATGGGGAGGACCCCGATGTTAGAGTGGAAGAGAGATTCTGTTCCATTTCTTCTCTGCTACCGTCGGCAACATATGTCTGCATCAGACGATCCTTTCCGTCCACGTATTCATACTTTTTCTCTGAAATTACTTGATATCTTTTTCATTCACCACTGAATCATCGTCTCTCCCCGTTTATTTTTCAATCACACGGACGTTACTGTTTCCTTCCCCAAAATTGTATGCTCTTCTCATCTTAGCAATGTAGATACGAAGTTTGAGTGAAGCTGGCTCTTATCGCAGATTCTGGTGTCTGTCGAACCGGAACGAATATTTTCCAACAAACTTCATCACCGGAGCATCGCAGATGAGCCCGTACGAAACTGAGCCAAATCGGCAACGAACGTCAAACTCGAATCGCTCTTAACAGCGGAATCCGCTTGAAACGCATGAACCGCGGTATCTGCTGCTGCTTGAGCCGCTGAAGAAAGACGCGAATCAGCCGGCTGCCGTGCGCTGAAGAGCGGCTTTAAAACGCTGCCTGCTGCGGTCTGGTTTGAACATATCAGTGATTACCCTTACGACAGAATCTGTCCCTGGCGCTGTCGATAGAGATGGGGAGGTCCCCGATGTTAGTGTGGGGAAAAGATTCTGTTCCCTTTCTGCTCTGCTACCGTCGGCAACATATGTCTGCATCAGACGTTCATGTTCGTCAACGGTTACATACATTATTTCAGAAACTTTTTGCTATCTTTTTCTTCGTGAAACTTCGTCAATCCCGTTTCGTTTTCGCACACAAGGACGTTACTGTTTCCTTCCCCAAAATTGTATGCTCTTCTGATCTTAGCAATGTAGATGTGAAATTTGAGTGAAGCTGGCTCTTATCGCAGATTCTGGTGTCTGTCGAACCGGAACGAATATTTTCCAACAAACTTCATCACCGGAGCATCGCAGATGAGCCCGTACGAAACTGAGCCAAATCGGCAATGAACGTCAAACTCGAATCGCTCTTAACAGCGGAATCCGCTTGAAACGCATGAACCGCGGTATCTGCTGCTGCTTGAGCCGCTGAAGAAAGACGCGAATCAGCCGGCTGCCGTGCGCTGAAGAGCGGCTTTAAAACGCTGCCTGCTGCGGTCTGGTTTGAACATATCAGTGATTACCCTTACGACAGAATCCGTCCCTGGCGCTGTCGATAGAGATGGGGAGGACCCCGATGTTAGTGTGGGGAAAAGATTCTGTTCCCTTTCTGCTCTGCTACCGTCGGCAACATATGTCTGCATCAGACGTTCATGTTCGTCAACGGTTACATACATTATTTCAGAAACTTTTTGCTATCTTTTTCTTCGTGAAACTTCCTCAATCCCGTTTCGTTTTCGCACACAAGGACGTTACTGTTTCCTTCCCCAAAATTGTATGCTCTTCTGATCTTAGCAATGTAGATGTGAAATTTGAGTGAAGCTGGCTCTTATCGCAGATTCTGGTGTCTGTCGAACCGGAACAAATATTTTCCAACAAACTTCATCACCGGAGCATCGCAGATGAGCCCGTACGAAACTGAGCCAAATCGGCAACGAACGTCAAACTCGAATCGCTCTTAACAGCGGAATCCGCTTGAAACGCATGAACCGCGGTATCTGCTGCTGCTTGAGCCGCTGAAGAAAGACGCGAATCAGCCGGCTGCCGTGCGCTGAAGAGCGGCTTTAAAACGCTGCCTGCTGCGGTCTGGTTTGAACATATCAGTGATTACCCTTACGACAGAATCCGTCCCTGGCGCGGTCGATAGAGATGGGGAGGACCCCGATGTTAGTGTGGGGAAAAGATTCTGTTCCCTTTCTGCTCTGCTACCGTCGGCAATATATGTCTGCATCAGACGTTCATGTTCGTCAACGGTTACATACATTATTTCAGAAAATTTTTGCTATCTTTTTCTTCGTGAAACTTCGTCAATCCCGTTTCCTTTTCGCACACAAGGACGTTACTGTTTCCTTCCCCAAAATTGTATGCTCTTCTGATAGTAGCAATGTAGATGTGAAATTTGAGTGAAGCTGGCTCTTATCGCAGATTCTGGTGTCTGTCGAACCGGAACGAATATTTTCCAACAAACTTCATCACCGGAGCATCGCAGATGAGCCCGTACGAAACTGAGCCAAATCGGCAACGAACGTCAAACTCGAATCGCTCTTAACAGCGGAATCCGCTTGAAACGCATGAACCGCGGTATCTGCTGCTGCTTGAGCCACTGAAGAAAGACGCGAATCAGCCGGCTGCCGTGCGCTGAAGAGCGGCTTTAAAACGCTGCCTGCTGCGGTCTGGTTTGAACATATCAGTGATTACCCTTACGACAGAATCCGTCCCTGGCGCTGTCGATAGAGATGGGGAGGTCCCCGATGTTAGTGTGGGGAAAAGATTCTGTTCCCTTTCTGCTCTGCTACCGTCGGCAACATGTGTCTGCATCAGACGTTCATGTTCGTCAACGGTTACATACATTATTTCAGAAACTTTTTGCTATCTTTTTCTTCGTGAAACTTCGTCAATCCCGTTTCGTTTTCGCACACAAGGACGTTACTGTTTCCTTCCCCAAAATTGTATGCTCTTCTGATCTTAGCAATGTAGATGTGAAATTTGAGTGAAGCTGGCTCTTATCGCAGATTCTGGTGTCTGTCGAACCGGAACGAATATTTTCCAACAAACTTCATCACCGGAGCATCGCAGATGAGCCCGTACGAAACTGAGCCAAATCGGCAACGAACGTCAAACTCGAATCGCTCTTAACAGCGGAATCCGCTTGAAACGCATGAACCGCGGTATCTGCTGCTGCTTGAGCCGCTGAAGAAAGACGCGAATCAGCCGGCTGCCGTGCGCTGAAGAGCGGCTTTAAAACGCTGCCTGCTGCGGTCTGGTTTGAACATATCAGTGATTACCCTTACGACAGAATCCGTCCCTGGCGCTGTCGATAGAGATGGGGAGGTTCCCGATGTTAGTGTGGGGAAAAGATTCTGTTCCCTTTCTGCTCTGCTACCGTCGGCAACATATGTCTGCATCAGACGTTCATGTTCGTCAACGGTTACATACATTATTTCAGAAACATTTTGCTATCTTTTTCTTCGTGAAACTTCGTCAATCCCGTTTCGTTTTCGCACACAAGGACGTTACTGTTTCCTTCCCCAAAATTGTATGCTCTTCTGATCTTAGCAATGTAGATGTGAAATTTGAGTGAAGCTTGCTCCTCTCGCAGATTCTGATGTCTGTCGAACCGGATCGAATATTTTCCAACAAACTTCATCACCGGAGCATCGCAGATGAGCCCGTACGAAACTGAGCCAAATCGGCAACGAACGTCAAACTCGAACCGCTCTTAACTGTGGAATCTGCTTGAAACGCTTCAATCGCGGTTTCTGCTGCTTGAGCCACTGATGAAAGACGCGAATCAGCCGGCTGCCGTGCGCTGAAGAGCGGCTTTAAAACGCTGCTTGCTGCGGTCTGGTTTGAACATAACAGTGATGAACCTTAAGACAGAATCCGTCCCTGGTGCTGTCGATAGAGATGGGGAGGACCCCGATGTTAGAGTGGAAGAGAGATTCTGTTCCATTTCTTCTCTGCTACCGTCGGCAACATATGTCTGCATCAGACGATCCTTTCCGTCCACGTATTCATACATTTTCTCTGAAATTACTTGATATCTTTTTCATTCACCACTGAATCATCGTCTCTCCCCGTTTATTTTTCAATCACACGGACGTTACTGTTTCCTTCCCCAAAATTGTATGCTCTTCTCATCTTAGCAATGTAGATACGAAGTTTGAGTGAAGCTGGCTCTTATCGCAGATTCTGGTGTCTGTCGAACCGGAACGAATATTTTCCAACAAACTTCATCACCGGAGCATCGCAGATGAGCCCGTACGAAACTGAGCCAAATCGGCAACGAACGTCAAACTCGAATCGCTCTTAACAGCGGAATCCGCTTGAAACGCATGAACCGCGGTATCTGCTGCTGCTTGAGCCGCTGAAGAAAGACGCGAATCAGCCGGCTGCCGTGCGCTGAAGAGCGGCTTTAAAACGCTGCCTGCTGCGGTCTGGTTTGAACATATCAGTGATTACCCTTACGACAGAATCTGTCCCTGGCGCTGTCGATAGAGATGGGGAGGTCCCCGATGTTAGTGTGGGGAAAAGATTCTGTTCCCTTTCTGCTCTGCTACCGTCGGCAACATATGTCTGCATCAGACGTTCATGTTCGTCAACGGTTACATACATTATTTCAGAAACTTTTTGCTATCTTTTTCTTCGTGAAACTTCGTCAATCCCGTTTCGTTTTCGCACACAAGGACGTTACTGTTTCCTTCCCCAAAATTGTATGCTCTTCTGATCTTAGCAATGTAGATGTGAAATTTGAGTGAAGCTGGCTCTTATCGCAGATTCTGGTGTCTGTCGAACCGGAACGAATATTTTCCAACAAACTTCATCACCGGAGCATCGCAGATGAGCCCGTACGAAACTGAGCCAAATCGGCAATGAACGTCAAACTCGAATCGCTCTTAACAGCGGAATCCGCTTGAAACGCATGAACCGCGGTATCTGCTGCTGCTTGAGCCGCTGAAGAAAGACGCGAATCAGCCGGCTGCCGTGCGCTGAAGAGCGGCTTTAAAACGCTGCCTGCTGCGGTCTGGTTTGAACATATCAGTGATTACCCTTACGACAGAATCCGTCCCTGGCGCTGTCGATAGAGATGGGGAGGTCCCCGATGTTAGTGTGGGGAAAAGATTCTGTTCCCTTTCTGCTCTGCTACCGTCGGCAACATATGTCTGCATCAGACGTTCATGTTCGTCAACGGTTACATACATTATTTCAGAAACTTTTTGCTATCTTTTTCTTCGTGAAACTTCGTCAATCCCGTTTCGTTTTCGCACACAAGGACGTTACTGTTTCCTTCCCCAAAATTGTATGCTCTTCTGATCTTAGCAATGTAGATGTGAAATTTGAGTGAAGCTGGCTCTTATCGCAGATTCTGGTGTCTGTCGAACCGGAACGAATATTTTCCAACAAACTTCATCACCGGAGCATCGCAGATTAGCCCGTACGAAACTGAGCCAAATCGGCAACGAACGTCAAACTCGAATCGCTCTTAACAGCGGAATCCGCTTGAAACGCATGAACCGCGGTATCTGCTGCTGCTTGAGCCGCTGAAGAAAGACGCGAATCAGCCGGCTGCCGTGCGCTGAAGAGCGGCTTTAAAACGCTGCCTGCTGCGGTCTGGTTTGAACATATCAGTGATTACCCTTACGACAGAATCCGTCCCTGGCGCTGTCGATAGAGATGGGGAGGTCCCCGATGTTAGTGTGGGGAAAAGATTCTGTTCCCTTTCTGCTCTGCTACCGTCGGCAACATATGTCTGCATCAGACGTTCATGTTCGTCAACGGTTACATACATTATTTCAGAAACTTTTTGCTATCTTTTTCTTCGTGAAACTTCGTCAATCCCGTTTCGTTTTCGCACACAAGGACGTTACTGTTTCCTTCCCCAAAATTGTATGCTCTTCTGATCTTAGCAATGTAGATGTGAAATTTGAGTGAAGCTGGCTCTTATCGCAGATTCTGGTGTCTGTCGAACCGGAACGAATATTTTCCAACAAACTTCATCACCGGAGCATCGCAGATGAGCCCGTACGAAACTGAGCCAAATCGGCAACGAACGTCAAACTCGAATCGCTCTTAACAGCGGAATCCGCTTGAAACGCATGAACCGCGGTATCTGCTGCTGCTTGAGCCGCTGAAGAAAGACACGAATCAGCCGGCTGCCGTGCGCTGAAGAGCGGCTTTAAAACGCTGCCTGCTGCGGTCTGGTTTGAACATATCAGTGATTACCCTTACGACAGAATCCGTCCCTGGCGCTGTCGATAGAGATGGGGAGGACCCCGATGTTAGTGTGGGGAAAAGATTCTGTTCCCTCTCTGCTCTGCTACCGTCGGCAATATATGTCTGCATCAGACGTTCATGTTCGTCAACGGTTACATACATTATTTCAGAAACTTTTTGCTATCTTTTTCTTCGTGAAACTTCGTCAATCCCGTTTCGTTTTCGCACACAAGGACGTTACTGTTTCCTTCCCCAAAATTGTATGCTCTTCTGATCTTAGCAATGTAGATGTGAAATTTGAGTGAAGCTGGCTCTTATCGCAGATTCTGGTGTCTGTCGAACCGGAACGAATATTTTCCAACAAACTTCATCACCGGAGCATCGCAGATGAGCCCGTACGAAACTGAGCCAAATCGGCAACGAACGTCAAACTCGAATCGCTCTTAACAGCGGAATCCGCTTGAAACGCATGAACCGCGGTATCTGCTGCTGCTTGAGCCGCTGAAGAAAGACGCGAATCAGCCGGCTGCCGTGCGCTGAAGAGCGGCTTTAAAACGCTGCCTGCTGCGGTCTGGTTTGAACATATCAGTGATTACCCTTACGACAGAATCCGTCCCTGGCGCTGTCGATAGAGATGGGGAGGTCCCCGATGTTAGTGTGGGGAAAAGATTCTGTTCCCTTTCTGCTCTGCTACCGTCGGCAACATATGTCTGCATCAGACGTTCATGTTCGTCAACGGTTACATACATTATTTCAGAAACTTTTTGCTATCTTTTTCTTCGTGAAACTTCGTCAAGCCCGTTTCGTTTTCGCACACAAGGACGTTACTGTTTCCTTCCCCAAAATTGTATGCTCTTCTGATCTTAGCAATGTAGATGTGAAATTTGAGTGAAGCTGGCTCTTATCGCAGATTCTGGTGTCTGTCGAACCGGAACGAATATTTTCCAACAAACTTCATCACCGGAGCATCGCAGATGAGCCCGTACGAAACTGAGCCAAATCGGCAACGAACGTCAAACTCGAATCGCTCTTAACAGCGGAATCCGCTTGAAACGCATGAACCGCGGTATCTGCTGCTGCTTGAGCCGCTGAAGAAAGACGCGAATCAGCCGGCTGCCGTGCGCTGAAGAGCGGCTTTAAAACGCTGCCTGCTGCGGTCTGGTTTGAACATATCAGTGATTACCCTTACGACAGAATCCGTCCCTGGCGCTGTCGATAGAGATGGGGAGGTCCCCGATGTTAGTGTGGGGAAAAGATTCTGTTCCCTTTCTGCTCTGCTACCGTCGGCAATATATGTCTGCATCAGACGTTCATGTTCGTCAACGGTTAAATACATTATTTCAGAAAATTTTTGCTATCTTTTTCTTCGTGAAACTTCGTCAATCCCGTTTCGTTTTCGCACACAAGGACGTTACTGTTTCCTTCCCCAAAATTGTATGCTCTTCTGATCTTAGCAATGTAGATGTGAAATTTGAGTGAAGCTTGCTCCTCTCGCAGATTCTGATGTCTGTCGAACCGGATCGAATATTTTCCAACAAACTTCATCACCGGAGCATCGCAGATGAGCCCGTACGAAACTGAGCCAAATCGGCAACGAACGTCAAACTCGAACCGCTCTTAACTGTGGAATCTGCTTGAAACGCTTCAATCGCGGTTTCTGCTGCTTGAGCCACTGATGAAAGACGCGAATCAGCCGGCTGCCGTGCGCTGAAGAGCGGCTTTAAAACGCTGCTTGCTGCGGTCTGGTTTGAACATAACAGTGATGAACCTTAAGACAGAATCCGTCCCTGGTGCTGTCGATAGAGATGGGGAGGACCCCGATGTTAGAGTGGAAGAGAGATTCTGTTCCATTTCTTCTCTGCTACCGTCGGCAACATATGTCTGCATCAGACGATCCTTTCCGTCCACGTATTCATACTTTTTCTCTGAAATTACTTGATATCTTTTTCATTCACCACTGAATCATCGTCTCTCCCCGTTTATTTTTCAATCACACGGACGTTACTGTTTCCTTCCCCAAAATTGTATGCTCTTCTCATCTTAGCAATGTAGATACGAAGTTTGAGTGAAGCTGGCTCTTATCGCAGATTCTGGTGTCTGTCGAACCGGAACGAATATTTTCCAACAAACTTCATCACCGGAGCATCGCAGATGAGCCCGTACGAAACTGAGCCAAATCGGCAACGAACGTCAAACTCGAATCGCTCTTAACAGCGGAATCCGCTTGAAACGCATGAACCGCGGTATCTGCTGCTGCTTGAGCCGCTGAAGAAAGACGCGAATCAGCCGGCTGCCGTGCGCTGAAGAGCGGCTTTAAAACGCTGCCTGCTGCGGTCTGGTTTGAACATATCAGTGATTACCCTTACGACAGAATCCGTCCCTGGCGCTGTCGATAGAGATGGGGAGGTCCCCGATGTTAGTGTGGGGAAAAGATTCTGTTCCCTTTCTGCTCTGCTACCGTCGGCAACATATGTCTGCATCAGACGTTCATGTTCGTCAACGGTTACATACATTATTTCAGAAACTTTTTGCTATCTTTTTCTTCGTGAAACTTCGTCAATCCCGTTTCGTTTTCGCACACAAGGACGTTACTGTTTCCTTCCCCAAAATTGTATGCTCTTCTGATCTTAGCAATGTAGATGTGAAATTTGAGTGAAGCTGGCTCTTATCGCAGATTCTGGTGTCTGTCGAACCGGAACGAATATTTTCCAACAAACTTCATCACCGGAGCATCGCAGATGAGCCCGTACGAAACTGAGCCAAATCGGCAATGAACGTCAAACTCGAATCGCTCTTAACAGCGGAATCCGCTTGAAACGCATGAACCGCGGTATCTGCTGCTGCTTGAGCCGCTGAAGAAAGACGCGAATCAGCCGGCTGCCGTGCGCTGAAGAGCGGCTTTAAAACGCTGCCTGCTGCGGTCTGGTTTGAACATATCAGTGATTACCCTTACGACAGAATCCGTCCCTGGCGCTGTCGATAGAGATGGGGAGGTCCCCGATGTTAGTGTGGGGAAAAGATTCTGTTCCCTTTCTGCTCTGCTACCGTCGGCAACATATGTCTGCATCAGACGTTCATGTTCGTCAACGGTTACATACATTATTTCAGAAACTTTTTGCTATCTTTTTCTTCGTGAAACTTCGTCAAGCCCGTTTCGTTTTCGCACACAAGGACGTTACTGTTTCCTTCCCCAAAATTGTATGCTCTTCTGATCTTAGCAATGTAGATGTGAAATTTGAGTGAAGCTGGCTATTATCGCAGATTCTGGTGTCTGTCGAACCGGAACGAATATTTTCCAACAAACTTCATCACCGGAGCATCGCAGATGAGCCCGTACGAAACTGAGCCAAATCGGCAACGAACGTCAAACTCGAATCGCTCTTAACAGCGGAATCCGCTTGAAACGCATGAACCGCGGTATCTGCTGCTGCTTGAGCCGCTGAAGAAAGACGCGAATCAGCCGGCTGCCGTGCGCTGAAGAGCGGCTTTAAAACGCTGCCTGCTGCGGTCTGGTTTGAACATATCAGTGATTACCCTTACGACAGAATCCGTCCCTGGCGCTGTCGATAGAGATGGGGAGGTCCCCGATGTTAGTGTGGGGAAAAGATTCTGTTCCCTTTCTGCTCTGCTACCGTCGGCAATATATGTCTGCATCAGACGTTCATGTTCGTCAACGGTTAAATACATTATTTCAGAAACTTTTTGCTATCTTTTTCTTCGTGAAACTTCGTCAATCCCGTTTCGTTTTCGCACACAAGGACGTTACTGTTTCCTTCCCCAAAATTGTATGCTCTTCTGATCTTAGCAATGTAGATGTGAAATTTGAGTGAAGCTTGCTCCTCTCGCAGATTCTGATGTCTGTCGAACCGGATCGAATATTTTCCAACAAACTTCATCACCGGAGCATCGCAGATGAGCCCGTACGAAACTGAGCCAAATCGGCAACGAACGTCAAACTCGAACCGCTCTTAACTGTGGAATCTGCTTGAAACGCTTCAATCGCGGTTTCTGCTGCTTGAGCCACTGATGAAAGACGCGAATCAGCCGGCTGCCGTGCGCTGAAGAGCGGCTTTAAAACGGTGCTTGCTGCGGTCTGGTTTGAACATAACAGTGATGAACCTTAAGACAGAATCCGTCCCTGGTGCTGTCGATAGAGATGGGGAGGACCCCGATGTTAGAGTGGAAGAGAGATTCTGTTCCATTTCTTCTCTGCTACCGTCGGCAACATATGTCTGCATCAGACGATCCTTTCCGTCCACGTATTCATACTTTTTCTCTGAAATTACTTGATATCTTTTTCATTCACCACTGGATCATCGTCTCTCCCCGTTTATTTTTCAATCACACGGACGTTACTGTTTCCTTCCCCAAAATTGTATGCTCTTCTCATCTTAGCAATGTAGATACGAAGTTTGAGTGAAGCTGGCTCTTATCGCAGATTCTGGTGTCTGTCGAACCGGAACGAATATTTTCCAACAAACTTCATCACCGGAGCATCGCAGATGAGCCCGTACGAAACTGAGCCAAATCGGCAACGAACGTCAAACTCGAATCGCTCTTAACAGCGGAATCCGCTTGAAACGCATGAACCGCGGTATCTGCTGCTGCTTGAGCCGCTGAAGAAAGACGCGAATCAGCCGGCTGCCGTGCGCTGAAGAGCGGCTTTAAAACGCTGCCTGCTGCGGTCTGGTTTGAACATATCAGTGATTACCCTTACGACAGAATCCGTCCCTGGCGCTGTCGATAGAGATGGGGAGGTCCCCGATGTTAGTGTGGGGAAAAGATTCTGTTCCCTTTCTGCTCTGCTACCGTCGGCAACATATGTCTGCATCAGACGTTCATGTTCGTCAACGGTTACATACATTATTTCAGAAACTTTTTGCTATCTTTTTCTTCGTGAAACTTCGTCAATCCCGTTTCGTTTTCGCACACAAGGACGTTACTGTTTCCTTCCCCAAAATTGTATGCTCTTCTGATCTTAGCAATGTAGATGTGAAATTTGAGTGAAGCTGGCTCTTATCGCAGATTCTGGTGTCTGTCGAACCGGAACGAATATTTTCCAACAAACTTCATCACCGGAGCATCGCAGATGAGCCCGTACGAAACTGAGCCAAATCGGCAATGAACGTCAAACTCGAATCGCTCTTAACAGCGGAATCCGCTTGAAACGCATGAACCGCGGTATCTGCTGCTGCTTGAGCCGCTGAAGAAAGACGCGAATCAGCCGGCTGCCGTGCGCTGAAGAGCGGCTTTAAAACGCTGCCTGCTGCGGTCTGGTTTGAACATATCAGTGATTACCCTTACGACAGAATCCGTCCCTGGCGCTGTCGATAGAGATGGGGAGGTCCCCGATGTTAGTGTGGGGAAAAGATTCTGTTCCCTTTCTGCTCTGCTACCGTCGGCAACATATGTCTGCATCAGACGTTCATGTTCGTCAACGGTTACATACATTATTTCAGAAACTTTTTGCTATCTTTTTCTTCGTGAAACTTCGTCAATCCCGTTTCGTTTTCGCACACAAGGACGTTACTGTTTCCTTCCCCAAAATTGTATGCTCTTCTGATCTTAGCAATGTAGATGTGAAATTTGAGTGAAGCTGGCTCTTATCGCAGATTCTGGTGTCTGTCGAACCGGAACGAATATTTTCCAACAAACTTCATCACCGGAGCATCGCAGATGAGCCCGTACGAAACTGAGCCAAATCGGCAATGAACGTCAAACTCGAATCGCTCTTAACAGCGGAATCCGCTTGAAACGCATGAACCGCGGTATCTGCTGCTGCTTGAGCCGCTGAAGAAAGACGCGAATCAGCCGGCTGCCGTGCGCTGAAGAGCGGCTTTAAAACGCTGCCTGCTGCGGTCTGGTTTGAACATATCAGTGATTACCCTTACGACAGAATCCGTCCCTGGCGCTGTCGATAGAGATGGGGAGGTCCCCGATGTTAGTGTGGGGAAAAGATTCTGTTCCCTTTCTGCTCTGCTACCGTCGGCAACATATGTCTGCATCAGACGTTCATGTTCGTCAACGGTTACATACATTATTTCAGAAACTTTTTGCTATCTTTTTCTTCGTGAAACTTCCTCAATCCCGTTTCGTTTTCGCACACAAGGACGTTACTGTTTCCTTCCCCAAAATTGTATGCTCTTCTGATCTTAGCAATGTAGATGTGAAATTTGAGTGAAGCTGGCTCTTATCGCAGATTCTGGTGTCTGTCGAACCGGAACGAATATTTTCCAACAAACTTCATCACCGGAGCATCGCAGATGAGCCCGTACGAAACTGAGCCAAATCGGCAACGAACGTCAAACTCGAATCGCTCTTAACAGCGGAATCCGCTTGAAACGCATGAACCGCGGTATCTGCTGCTGCTTGAGCCGCTGAAGAAAGACGCGAATCAGCCGGCTGCCGTGCGCTGAAGAGCGGCTTTAAAACGCTGCCTGCTGCGGTCTGGTTTGAACATATCAGTGATTACCCTTACGACAGAATCCGTCCCTGGCGCTGTCGATAGAGATGGGGAGGTCCCCGATGTTAGTGTGGGGAAAAGATTCTGTTCCCTTTCTGCTCTGCTACCGTCGGCAACATATGTCTGCATCAGACGTTCATGTTCGTCAACGGTTACATACATTATTTCAGAAACTTTTTGCTATCTTTTTCTTCGTGAAACTTCGTCAATCCCGTTTCGTTTTCGCACACAAGGACGTTACTGTTTCCTTCCCCAAAATTGTATGCTCTTCTGATCTTAGCAATGTAGATGTGAAATTTGAGTGAAGCTGGCTCTTATCGCAGATTCTGGTGTCTGTCGAACCGGAACGAATATTTTCCAACAAACTTCATCACCGGAGCATCGCAGATGAGCCCGTACGAAACTGAGCCAAATCGGCAACGAACGTCAAACTCGAATCGCTCTTAACAGCGGAATCCGCTTGAAACGCATGAACCGCGGTATCTGCTGCTGCTTGAGCCGCTGAAGAAAGACGCGAATCAACCGGCTGCCGTGCGCTGAAGAGCGGCTTTAAAACGCTGCCTGCTGCGGTCTGGTTTGAACATATCAGTGATTACCCTTACGACAGAATCCGTCCCTGGCGCTGTCGATAGAGATGGGGAGGTCCCCGATGTTAGTGTGGGGAAAAGATTCTGTTCCCTTTCTGCTCTGCTACCGTCGGCAACATATGTCTGCATCAGACGTTCATGTTCGTCAACGGTTACATACATTATTTCAGAAAATTTTTGCTATCTTTTTCTTCGTGAAACTTCGTCAATCCCGTTTCGTTTTCGCACACAAGGACGTTACTGTTTCCTTCCCCAAAATTGTATGCTCTTCTGATCTTAGCAATGTAGATGTGAAATTTGAGTGAAGCTGGCTCTTATCGCAGATTCTGGTGTCTGTCGAACCGGAACGAATATTTTCCAACAAACTTCATCACCGGAGCATCGCAGATGAGCCCGTACGAAACTGAGCCAAATCGGCAACGAACGTCAAACTCGAATCGCTCTTAACAGCGGAATCCGCTTGAAACGCATGAACCGCGGTATCTGCTGCTGCTTGAGCCGCTGAAGAAAGACGCGAATCAGCCGGCTGCCGTGCGCTGAAGAGCGGCTTTAAAACGCTGCCTGCTGCGGTCTGGTTTGAACATATCAGTGATTACCCTTACGACAGAATCCGTCCCTGGCGCTGTCGATAGAAATGGGGAGGTCCCCGATGTTAGTGCGGGGAAAAGATTCTGTTCCCTTTCTGCTCTGCTACCGTCGGCAACATATGTCTGCATCAGACGTTCATGTTCGTCAACGGTTACATACATTATTTCAGAAACTTTTTGCTATCTTTTTCTTCGTGAAACTTCGTCAATCCCGTTTCGTTTTCGCACACAAGGACGTTACTGTTTCCTTCCCCAAAATTGTATGCTCTTCTGATCTTAGCAATGTAGATGTGAAATTTGAGTGAAGCTGGCTCTTATCGCAGATTCTGGTGTCTGTCGAACCGGAACGAATATTTTCCAACAAACTTCATCACCGGAGCATCGCAGATGAGCCCGTACGAAACTGAGCCAAATCGGCAACGAACGTCAAACTCGAATCGCTCTTAACAGCGGAATCCGCTTGAAACGCATGAACCGAGGTATCTGCTGCTGCTTGAGCCGCTGAAGAAAGACGCGAATCAGCCGGCTGCCGTGTGCTGAAGAGCGGCTTTAAAACGCTGCCTGCTGCGGTCTGGTTTGAACATATCAGTGATTACCCTTACGACAGAATCCGTCCCTGGCGCTGTCGATAGAGATGGGGAGGTCCCCGATGTTAGTGTGGGGAAAAGATTCTGTTCCCTTTCTGCTCTGCTACCGTCGGCAACATGTGTCTGCATCAGACGTTCATGTTCGTCAACGGTTACATACATTATTTCAGAAACTTTTTGCTATCTTTTTCTTCGTGAAACTTCGTCAATCCCGTTTTGTTTTCGCACACAAGGACGGTACTGTTTCCTTCCCCAAAATTGTATGCTCTTCTGATCTTAGCAATGTAGATGTGAAATTTGAGTGAAGCTGGCTCTTATCGCAGATTCTGGTGTCTGTCGAACCGGAAAGAATATTTTCCAACAAACTTCATCACCGGAGCATCGCAGATGAGCCCGTACGAAACTGAGCCAAATCGGCAACGAACGTCAAACTCGAATCGCTCTTAACAGCGGAATCCGCTTGAAACGCATGAACCGCGGTATCTGCTGCTGCTTGAGCCGCTGAAGAAAGACGCGAATCAGCCGGCTGCCGTGCGCTGAAGAGCGGCTTTAAAACGCTGCCTGCTGCGGTCTGGTTTGAACATATCAGTGATTACCCTTACGACAGAATCCGTCCCTGTCCTTACAGTGATTACCCTTACGACAGAATCCGGCGCTGTCGATAGAAATGGGGAGGTCCCCGATGTTAGTGCGGGGAAAAGATTCTGTTCCCTTTCTGCTCTGCTACCGTCGGCAACATATGTCTGCATCAGACGTTCATGTTCGTCAACGGTTACATACATTATTTCAGAAAATTTTTGCTATCTTTTTCTTCGTGAAACTTCGTCAATCCCGTTTCGTTTTCGCACACAAGGACGTTACTGTTTCCTTCCCCAAAATTGTATGCTCTTCTGATCTTAGCAATGTAGATGTGAAATTTGAGTGAAGCTGGCTCTTATCGCAGATTCTGGTGTCTGTCGAACCGGAACGAATATTTTCCAACAAACTTCATCACCGGAGCATCGCAGATGAGCCCGTACGAAACTGAGCCAAATCGGCAACGAACGTCAAACTCGAATCGCTCTTAACAGCGGAATCCGCTTGAAACGCATGAACCGCGGTATCTGCTGCTGCTTGAGCCGCTGAAGAAAGACGCGAATCAGCCGGCTGCCGTGCGCTGAAGAGCGGCTTTAAAACGCTGCCTGCTGCGGTCTGGTTTGAACATATCAGTGATTACCCTTACGACAGAATCCGTCCCTGGCGCTGTCGATAGAGATGGGGAGGACCCCGATGTTAGTGTGGGGAAAAGATTCTGTTCCCTTTCTGCTCTGCTACCGTCGGCAACATATGTCTGCATCAGACGTTCATGTTCGTCAACGGTTACATACATTATTTCAGAAACTTTTTGCTATCTTTTTCTTCGTGAAACTTCCTCAATCCCGTTTCGTTTTCGAACACAAGGACGTTACTGTTTCCTTCCCCAAAATTGTATGCTCTTCTGATCTTAGCAATGTAGATGTGAAATTTGAGTGAAGCTGGCTCTTATCGCAGATTCTGGTGTCTGTCGAACCGGAACGAATATTTTCCAACAAACTTCATCACCGGAGCATCGCAGATGAGCCCGTACGAAACTGAGCCAAATCGGCAACGAACGTCAAACTCGAATCGCTCTTAACAGCGGAATCCGCTTGAAACGCATGAACCGCGGTATCTGCTGCTGCTTGAGCCGCTGAAGAAAGACGCGAATCAGCCGGCTGCCGTGTGCTGAAGAGCGGCTTTAAAACGCTGCCTGCTGCGGTCTGGTTTGAACATATCAGTGATTACCCTTACGACAGAATCCGTCCCTGGCGCTGTCGATAGAGATGGGGAGGTCCCCGATGTTAGTGTGGGGAAAAGATTCTGTTCCCTTTCTGCTCTGCTACCGTCGGCAACATGTGTCTGCATCAGACGTTCATGTTCGTCAACGGTTACATACATTATTTCAGAAACTTTTTGCTATCTTTTTCTTCGTGAAACTTCGTCAATCCCGTTTCGTTTTCGCACACAAGGACGGTACTGTTTCCTTCCCCAAAATTGTATGCTCTTCTGATCTTAGCAATGTAGATGTGAAATTTGAGTGAAGCTGGCTCTTATCGCAGATTCTGGTGTCTGTCGAACCGGAAAGAATATTTTCCAACAAACTTCATCACCGGAGCATCGCAGATGAGCCCGTACGAAACTGAGCCAAATCGGCAACGAACGTCAAACTCGAATCGCTCTTAACAGCGGAATCCGCTTGAAACGCATGAACCGCGGTATCTGCTGCTGCTTGAGCCGCTGAAGAAAGACGCGAATCAGCCGGCTGCCGTGCGCTGAAGAGCGGCTTTAAAACGCTGCCTGCTGCGGTCTGGTTTGAACATATCAGTGATTACCCTTACGACAGAATCCGTCCCTGGCGCTGTCGATAGAGATGGGGAGGACCCCGATGTTAGTGTGGGGAAAAGATTCTGTTCCCTTTCTGCTCTGCTACCGTCGGCAACATATGTCTGCATCAGACGTTCATGTTCGTCAACGGTTACATACATTATTTCAGAAACTTTTTGCTATCTTTTTCTTCGTGAAACTTCGTCAATCCCGTTTCGTTTTCGCACACAAGGACGTTACTGTTTCCTTCCCCAAAATTGTATGCTCTTCTGATCTTAGCAATGTAGATGTGAAATTTGAGTGAAGCTGGCTCTTATCGCAGATTCTGGTGTCTGTCGAACCGGAACGAATATTTTCCAACAAACTTCATCACCGGAGCATCGCAGATGAGCCCGTACGAAACTGAGCCAAATCGGCAACGAACGTCAAACTCGAATCGCTCTTAACAGCGGAATCCGCTTGAAACGCATGAACCGCGGTATCTGCTGCTGCTTGAGCCGCTGAAGAAAGACGCGAATCAGCCGGCTGCCGTGCGCTGAAGAGCGGCTTTAAAACGCTGCCTGCTGCGGTCTGGTTTGAACATATCAGTGATTACCCTTACGACAGAATCCGTCCCTGGCGCGGTCGATAGAGATGGGGAGGTCCCCGATGTTAGTGTGGGGAAAAGATTCTGTTCCCTTTCTGCTCTGCTACCGTCGGCAACATGTGTCTGCATCAGACGTTCATGTTCGTCAACGGTTACATACATTATTTCAGAAACTTTTTGCTATCTTTTTCTTCGTGAAACTTCGTCAATCCCGTTTCGTTTTCGAACACAAGGACGTTACTGTTTCCTTCCCCAAAATTGTATGCTCTTCTGATCTTAGCAATGTAGATGTGAAATTTGAGTGAAGCTGGCTCTTATCGCAGATTCTGGTGTCTGTCGAACCGGAACGAATATTTTCCAACAAACTTCATCACCGGAGCATCGCAGATGAGCCCGTACGAAACTGAGCCAAATCGGCAACGAACGTCAAACTCGAATCGCTCTTAACAGCAGAATCCGCTTGAAACGCATGAACCGCGGTATCTGCTGCTGCTTGAGCCGCTGAAGAAAGACGCGAATCAGCCGGCTGCCGTGCGCTGAAGAGCGGCTTTAAAACGCTGCCTGCTGCGGTCTGTTTTGAACATATCAGTGATTACCCTTACGACAGAATCCGTCCCTGGCGCTGTCGATAGAGATGGGGAGGTCCCCGATGTTAGTGTGGGGAAAAGATTCTGTTCCCTTTCTGCTCTGCTACCGTCGGCAACATGTGTCTGCATCAGACATTCATGTTCGTCAACGGTTACATACATTATTTCAGAAACTTTTTGCTATCTTTTTCTTCGTGAAACTTCGTCAATCCCGTTTCGTTTTCGCACACAAGGACGTTACTGTTTCCTTCCCCAAAATTGTATGCTCTTCTGATCTTAGCAATGTAGATGTGAAATTTGAGTGAAGCTGGCTCTTATCGCAGATTCTGGTGTCTGTCGAACCAGAACGAATATTTTCCAACAAACTTCATCACCGGAGCATCGCAGATGAGCCCGTACGAAACTGAGCCAAATCGGCAACGAACGTCAAACTCGAATCGCTCTTAACAGCGGAATCCGCTTGAAACGCATGAACCGCGGTATCTGCTGCTGCTTGAGCCGCTGAAGAAAGACGCGAATCAGCCGGCTGCCGTGCGCTGAAGAGCGGCTTTAAAACGCTGCCTGCTGCGGTCTGGTTTGAACATATCAGTGATTACCCTTACGACAGAATCCGTCCCTGGCGCGGTCGATAGAGATGGGGAGGTCCCCGATGTTAGTGTGGGGAAAAGATTCTGTTCCCTTTCTGCTCTGCTACCGTCGGCAACATATGTCTGCATCAGACGTTCATGTTCGTCAACGGTTACATACATTATTTCAGAAACTTTTTGCTATCTTTTTCTTCGTGAAACTTCGTCAATCCCGTTTCGTTTTCGCACACAAGGACGTTACTGTTTCCTTCCCCAAAATTGTATGCTCTTCTGATCTTAGCAATGTAGATGTGAAATTTGAGTGAAGCTGGCTCTTATCGCAGATTCTGGTGTCTGTCGAACCGGAACGAATATTTTCCAACAAACTTCATCACCGGAGCATCGCAGATGAGCCCGTACGAAACTGAGCCAAATCGGCAACGAACGTCAAACTCGAATCGCTCTTAACAGCGGAATCCGCTTGAAACGCATGAACCGCGGTATCTGCTGCTGCTTGAGCCGCTGAAGAAAGACGCGAATCAGCCGGCTGCCGTGCGCTGAAGAGCGGCTTTAAAACGCTGCCTGCTGCGGTCTGGTTTGAACATATCAGTGATTACCCTTACGACAGAATCCGTCCCTGGCGCTGTCGATAGAGATGGGGAGGTCCCCGATGTTAGTGCGGGGAAAAGATTCTGTTCCCTTTCTGCTCTGCTACCGTCGGCAACATATGTCTGCATCAGACGTTCATGTTCGTCAACGGTTACATACATTATTTCAGAAACTTTTTGCTATCTTTTTCTTCGTGAAACTTCGTCAATCCCGTTTCGTTTTCGCACACAAGGACGTTACTGTTTCCTTCCCCAAAATTGTATGCTCTTCTGATCTTAGCAATGTAGATGTGAAATTTGAGTGAAGCTGGCTCTTATCGCAGATTCTGGTGTCTGTCGAACCGGAACGAATATTTTCCAACAAACTTCATCACCGGAGCATCGCAGATGAGCCCGTACGAAACTGAGCCAAATCGGCAATGAACGTCAAACTCGAATCGCTCTTAACAGCGGAATCCGCTTGAAACGCATGAACCGCGGTATCTGCTGCTGCTTGAGCCGCTGAAGAAAGACGCGAATCAGCCGGCTGCCGTGCGCTGAAGAGCGGCTTTAAAACGCTGCCTGCTGCGGTCTGGTTTGAACATATCAGTGATTACCCTTACGACAGAATCCGTCCCTGGCGCTGTCGATAGAGATGGGGAGGTCCCCGATGTTAGTGTGGGGAAAAGATTCTGTTCCCTTTCTGCTCTGCTACCGTCGGCAATATATGTCTGCATCAGACGTTCATGTTCGTCAACGGTTAAATACATTATTTCAGAAACTTTTTGCTATCTTTTTCTTCGTGAAACTTCGTCAAGCCCGTTTCGTTTTCGCACACAAGGACGTTACTGTTTCCTTCCCCAAAATTGTATGCTCTTCTGATCTTAGCAATGTAGATGTGAAATTTGAGTGAAGCTGGCTCTTATCGCAGATTCTGGTGTCTGTCGAACCGGAACGAATATTTTCCAACAAACTTCATCACCGGAGCATCGCAGATGAGCCCGTACGAAACTGAGCCAAATCGGCAACGAACGTCAAACTCGAATCGCTCTTAACAGCGGAATCCGCTTGAAACGCATGAACCGCGGTATCTGCTGCTGCTTGAGCCGCTGAAGAAAGACGCGAATCAACCGGCTGCCGTGCGCTGAAGAGCGGCTTTAAAACGCTGCCTGCTGCGGTCTGGTTTGAACATATCAGTGATTACCCTTACGACAGAATCCGTCCCTGGCGCTGTCGATAGAGATGGGGAGGTCCCCGATGTTAGTGTGGGGAAAAGATTCTGTTCCCTTTCTGCTCTGCTACCGTCGGCAACATATGTCTGCATCAGACGTTCATGTTCGTCAACGGTTACATACATTATTTCAGAAAATTTTTGCTATCTTTTTCTTCGTGAAACTTCGTCAATCCCGTTTCGTTTTCGCACACAAGGACGTTACTGTTTCCTTCCCCAAAATTGTATGCTCTTCTGATCTTAGCAATGTAGATGTGAAATTTGAGTGAAGCTGGCTCTTATCGCAGATTCTGGTGTCTGTCGAACCGGAACGAATATTTTCCAACAAACTTCATCACCGGAGCATCGCAGATGAGCCCGTACGAAACTGAGCCAAATCGGCAACGAACGTCAAACTCGAATCGCTCTTAACAGCGGAATCCGCTTGAAACGCATGAACCGCGGTATCTGCTGCTGCTTGAGCCGCTGAAGAAAGACGCGAATCAGCCGGCTGCCGTGCGCTGAAGAGCGGCTTTAAAACGCTGCCTGCTGCGGTCTGGTTTGAACATATCAGTGATTACCCTTACGACAGAATCCGTCCCTGGCGCTGTCGATAGAAATGGGGAGGTCCCCGATGTTAGTGCGGGGAAAAGATTCTGTTCCCTTTCTGCTCTGCTACCGTCGGCAACATATGTCTGCATCAGACGTTCATGTTCGTCAACGGTTACATACATTATTTCAGAAACTTTTTGCTATCTTTTTCTTCGTGAAACTTCGTCAATCCCGTTTCGTTTTCGCACACAAGGACGTTACTGTTTCCTTCCCCAAAATTGTATGCTCTTCTGATCTTAGCAATGTAGATGTGAAATTTGAGTGAAGCTGGCTCTTATCGCAGATTCTGGTGTCTGTCGAACCGGAACGAATATTTTCCAACAAACTTCATCACCGGAGCATCGCAGATGAGCCCGTACGAAACTGAGCCAAATCGGCAACGAACGTCAAACTCGAATCGCTCTTAACAGCGGAATCCGCTTGAAACGCATGAACCGAGGTATCTGCTGCTGCTTGAGCCGCTGAAGAAAGACGCGAATCAGCCGGCTGCCGTGTGCTGAAGAGCGGCTTTAAAACGCTGCCTGCTGCGGTCTGGTTTGAACATATCAGTGATTACCCTTACGACAGAATCCGTCCCTGGCGCTGTCGATAGAGATGGGGAGGTCCCCGATGTTAGTGTGGGGAAAAGATTCTGTTCCCTTTCTGCTCTGCTACCGTCGGCAACATGTGTCTGCATCAGACGTTCATGTTCGTCAACGGTTACATACATTATTTCAGAAACTTTTTGCTATCTTTTTCTTCGTGAAACTTCGTCAATCCCGTTTTGTTTTCGCACACAAGGACGGTACTGTTTCCTTCCCCAAAATTGTATGCTCTTCTGATCTTAGCAATGTAGATGTGAAATTTGAGTGAAGCTGGCTCTTATCGCAGATTCTGGTGTCTGTCGAACCGGAAAGAATATTTTCCAACAAACTTCATCACCGGAGCATCGCAGATGAGCCCGTACGAAACTGAGCCAAATCGGCAACGAACGTCAAACTCGAATCGCTCTTAACAGCGGAATCCGCTTGAAACGCATGAACCGCGGTATCTGCTGCTGCTTGAGCCGCTGAAGAAAGACGCGAATCAGCCGGCTGCCGTGCGCTGAAGAGCGGCTTTAAAACGCTGCCTGCTGCGGTCTGGTTTGAACATATCAGTGATTACCCTTACGACAGAATCCGTCCCTGTCCTTACAGTGATTACCCTTACGACAGAATCCGGCGCTGTCGATAGAAATGGGGAGGTCCCCGATGTTAGTGCGGGGAAAAGATTCTGTTCCCTTTCTGCTCTGCTACCGTCGGCAACATATGTCTGCATCAGACGTTCATGTTCGTCAACGGTTACATACATTATTTCAGAAAATTTTTGCTATCTTTTTCTTCGTGAAACTTCGTCAATCCCGTTTCGTTTTCGCACACAAGGACGTTACTGTTTCCTTCCCCAAAATTGTATGCTCTTCTGATCTTAGCAATGTAGATGTGAAATTTGAGTGAAGCTGGCTCTTATCGCAGATTCTGGTGTCTGTCGAACCGGAACGAATATTTTCCAACAAACTTCATCACCGGAGCATCGCAGATGAGCCCGTACGAAACTGAGCCAAATCGGCAACGAACGTCAAACTCGAATCGCTCTTAACAGCGGAATCCGCTTGAAACGCATGAACCGCGGTATCTGCTGCTGCTTGAGCCGCTGAAGAAAGACGCGAATCAGCCGGCTGCCGTGCGCTGAAGAGCGGCTTTAAAACGCTGCCTGCTGCGGTCTGGTTTGAACATATCAGTGATTACCCTTACGACAGAATCCGTCCCTGGCGCTGTCGATAGAGATGGGGAGGACCCCGATGTTAGTGTGGGGAAAAGATTCTGTTCCCTTTCTGCTCTGCTACCGTCGGCAACATATGTCTGCATCAGACGTTCATGTTCGTCAACGGTTACATACATTATTTCAGAAACTTTTTGCTATCTTTTTCTTCGTGAAACTTCGTCAATCCCGTTTCGTTTTCGAACACAAGGACGTTACTGTTTCCTTCCCCAAAATTGTATGCTCTTCTGATCTTAGCAATGTAGATGTGAAATTTGAGTGAAGCTGGCTCTTATCGCAGATTCTGGTGTCTGTCGAACCGGAACGAATATTTTCCAACAAACTTCATCACCGGAGCATCGCAGATGAGCCCGTACGAAACTGAGCCAAATCGGCAACGAACGTCAAACTCGAATCGCTCTTAACAGCGGAATCCGCTTGAAACGCATGAACCGCGGTATCTGCTGCTGCTTGAGCCGCTGAAGAAAGACGCGAATCAGCCGGCTGCCGTGTGCTGAAGAGCGGCTTTAAAACGCTGCCTGCTGCGGTCTGGTTTGAACATATCAGTGATTACCCTTACGACAGAATCCGTCCCTGGCGCTGTCGATAGAGATGGGGAGGTCCCCGATGTTAGTGTGGGGAAAAGATTCTGTTCCCTTTCTGCTCTGCTACCGTCGGCAACATGTGTCTGCATCAGACGTTCATGTTCGTCAACGGTTACATACATTATTTCAGAAACTTTTTGCTATCTTTTTCTTCGTGAAACTTCGTCAATCCCGTTTCGTTTTCGCACACAAGGACGGTACTGTTTCCTTCCCCAAAATTGTATGCTCTTCTGATCTTAGCAATGTAGATGTGAAATTTGAGTGAAGCTGGCTCTTATCGCAGATTCTGGTGTCTGTCGAACCGGAAAGAATATTTTCCAACAAACTTCATCACCGGAGCATCGCAGATGAGCCCGTACGAAACTGAGCCAAATCGGCAACGAACGTCAAACTCGAATCGCTCTTAACAGCGGAATCCGCTTGAAACGCATGAACCGCGGTATCTGCTGCTGCTTGAGCCGCTGAAGAAAGACGCGAATCAGCCGGCTGCCGTGCGCTGAAGAGCGGCTTTAAAACGCTGCCTGCTGCGGTCTGGTTTGAACATATCAGTGATTACCCTTACGACAGAATCCGTCCCTGGCGCTGTCGATAGAGATGGGGAGGACCCCGATGTTAGTGTGGGGAAAAGATTCTGTTCCCTTTCTGCTCTGCTACCGTCGGCAACATATGTCTGCATCAGACGTTCATGTTCGTCAACGGTTACATACATTATTTCAGAAACTTTTTGCTATCTTTTTCTTCGTGAAACTTCGTCAATCCCGTTTCGTTTTCGCACACAAGGACGTTACTGTTTCCTTCCCCAAAATTGTATGCTCTTCTGATCTTAGCAATGTAGATGTGAAATTTGAGTGAAGCTGGCTCTTATCGCAGATTCTGGTGTCTGTCGAACCGGAACGAATATTTTCCAACAAACTTCATCACCGGAGCATCGCAGATGAGCCCGTACGAAACTGAGCCAAATCGGCAACGAACGTCAAACTCGAATCGCTCTTAACAGCGGAATCCGCTTGAAACGCATGAACCGCGGTATCTGCTGCTGCTTGAGCCGCTGAAGAAAGACGCGAATCAGCCGGCTGCCGTGCGCTGAAGAGCGGCTTTAAAACGCTGCCTGCTGCGGTCTGGTTTGAACATATCAGTGATTACCCTTACGACAGAATCCGTCCCTGGCGCGGTCGATAGAGATGGGGAGGTCCCCGATGTTAGTGTGGGGAAAAGATTCTGTTCCCTTTCTGCTCTGCTACCGTCGGCAACATGTGTCTGCATCAGACGTTCATGTTCGTCAACGGTTACATACATTATTTCAGAAACTTTTTGCTATCTTTTTCTTCGTGAAACTTCGTCAATCCCGTTTCGTTTTCGAACACAAGGACGTTACTGTTTCCTTCCCCAAAATTGTATGCTCTTCTGATCTTAGCAATGTAGATGTGAAATTTGAGTGAAGCTGGCTCTTATCGCAGATTCTGGTGTCTGTCGAACCGGAACGAATATTTTCCAACAAACTTCATCACCGGAGCATCGCAGATGAGCCCGTACGAAACTGAGCCAAATCGGCAACGAACGTCAAACTCGAATCGCTCTTAACAGCAGAATCCGCTTGAAACGCATGAACCGCGGTATCTGCTGCTGCTTGAGCCGCTGAAGAAAGACGCGAATCAGCCGGCTGCCGTGCGCTGAAGAGCGGCTTTAAAACGCTGCCTGCTGCGGTCTGTTTTGAACATATCAGTGATTACCCTTACGACAGAATCCGTCCCTGGCGCTGTCGATAGAGATGGGGAGGTCCCCGATGTTAGTGTGGGGAAAAGATTCTGTTCCCTTTCTGCTCTGCTACCGTCGGCAACATGTGTCTGCATCAGACATTCATGTTCGTCAACGGTTACATACATTATTTCAGAAACTTTTTGCTATCTTTTTCTTCGTGAAACTTCGTCAATCCCGTTTCGTTTTCGCACACAAGGACGTTACTGTTTCCTTCCCCAAAATTGTATGCTCTTCTGATCTTAGCAATGTAGATGTGAAATTTGAGTGAAGCTGGCTCTTATCGCAGATTCTGGTGTCTGTCGAACCAGAACGAATATTTTCCAACAAACTTCATCACCGGAGCATCGCAGATGAGCCCGTACGAAACTGAGCCAAATCGGCAACGAACGTCAAACTCGAATCGCTCTTAACAGCGGAATCCGCTTGAAACGCATGAACCGCGGTATCTGCTGCTGCTTGAGCCGCTGAAGAAAGACGCGAATCAGCCGGCTGCCGTGCGCTGAAGAGCGGCTTTAAAACGCTGCCTGCTGCGGTCTGGTTTGAACATATCAGTGATTACCCTTACGACAGAATCCGTCCCTGGCGCGGTCGATAGAGATGGGGAGGTCCCCGATGTTAGTGTGGGGAAAAGATTCTGTTCCCTTTCTGCTCTGCTACCGTCGGCAACATATGTCTGCATCAGACGTTCATGTTCGTCAACGGTTACATACATTATTTCAGAAACTTTTTGCTATCTTTTTCTTCGTGAAACTTCCTCAATCCCGTTTCGTTTTCGCACACAAGGACGTTACTGTTTCCTTCCCCAAAATTGTATGCTTTTCTGATCTTAGCAATGTAGATGTGAAATTTGAGTGAAGCTGGCTCTTATCGCAGATTCTGGTGTCTGTCGAACCGGAACGAATATTTTCCAACAAACTTCATCACCGGAGCATCGCAGATGAGCCCGTACGAAACTGAGCCAAATCGGCAACGAACGTCAAACTCGAATCGCTCTTAACAGCGGAATCCGCTTGAAACGCATGAACCGCGGTATCTGCTGCTGCTTGAGCCGCTGAAGAAAGACGCGAATCAGCCGGCTGCCGTGCGCTGAAGAGCGGCTTTAAAACGCTGCCTGCTGCGGTCTGGTTTGAACATATCAGTGATTACCCTTACGACAGAATCCGTCCCTGGCGCTGTCGATAGAGATGGGGAGGTCCCCGATGTTAGTGCGGGGAAAAGATTCTGTTCCCTTTCTGCTCTGCTACCGTCGGCAACATATGTCTGCATCAGACGTTCATGTTCGTCAACGGTTACATACATTATTTCAGAAACTTTTTGCTATCTTTTTCTTCGTGAAACTTCGTCAATCCCGTTTCGTTTTCGCACACAAGGACGTTACTGTTTCCTTCCCCAAAATTGTATGCTTTTCTGATCTTAGCAATGTAGATGTGAAATTTGAGTGAAGCTGGCTCTTATCGCAGATTCTGGTGTCTGTCGAACCGGAACGAATATTTTCCAACAAACTTCATCACCGGAGCATCGCAGATGAGCCCGTACGAAACTGAGCCAAATCGGCAACGAACGTCAAACTCGAATCGCTCTTAACAGCGGAATCCGCTTGAAACGCATGAACCGCGGTATCTGCTGCTGCTTGAGCCGCTGAAGAAAGACGCGAATCAGCCGGCTGCCGTGCGCTGAAGAGCGGCTTTAAAACGCTGCCTGCTGCGGTCTGGTTTGAACATATCAGTGATTACCCTTACGACAGAATCCGTCCCTGGCGCTGTCGATAGAGATGGGGAGGACCCCGATGTTAGTGTGGGGAAAAGATTCTGTTCCCTTTCTGCTCTGCTTCCGTCGGCAACATATGTCTGCATCAGACGTTCATGTTCGTCAACGGTTACATACATTATTTCAGAAACTTTTTGCTATCTTTTTCTTCGTGAAACTTCCTCAATCCCGTTTCGTTTTCGCACACAAGGACGTTACTGTTTCCTTCCCCAAAATTGTATGCTCTTCTGATCTTAGCAATGTAGATGTGAAATTTGAGTGAAGCTGGCTCTTATCGCAGATTCTGGTGTCTGTCGAACCGGAACGAATATTTTCCAACAAACTTCATCACCGGAGCATCGCAGATGAGCCCGTACGAAACTGAGCCAAATCGGCAACGAACGTCAAACTCGAATCGCTCTTAACAGCGGAATCCGCTTGAAACGCATGAACCGCGGTATCTGCTGCTGCTTGAGCCGCTGAAGAAAGACGCGAATCAGCCGGCTGCCGTGCGCTGAAGAGCGGCTTTAAAACGCTGCCTGCTGCGGTCTGGTTTGAACATATCAGTGATTACCCTTACGACAGAATCCGTCCCTGGCGCTGTCGATAGAGATGGGGAGGACCCCGATGTTAGTGTGGGGAAAAGATTCTGTTCCCTTTCTGCTCTGCTTCCGTCGGCAACATATGTCTGCATCAGACGTTCATGTTCGTCAACGGTTACATACATTATTTCAGAAACTTTTTGCTATCTTTTTCTTCGTGAAACTTCCTCAATCCCGTTTCGTTTTCGCACACAAGGACGTTACTGTTTCCTTCCCCAAAATTGTATGCTCTTCTGATCTTAGCAATGTAGATGTGAAATTTGAGTGAAGCTGGCTCTTATCGCAGATTCTGGTGTCTGTCGAACCGGAACGAATATTTTCCAACAAACTTCATCACCGGAGCATCGCAGATGAGCCCGTACGAAACTGAGCCAAATCGGCAACGAACGTCAAACTCGAATCGCTCTTAACAGCGGAATCCGCTTGAAACGCATGAACCGCGGTATCTGCTGCTGCTTGAGCCGCTGAAGAAAGACGCGAATCAGCCGGCTGCCGTGCGCTGAAGAGCGGCTTTAAAACGCTGCCTGCTGCGGTCTGGTTTGAACATATCAGTGATTACCCTTACGACAGAATCCGTCCCTGGCGCTGTCGATAGAGATGGGGAGGTCCCCGATGTTAGTGTGGGGAAAAGATTCTGTTCCCTTTCTGCTCTGCTACCGTCGGCAACATGTGTCTGCATCAGACGTTCATGTTCGTCAACGGTTACATACATTATTTCAGAAACTTTTTGCTATCTTTTTCTTCGTGAAACTTCGTCAATCCCGTTTCGTTTTCGCACACAAGGACGTTACTGTTTCCTTCCCCAAAATTGTATGCTCTTCTGATCTTAGCAATGTAGATGTGAAATTTGAGTGAAGCTGGCTCTTATCGCAGATTCTGGTGTCTGTCGAACCGGAACGAATATTTTCCAACAAACTTCATCACCGGAGCATCGCAGATGAGCCCGTACGAAACTGAGCCAAATCGGCAACGAACGTCAAACTCGAATCGCTCTTAACAGCGGAATCCGCTTGAAACGCATGAACTGCGGTATCTGCTGCTGCTTGAGCCGCTGAAGAAAGACGCGAATCAGCCGGCTGCCGTGCGCTGAAGAGCGGCTTTAAAACGCTGCCTGCTGCGGTCTGGTTTGAACATATCAGTGATTACCCTTATGACAGAATCAGTCCCTGGCGCTGTCGATAGAGTTGGGGAGGTCCCCGATGTTAGTGTGGGGAAAAGATTCTGTTCCCTTTCTGCTCTGCTACCGTCGGCAACATATGTCTGCATCAGACGTTCATGTTCGTCAACGGTTACATACATTATTTCAGAAACTTTTTGCTATCTTTTTCTTCGTGAAACTTCCTCAATCCCGTTTCGTTTTCGCACACAAGGACGTTACTGTTTCCTTCCCCAAAATTGTATGCTCTTCTGATCTTAGCAATGTAGATGTGAAATTTGAGTGAAGCTGGCTCTTATCGCAGATTCTGGTGTCTGTCGAACCGGAACGAATATTTTCCAACAAACTTCATCACCGGAGCATCGCAGATGAGCCCGTACGAAACTGAGCCAAATCGGCAACGAACGTCAAACTCGAATCGCTCTTAACAGCGGAATCCGCTTGAAACGCATGAACCGCGGTATCTGCTGCTGCTTGAGCCTCTGAAGAAAGACGCGAATCAGCCGGCTGCCGTGCGCTGAAGAGCGGCTTTAAAACGCTGCCTGCTGCGGTCTGGTTTGAACATATCAGTGATTACCCTTACGACAGAATCCGTCCCTGGCGCGGTCGATAGAGATGGGGAGGACCCCGATGTTAGTGTGGGGAAAAGATTCTGTTCCCTTTCTGCTCTGCTACCGTCGGCAACATATGTCTGCATCAGACGTTCATGTTCGTCAACGGTTACATACATTATTTCAGAAACTTTTTGCTATCTTTTTCTTCGTGAAACTTCGTCAATCCCGTTTCGTTTTCGCACACAAGGACGTTACTGTTTCCTTCCCCAAAATTGTATGCTCTTCTGATCTTAGCAATGTAGATGTGAAATTTGAGTGAAGCTGGCTCTTATCGCAGATTCTGGTGTCTGTCGAACCGGAACGAATATTTTCCAACAAACTTCATCACCGGAGCATCGCAGATGAGCCCGTACGAAACTGAGCCAAATCGGCAACGAACGTCAAACTCGAATCGCTCTTAACAGCGGAATCCGCTTGAAACGCATGAACCGCGGTATCTGCTGCTGCTTGAGCCGCTGAAGAAAGACGCGAATCAGCCGGCTGCCGTGCGCTGAAGAGCGGCTTTAAAACGCTGCCTGCTGCGGTCTCGTTTGAACATATCAGTGATTACCCTTACGACAGAATCTGTCCCTGGCGCTGTCGATAGAGATGGGGAGGTCCCCGATGTTAGTGTGGGGAAAAGATTCTGTTCCCTTTCTGCTCTGCTACCGTCGGCAACATATGTCTGCATCAGACGTTCATGTTCGTCAACGGTTACATACATTATTTCAGAAACTTTTTGCTATCTTTTTCTTCGTGAAACTTCGTCAATCCCGTTTCGTTTTCGCACACAAGGACGTTACTGTTTCCTTCCCCAAAATTGTATGCTCTTCTGATCTTAGCAATGTAGATGTGAAATTTGAGTGAAGCTGGCTCTTATCGCAGATTCTGGTGTCTGTCGAACCGGAACGAATATTTTCCAACAAACTTCATCACCGGAGCATCGCAGATGAGCCCGTACGAAACTGAGCCAAATCGGCAACGAACGTCAAACTCGAATCGCTCTTAACAGCGGAATCCGCTTGAAACGCATGAACCGCGGTATCTGCTGCTGCTTGAGCCGCTGAAGAAAGACGCGAATCAGCCGGCTGCCGTGCGCTGAAGAGCGGCTTTAAAACGCTGCCTGCTGCGGTCTGGTTTGAACATATCAGTGATTACCCTTACGACAGAATCCGTCCCTGGCGCTGTCGATAGAGATGGGGAGGTCCCCGATGTTAGTGTGGGGAAAAGATTCTGTTCCCTTTCTGCTCTGCTACCGTCGGCAACATATGTCTGCATCAGACTTTCATGTTCGTCAACGGTTACATACATTATTTCAGAAACTTTTTGCTATCTTTTTCTTCGTGAAACTTCGTCAATCCCGTTTCGTTTTTGCACACAAGGACGTTACTGTTTCCTTCCCCAAAATTGTATGCTCTTCTGATCTTAGCAATGTAGATGTGAAATTTGAGTGAAGCTGGCTCTTATCGCAGATTCTGGTGTCTGTCGATCCGGAACGAATATTTTCCAACAAACTTCATCACCGGAGCATCGCAGATGAGCCCGTACGAAACTGAGCCAAATCGGCAACGAACGTCAAACTCGAATCTCTCTTAACAGCGGAATCCGCTTGAAACACATGAACCGCGGTATCTGCTGCTGCTTGAGCCGCTGAAGAAAGACACGAATCAGCCGGCTGCCGTGCGCTGAAGAGCGGCTTTAAAACGCTGCCTGCTGCGGTCTGGTTTGAACATATCAGTGATTACCCTTACGACAGAATCCGTCCCTGGCGCTGTCGATAGAGATGGGGAGGACCCCGATGTTAGTGTGGGGAAAAGATTCTGTTCCCTTTCTGCTCTGCTACCGTCGGCAACATATGTCTGCATCAGACGTTCATGTTCGTCAACGGTTACATACATTATTTCAGAAACTTTTTGCTATCTTTTTCTTCGTGAAACTTCGTCAATCCCGTTTCGTTTTCGCACACAAGGACGTTACTGTTTCCTTCCCCAAAATTGTATGCTCTTCTGATCTTAGCAATGTAGATGTGAAATTTGAGTGAAGCTGGCTCTTATCGCAGATTCTGGTGTCTGTCGAACCGGAACGAATATTTTCCAACAAACTTCATCACCGGAGCATCGCAGATGAGCCCGTACGAAACTGAGCCAAATCGGCAACGAACGTCAAACTCGAATCGCTCTTAACAGCGGAATCCGCTTGAAACGCATGAACCGCGGTATCTGCTGCTGCTTGAGCCGCTGAAGAAAGACGCGAATCAGCCGGCTGCTGTGCGCTGAAGAGCGGCTTTAAAACGCTGCCTGCTGCGGTCTGGTTTGAACATATCAGTGATTACCCTTACGACAGAATCCGTCCCTGGCGCTGTCGATAGAGATGGGGAGGTCCCCGATGTTAGTGTGGGGAAAAGATTCTGTTCCCTTTCTGCTCTGCTACCGTCGGCAACATATGTCTGCATCAGACGTTCATGTTCGTCAACGGTTACATACATTATTTCAGAAACTTTTTGCTATCTTTTTCTTCGTGAAACTTCGTCAATCCCGTTTCGTTTTCGCACACAAGGACGTTACTGTTTCCTTCCCCAAAATTGTATGCTCTTCTGATCTTAGCAATGTAGATGTGAAATTTGAGTGAAGCTGGCTCTTATCGCAGATTCTGGTGTCTGTCGAACCGGAACGAATATTTTCCAACAAACCTCATCACCGGAGCATCGCAGATGAGCCCGTACGAAACTGAGCCAAATCGGCAACGAACGTCAAACTCGAATCGCTCTTAACAGCGGAATTCGCTTGAAACGCATGAACCGCGGTATCTGCTGCTGCTTGAGCCGCTGAAGAAAGACGCGAATCAGCCGGCTGCCGTGCGCTGAAGAGCGGCTTTAAAACGCTGCCTGCTGCGGTCTGGTTTGAACATATCAGTGATTACCCTTACGACAGAATCCGTCCCTGGCGCTGTCGATAGAGATGGGGAGGTCCCCGATGTTAGTGTGGGGAAAAGATTCTGTTCCCTTTCTGCTCTGCTACCGTCGGCAACATATGTCTGCATCAGACGTTCATGTTCGTCAACGGTTACATACATTATTTCAGAAACTTTTTGCTATCTTTTTCTTCGTGAAACTTCGTCAATCCCGTTTCGTTTTCGCACACAAGGACATTACTGTTTCTTTCCCCAAAATTGTATGCTCTTCTGATCTTAGCAATGTAGATGTGAAATTTGAGTGAAGCTGGCTCTTATCGCAGATTCTGGTGTCTGTCGAACCGGAACGAATATTTTCCAACAAACTTCATCACCGGAGCATCGCAGATGAGCCAGTACGAAACTGAGCCAAATCGGCAACGAACGTCAAACTCGAATCGCTCTTAACAGCGGAATCCGCTTGAAACGCATGAACCGCGGTATCTGCTGCTGCTTGAGCCGCTGAAGAAAGACGCGAATCAGCCGGCTGCCGTGCGCTGAAGAGCGGCTTTAAAACGCTGCCTGCTGCGGTCTGGTTTGAACATATCAGTGATTACCCTTACGACAGAATCCGTCCCTGGCGCTGTCGATAGAGATGGGGAGGACCCCGATGTTAGTGTGGGGAAAAGATTCTGTTCCCTTTCTGCTCTGCTACCGTCGGCAACATATGTCTGCATCAGACGTTCATGTTCGTCAACGGTTACATACATTATTTCAGAAACTTTTTGCTATCTTTTTCTTCGTGAAACTTCGTCAATCCCGTTTCGTTTTCGCACACAAGGACGTTACTGTTTCCTTCCCCAAAATTGTATGCTCTTCTGATCTTAGCAATGTAGATGTGAAATTTGAGTGAAGCTGGCTCTTATCGCAGATTCTGGTGTCTGTCGAACCGGAACGAATATTTTCCAACAAACTTCATCACCGGAGCATCGCAGATGAGCCCGTACGAAACTGAGCCAAATCGGCAACGAACGTCAAACTCGAATCGCTCTTAACAGCGGAATCCGCTTGAAACGCATGAACCGCGGTATCTGCTGCTGCTTGAGCCGCTGAAGAAAGACGCGAATCAGCCGGCTGCCGTGCGCTGAAGAGCGGCTTTAAAACGCTGCCTGCTGCGGTCTGGTTTGAACATATCAGTGATTACCCTTACGACAGAATCCGTCCCTGGCGCTGTCGATAGAGATGGGGAGGTCCCCGATGTTAGTGTGGGGAAAAGATTCTGTTCCCTTTCTGCTCTGCTACCGTCGGCAACATATGTCTGCATCAGACGTTCATGTTCGTCAACGGTTACATACATTATTTCAGAAACTTTTTGCTATCTTTTTCTTCGTGAAACTTCGTCAATCCCGTTTCGTTTTCGCACACAAGGACGTTACTGTTTCCTTCCCCAAAATTGTATGCTCTTCTGATCTTAGCAATGTAGATGTGAAATTTGAGTGAAGCTGGCTCTTATCGCAGATTCTGGTGTCTGTCGAACCGGAACGAATATTTTCCAACAAACTTCATCACCGGAGCATCGCAGATGAGCCCGTACGAAACTGAGCCAAATCGGCAACGAACGTCAAACTCGAATCGCTCTTAACAGCGGAATCCGCTTGAAACGCATGAACCGCGGTATCTGCTGCTGCTTGAGCCGCTGAAGAAAGACGCGAATCAGCCGGCTGCCGTGCGCTGAAGAGCGGCTTTAAAACGCTGCCTGCTGCGGTCTGGTTTGAACATATCAGTGATTACCCTTACGACAGAATCCGTCCCTGGCGCTGTCGATAGAGATGGGGAGGTCCCCGATGTTAGTGTGGGGAAAAGATTCTGTTCCCTTTCTGCTCTGCTACCGTCGGCAACATATGTCTGCATCAGACGTTCATGTTCGTCAACGGTTACATACATTATTTCAGAAACTTTTTGCTATCTTTTTCTTCGTGAAACTTCGTCAATCCCGTTTCATTTTCGCACACAAGGACGTTACTGTTTTGTTGCAAACCAAGGTGTTTGCCGCGTTAAGCCAAGGTTAACCCAGAGTGACGTGGGGAAGCATACACATACTCAATGTGAGCAAGCTTCAATTTTATTATTAAATTGGTACCTATTATATAGTATTTTCTTACAAAGATCATGCACACCACTCGTGATGTGTGCTTTCTGATTGGTTAGTTTTAGATTACATAATGCATTCCACACAAAACTTTGATTAGTTACACATTATCACTTAAGTACACTAAGACCTACGCGGTATAACATTTTACTTTTCTTGATCTTGTTCTGGTTGCTAAATCAAGTACATGTTCTTCTTCTCTCTGCACGCACCATTCCCCTGGAGGAATGCTGCGAGCTCAAGCGACCATGCTGTCCCAAAATGTATCATCCCTAACATTTCCCCTGTTTTTCTTTTAAAGTAAAATAGTCGTGACCCCCTTGCTCCATTAGCCAATTTTGAAAGATATCAGTTGTCGCCGCAAGATTTGCTTGTGGCGTAGCTAGTCGGACTGTGCAGGAGACGACTATGCGGGCCACAATAATAGCTACAATGATGATAAGTATCCATTTTATAATTTCCTTAAGCCATCCGTATAACCAGGATGAGAGTCCTGGAAAGAGTGACCGAAACCAATCATCGATGGGGTGGTGGTCTTTCATTACCTGTTGTGTGTGATTGAGCAACCAGTGAATTTGATTATGAATAGATTGACTATTATCAGATAGGTTAAAGCAACACATACCCTCAAAATCTTTACACCCATGCCCCTGTGCTAGCAATAAGAAATCAATTGCAGCGCGATTTTGCAGTACAGCATGTCTCAAGCTATTCATATCCTCCAACATTTCTTCAAGAATCAGTGATGTAATATTACTTTGCTTAACAGTCCAACAAGCTAGTCTCTCGATTTGGGTTAAGGCGTGGGCTGCTGCTACACCTGGAACCAGGAAAGAAGCGAAGGCGTTTGCTGTTGTTGTCCATAGTTTTATCTCGTCCGAGCACTCGGCTGTCAGCGGTGAAGCGGCTCTCCGATGTCGACGACTGTTGCTACTGATCAAGGCTTTAGAGATATTCAGCCATTCCTGATTGCGAGGAGCAAACAAGGTTAATTTGCCAAGATAACATGGTCCCCCAACTATGTTCTTTGGGAGGCCTGCCCAGGCTCTATCGCCACATATAAGGAAAATTCCTGGTGGTAAGGCTTTAGCTGACTGATCATTTATTAAAACCTCTTGTCTCCCAGTCCCTCCTTCAGATGTATAACGTAAGCCATAAGCATTTCCCTTCGAAAAATTACCTCCACAATAAGTAGACCAATTAAAAGCAACACGATTTTTTGGAGAGACACTTGTCCAAACTTGACCTAAATAAGGACTATGAATGGTTAGTAGTTTTGGATTATTGTGCGCAAATTTTTCAAAGGTACTACCTAGACCAAACAGCAAGCAAGTGGTATTAGTTCCATTCACATTATTAACCGCGCGGGATCCCAGTAAATCCAGTTCCTGGGGGTCCCATGGCAAAGAACTATTGAGGCTACGGATTAAACATGCACTTTGGGTTGCAGGCTCTGAATAATTACAGGCAGAAACATTTCTGACATATGCCTTGAATTCCCGAGTCTCGTACCCTGGCCACCCAATTAAACAGGTACGAAAGGGCTCTCCAGCTGATTGTAAGCTAAGACAGAAATCTGGATTGTGTGTAAGGTTTGCCCATGTTACCCAGACATTTGAACTAGATGTCAATAGCGGTGGTTGCCTGGTCGCTGCTACCGGGAAAATCAGCAGGAGTGTCAGGATGTTCCATAGCAGCTCGTGTCCACTTCGTAGGGACCCATAGTGGACCTGTGGGAGTAAGCACACACATGTATCCTCTACCCATAAATAATACCGGGGCTGGGTCACACCAAAATCCAGTTTTCGGATCCCGATATTTTACACGCATTGCAGATTTCTGAACAGGAGAAGGAGTGTCCTCAATTCCCTGCTGGTGTTTGATGATAGGTGGGACCGATTCTCCTTCTAAAACACATAAATGATTCAATGTAAAAAGAGCATGATGTAATTTTTGACTGGGATCTGGATGGTCAAATTTATCGAGATACATTTTTAGGGTACGATGCGCTCTTTCTATAATAGCTTGACCAGTTGGAGAATGTGGAATGCCGAAGATATGCTTAACTCCCCACTTTTGTAGAAATTGTTGAACTTTGACTCCTGCGTAAGCTGGGGCATTATCTGTTTTAATACTCTGTGGAACTCCCATAATTGCAAAACATGCGGTGAGATGACGAATAACATGAACTGCTCGTTCTCCGTTTTGAGCGGTTGCCCACAAAACCTTACTGTAGGTATCAATTGACACATGCAGGTAATGATATCTGCCTAGATTACGAACATGAGTAACATCCATTTGCCAGATTTCAAGCGGACCAAGTCCTCTAGGATTCACGCCTATACCTAATCCTGGGCCATGGTTTGAACACTGAGGGCATGCGCGAACAATAGCTCGTGCGTCGGTCAATGAAATATCAAACTGCCGTTTTAAACCCTTCGCATTTTGATGATGCATAGCATGAGTCTGCCGAGCCAGCTGAAATGGGTCTACAGAGAGTGCGGGCGATACTAGTTGATCAGCAATCGCATTGCCTTCGCCTAGACCCAAAGTAGTCCGATGGCTCCTAATGTGCAAGGCACAATATTGGGCAGTGCGAGTGGAAATGGCTCGCTTCAAAGTACATAATAAGGAAAACAAGCGCTGATTAGAAATGTCTCTTATGCGCGCTCCCTCGATTCTTTGAACAACTCCTACCACATAGATTGAGTCCGAGACTATGTTAATAGGATGGTGTACCCAATTCAGGAGCGACCATACCACAGCCAGGAGTTCGAGGGTCTGTAAGGAATCTTCAGGCGTGGCTGCCATCACATGTGATTGCCACTGCGTCTGATTTTTCCATACTGCTGCTGCTTTTCGGGTCCGTTTTCCTGCATCTGTAAAAACTGTTACAGCATCATTTAGCGGTTTCAATGAGAGCTTTGGCATTTCTAGCCATGTTGAATTTGTAATAATGCTCACGGGAGAGGTCAAGGACTTTACCATGGAGTTGGCAAATGACAACAAGCTTTCAGACAGTTCAGGTGAATGCAATAAATACCAGTCCAACATCTCCTTTTTGATTGGCAGATAGATTCGATCAGGATCTGTGCCTGCGATTGTACGCACACGCAACCGTCCTTTCTTAATTAAATCTGCTAACCCTTCAAGGCGGGTTTCCAATGTAGTGCGAGGCTGTAGTCGAGGGAACAACCATTCTAGTACTCTAGGTTGCGGACTAGGCTCTCCTTGAGTAATGGCTCCTATCAGTTCCTGATCGTTCATAAAAATTGTCAAATCCAAGGGCAGTGTAGGTAATCTTCGCTGGACACTTTTATTCACTATCTGAGACAACAGTTTCTCCACAGCTTGTTGCTGCACAGGTGTTATGCATAAAGGAGCAGCGGGATCTGACCCTTTCAATAATGGTCTCAGAATATTTAAGTCAGCTGCGGGAAAGCCTATAATTGGGCGTAGCCACTGTAAATCTCCAAATAACTTCTGAACATCATTTAAAGTCTTTAGCTGTACCCGCACTGACAACTTTTGCGGTCTTATTGTCCCTTCAGTAATTTGCCAACCAAGGTATCTCCAAGGAGACTCTCGTTGAATTTTCTCCTTGGCAATTTGCAAACCATGGTTACTAAGAATGTTCTGCAAAAGCTGTTCCTGCTCCTGAGTAAACTGATCAGGTTGAGCGATCAAAATATCATCCATATAATGATATATAATCGCATGCGCCCAGCGTCGCCGAATAGGCTCCAAGGCTGCACCAACAAACAGCTGGCAAATTGTAGGACTGTTCTTCATGCCCTGGGGCAACACTGTCCACTGATAACGAGCCGCAGGCATGGATTTATTGATACTAGGAACTGTGAATGCGAAGCGCTCTGCATCATCAGGATGTAGTTTAATTGTAAAGAAACAGTCCTTTAAATCAATGATCAGGATATGCCATGCTTCAGGAATCATAGCAGGATTTGGGAGACCAGGCTGAAGTGCTCCCATTGCTTGCATCTGATCGTTTACTGCGCGTAAGTCATGCAGCAATCGATATTTCCCTGATTTTTTCTTTATCACAAATATCGGAGTATTCCAAGGACTTACCGAAGGTTGAAGATGACCTGCCTGCAATTGCTCCTGTACCAGTTGCATAGCTTGATCCAGGCTTTCACGGTTCAACGGCCACTGCTCGATCCAGACGGGGGTATCTGTCATCCAGTTCAGGCGGATCAGGAAAGCCCATGCAGTAGCCGTTACTAAAAAGGCGTCTGGTGAGAGTCGTTAGTAAGAACAAGACCCATTTGGTCCATAACATCACGACCAATCAATGCTTGTACGCCTGTTGGCAGAGGCATAACTATCACTTTACAGTTTGCAGTTTGATCGTCGATGCAGACTTGCACCAAATTTACACTTCGCTGCACCACAACAACACCACCTACACCCTCTACGCCTTTGCCAGCCCTTTCAGTTGGCCAATCCTTAGGCCATACAGTTGATGAAATGATAGTAACATCAGCTCCTGTGTCTAGGAGGGCTCTGATATGTTCTCTTTGGTCTCCGTGTACCAGGAGAACTGGCGTAACGGGGCGACCGGTGAGGGGCATTGTTAACAGCGCTAACGCTCCAGTTGATCCAAATCCACCTTGTCCCCTGGGGGTTTCTTGCCGAGCTTTCATAGCCGCAGACAGGTGGGGCAATGGTATAAGCTGTGCTATTAACGATTGCGCGGGAATGTGAACAGGCGGAAAGTTGGTATAAGCAACAATATATATCACGCCAGTATAGTCCTTATCAATGAGTCCAGGTATTATCATGAGACCCCTTATGCCAGCAGAAGAGCGGCCAATCAGTAACGCACCATGAGGCTGATCGTTAATCATTAACGGTGCTATGGCGGTTGATGGAATTTTCTGTGGCCGTTTATCAATCAATGTTACATCTACTGATGTTGCTAAATCGAGTCCGAGGCTGCCTGGTGTGGCTGGGGAGAGGGAGAATTGCTCGCTACTGTTATCATCGCGCGGCGGCTCGCGCTCCGCTTGGCGTTTCCCGAACGACATACAACCGTAGCATGAGTATTTGACCGACAGTTATTACACCATACATTGGTTGACTTACAGTCTTTGCGAAAATGGCCATTTCGTCCGCACCTGAAGCAACGTTGAGGGCGCGAAGTCGAAGACGCTGCTTTACTCTCAGCTAGCTGCAACAGCGGTCCAAAGGCAGCAAACACCCGATCCTGGGCTCCAGCCAACTTTTCACCTATATCTTGAACAACAGAGCTTAACATCGCTTGAGTGGGGGTAGGCACTCGGCTCATACGCTCTAACATTTCTTCAACAGTGGCATTTAAAGGGAGAGTGACAAGAATTGCCTTTGTAGTTTGATTACTATTTTCTAATAGACACTGTCGTAACAAAGACTGTTTCATCCACTCAGGTACATCTGCATGTGACAACGCGTCAGTTATCTTATCGACAAAGTCAGCAAAAGATTCTTCCCGACCCTGCTTAATCGATAAATAAGAGGGAGCCGGTTTCGATGACCGCACCATGTTATACGCATCTCGAGCTAGGTTCATACTCTCCATACACACGTCTGGCCCCATTTGTACCTGTATCTCTGGTCTAGAAAACATATTACTGCCTGTCAATTGATCAGCTGTCACTTGGTACAATGGATCATACATATCTCGTGGCGCGCTAGCACTCATTTCACATAAGCGGCGCCAATGAGATTGCCACATCATCTGTTCTGATGGCTTCATAATCATTCTCATAATTGTTTTTACATCCTCTGGAACAAGCACACTGCTAGACCATATATAAGTTAACAATTGACGAGCCGGTTCACTATGCAACCCATGTTCTGATACTGTAGCACGCAATTGAAACAGCATTTTCCAACCAAGAGGGACATGAACCCCATGAGCTCCACCATCTGCTGTGGGCTCGAACCGAATCGGAAAAGCCTGACCAATTATTTCAGCCACGTCAGAGTGACCTTGTTCCACAGCTTGTCGAGCAATTTCTGCCCAGTGAGGTCGTGCAAGGGGACCTGCGGTGGGTCCACTTTTACGCACTTTGCCGCCTGAAAGCGGTGGTGGAGGAGGCAATGACGGTGGTGGTGGGAGATCCCCATTTCCCTCCTCTGGGGGAAAAAGATCAGGTTCTGTCTCCGGGTCCTCAGCCGCTGGTGCAGTAGGCAGCACCGCTGATACCCGTACAGGGACAGGGATCCCTAGGGACGGTTGAGGGGGATCTTCAATTCGACCAGTCGCAGCGGCAGCTCCGCCCTGCAACTGAGCAACTGCCTGTCCCGCTACCTCCTGTTCAATCTTATGCCGCTTTATGCAATTAGAAATCTCCCGCCAAGGCTTCATCAGCTTTTTCGCCTCCTTTCTATCATCAATTACATGATCCCACAACACTTCACCTAAGGTACGCCACTGATCGATATTAAACAATGTCCCTGCCGTCAAGAAAACTCCTACTGTCCGACCATAATCCAAGATATTTGGCACTGCTTTAAGGGTGCCAGCACTAATTCCCCGCTTTTCTAAAAAGCATGATAAAAGATTTTGGGCTACCTCTCTCTCCATCCGTTCTGTCCCACAGGAACAAAGGCACTCTGAGGAGGAGAAATCGCGCTGGCCAGTCGCTTAGCCCCTGGATCCCGTGCCGGTCCCGCTGCGCGGTCAACCGAAGCTACGCAGCTTTTCCGCTTTTCGCATTTGTGCCGGTCCCGCTGTGCGGTCGACCGCACCTGCGCAGCTTCTCTGCTGCAAAGCAGCAGAGGCTTTGGTCCAAAACCACGTACTCGGGTCCCTGTTCGGGCGCCAAATGTTGCAAACCAAGGTGTTTGCCGCGTTAAGCCAAGGTTAACCCAGAGTGACGTGGGGAAGCATACACATACTCAATGTGAGCAAGCTTCAATTTTATTATTAAATTGGTACCTATTATATAGTATTTTCTTACAAAGATCATGCACACCACTCGTGATGTGTGCTTTCTGATTGGTTAGTTTTAGATTACATAATGCATTCCACACAAAACTTTGATTAGTTACACATTATCACTTAAGTACACTAAGACCTACGCGGTATAACATTTTACTTTTCTTGATCTTGTTCTGGTTGCTAAATCAAGTACATGTTCTTCTTCTCTCTGCACGCACCATTCCCCTGGAGGAATGCTGCGAGCTCAAGCGACCATGCTGTCCCAAAATGTATCATCCCTAACACTGTTTCCTTCCCCAAAATTGTATGCTCTTCTGATCTTAGCAATGTAGATGTGAAATTTGAGTGAAGCTGGCTCTTATCGCAGATTCTGGTGTCTGTCGAACCGGAACGAATATTTTCCAACAAACTTCATCACCGGAGCATCGCAGATGAGCCCGTACGAAACTGAGCCAAATCGGCAACGAACGTCAAACTCGAATCGCTCTTAACAGCGGAATCCGCTTGAAACGCATGAACCGCGGTATCTGCTGCTGCTTGAGCCGCTGAAGAAAGACGCGAATCAGCCAGCTGCCGTGCGCTGAAGAGCGGCTTTAAAACGCTGCCTGCAGCGGTCTGGTTTGAACATATCAGTGATTACCCTTACGACAGAATCCGTCCCTGGCGCTGTCGATAGAGATGGGGAGGTCCCCGATGTTAGTGTGGGGAAAAGATTCTGTTCCCTTTCTGCTCTGCTACCGTCGGCAACATATGTCTGCATCAGACGTTCATGTTCGTCAACGGTTACATACATTATTTCAGAAACTTTTTGCTATCTTTTTCTTCGTGAAACTTCGTCAATCCCGTTTCGTTTTCGCACACAAGGACGTTACTGTTTCCTTCCCCAAAATTGTATGCTCTTCTGATCTTAGCAATGTAGATGTGAAATTTGAGTGAAGCTGGCTCTTATCGCAGATTCTGGTGTCTGTCGAACCGGAACGAATATTTTCCAACAAACTTCATCACCGGAGCATCGCAGATGAGCCCGTACGAAACTGAGCCAAATCGGCAACGAACGTCAAACTCGAATCGCTCTTAACAGCGGAATCCGCTTGAAACGCATGAACCGCGGTATCTGCTGCTGCTTGAGCCGCTGAAGAAAGACGCGAATCAGCCGGCTGCCGTGCGCTGAAGAGCGGCTTTAAAACGCTGCCTGCTGCGGTCTGGTTTGAACATATCAGTGATTACCCTTACGACAGAATCCGTCCCTGGCGCTGTCGATAGAGATGGGGAGGTCCCCGATGTTAGTGCGGGGAAAAGATTCTGTTCCCTTTCTGCTCTGCTACCGTCGGCAACATATGTCTGCATCAGACGTTCATGTTCGTCAACGGTTACATACATTATTTCAGAAACTTTTTGCTATCTTTTTCTTCGTGAAACTTCGTCAATCCCGTTTCGTTTTCGCACACAAGGACGTTACTGTTTCCTTCCCCAAAATTGTATGCTTTTCTGATCTTAGCAATGTAGATGTGAAATTTGAGTGAAGCTGGCTCTTATCGCAGATTCTGGTGTCTGTCGAACCGGAACGAATATTTTCCAACAAACTTCATCACCGGAGCATCGCAGATGAGCCCGTACGAAACTGAGCCAAATCGGCAACGAACGTCAAACTCGAATCGCTCTTAACAGCGGAATCCGCTTGAAACGCATGAACCGCGGTATCTGCTGCTGCTTGAGCCGCTGAAGAAAGACGCGAATCAGCCGGCTGCCGTGCGCTGAAGAGCGGCTTTAAAACGCTGCCTGCTGCGGTCTGGTTTGAACATATCAGTGATTACCCTTACGACAGAATCCGTCCCTGGCGCTGTCGATAGAGATGGGGAGGTCCCCGATGTTAGTGTGGGGAAAAGATTCTGTTCCCTTTCTGCTCTGCTACCGTCGGCAATATATGTCTGCATCAGACGTTCATGTTCGTCAACGGTTACATACATTATTTCAGAAACATTTTGCTATCTTTTTCTTCGTGAAACTTCGTCAATCCCGTTTCGTTTTCGCACACAAGGACATTACTGTTTCCTTCCCCAAAATTGTATGCTCTTCTGATCTTAGCAATGTAGATGTGAAATTTGAGTGAAGCTGGCTCTTATCGCAGATTCTGGTGTCTGTCGAACCGGAACGAATATTTTCCAACAAACTTCATCACCGGAGCATCGCAGATGAGCCCGTACGAAACTGAGCCAAATCGGAAACGAACGTCAAACTCGAATCGCTCTTAACAGCGGAATCCGCTTGAAACGCATGAACCGCGGTATCTGCTGCTGCTTGAGCTGCTGAAGAAAGACGCGAATCAGCCGGCTGCCGTGCGCTGAAGAGCGGCTTTAAAACGCTGCCTGCTGCGGTCTGGTTTGAACATATCAGTGATTACCCTTACGACAGAATCCGTCCCTGGCGCTGTCGATAGAGATGGGGAGGACCCCGATGTTAGTGTGGGGAAAAGATTCTGTTCCCTTTCTGCTCTGCTACCGTCGGCAACATATGTCTGCATCAGACGTTCATGTTCGTCAACGGTTACATACATTATTTCAGAAACTTTTTGCTATCTTTTTCTTCGTGAAACTTCCTCAATCCCGTTTCGTTTTCGCACACAAGGACGTTACTGTTTCCTTCCCCAAAATTGTATGCTCTTCTGATCTTAGCAATGTAGATGTGAAATTTGAGTGAAGCTGGCTCTTATCGCAGATTCTGGTGTCTGTCGAACCGGAACGAATATTTTCCAACAAACTTCATCACCGGAGCATCGCAGATGAGCCCGTACGAAACTGAGCCAAATCGGCAACGAACGTCAAACTCGAATCGCTCTTAACAGCGGAATCCGCTTGAAACGCATGAACCGCGGTATCTGCTGCTGCTTGAGCCGCTGAAGAAAGACGCGAATCAGCCGGCTGCCGTGCGCTGAAGAGCGGCTTTAAAACGCTGCCTGCTGCGGTCTGGTTTGAACATATCAGTGATTACCCTTACGACAGAATCCGTCCCTGGCGCTGTCGATAGAGATGGGGAGGTCCCCGATGTTAGTGTGGGGAAAAGATTCTGTTCCCTTTCTGCTCTGCTACCGTCGGCAACATGTGTCTGCATCAGACGTTCATGTTCGTCAACGGTTACATACATTATTTCAGAAACTTTTTGCTATCTTTTTCTTCGTGAAACTTCGTCAATCCCGTTTCGTTTTCGCACACAAGGACGTTACTGTTTCCTTCCCCAAAATTGTATGCTCTTCTGATCTTAGCAATGTAGATGTGAAATTTGAGTGAAGCTGGCTCTTATCGCAGATTCTGGTGTCTGTCGAACCGGAACGAATATTTTCCAACAAACATCATCACCGGAGCATCGCAGATGAGCCCGTACGAAACTGAGCCAAATCGGCAACGAACGTCAAACTCGAATCGCTCTTAACAGCGGAATCCGCTTGAAACGCATGAACCGCGGTATCTGCCGCTGCTTGAGCCGCTGAAGAAAGACGCGAATCAGCCGGCTGCCGTGCGCTGAAGAGCGGCTTTAAAACGCTGCCTGCTGCGGTCTGGTTTGAACATATCAGTGATTACCCTTACGACAGAATCCGTCCCTGGCGCTGTCGATAGAGATGGGGAGGTCCCCGATGTTAGTGTGGGGAAAAGATTCTGTTCCCTTTCTGCTCTGCTACCGTCGGCAACATATGTCTGCATCAGACGTTCATGTTCGTCAACGGTTACATACATTATTTCAGAAACTTTTTGCTATCTTTTTCTTCGTGAAACTTCGTCAATCCCGTTTCGTTTTCGCACACAAGGACGTTACTGTTTCCTTCCCCAAAATTGTATGCTCTTCTGATCTTAGCAATGTAGATGTGAAATTTGAGTGAAGCTGGCTCTTATCGCAGATTCTGGTGTCTGTCGAACCGGAACGAATATTTTCCAACAAACTTCATCACCGGAGCATCGCAGATGAGCCCGTACGAAACTGAGCCAAATCGGCAACGAACGTCAAACTCGAATCGCTCTTAACAGCGGAATCCGCTTGAAACGCATGAACCGCGGTATCTGCTGCTGCTTGAGCCGCTGAAGAAAGACGCGAATCAGCCGGCTGCCGTGCGCTGAAGAGCGGCTTTAAAACGCTGCCTGCTGCGGTCTGGTTTGAACATATCAGTGATTACCCTTACGACAGAATCCGTCCCTGGCGCTGTCGATAGAGATGGGGAGGTCCCCGATGTTAGTGTGGGGAAAAGATTCTGTTCCCTTTCTGCTCTGCTACCGTCGGCAACATATGTCTGCATCAGACGTTCATGTTCGTCAACGGTTACATACATTATTTCAGAAACTTTTTGCTATCTTTTTCTTCGTGAAACTTCGTCAATCCCATTTCGTTTTCGCACACAAGGACGTTACTGTTTCCTTCCCCAAAATTGTATGCTCTTCTGATCTTAGCAATGTAGATGTGAAATTTGAGTGAAGCTGGCTCTTATCGCAGATTCTGGTGTCTGTCGAACCGGAACGAATATTTTCCAACAAACTTCATCACCGGAGCATCGCAGATGAGCCCGTACGAAACTGAGCCAAATCGGCAACGAACGTCAAACTCGAATCGCTCTTAACAGCGGAATCCGCTTGAAACGCATGAACCGCGGTATCTGCTGCTGCTTGAGCCGCTGAAGAAAGACGCGAATCAGCCGGCTGCCGTGCGCTGAAGAGCGGCTTTAAAACGCTGCCTGCTGCGGTCTGGTTTGAACATATCAGTGATTACCCTTACGACAGAATCCGTCCCTGGCGCTGTCGATAGAGATGGGGAGGACCCCGATGTTAGTGTGGGGAAAAGATTCTGTTCCCTTTCTGCTCTGCTACCGTCGGCAACATATGTCTGCATCAGACGTTCATGTTCGTCAACGGTTACATACATTATTTCAGAAACTTTTTGCTATCTTTTTCTTCGTGAAACTTCGTCAATCCCGTTTCGTTTTCGCACACAAGGACGTTACTGTTTCCTTCCCCAAAATTGTATGCTCTTCTGATCTTAGCAATGTAGATGTGAAATTTGAGTGAAGCTGGCTCTTATCGCAGATTCTGGTGTCTGTCGAACCGGAACGAATATTTTCCAACAAACTTCATCACCGGAGCATCGCAGATGAGCCCGTACGAAACTGAGCCAAATCGGCAACGAACGTCAAACTCGAATCGCTCTTAACAGCGGAATCCGCTTGAAACGCATGAACCGCGGTATCTGCTGCTGCTTGAGCCGCTGAAGAAAGACGCGAATCAGCCGGCTGCCGTGCGCTGAAGAGCGGCTTTAAAACGCTGCCTGCTGCGGTCTGGTTTGAACATATCAGTGATTACCCTTACGACAGAATCCGTCCCTGGCGCTGTCGATAGAGATGGGGAGGTCCCCGATGTTAGTGCGGGGAAAAGATTCTGTTCCCTTTCTGCTCTGCTACCGTCGGCAACATATGTCTGCATCAGACGTTCATGTTCGTCAACGGTTACATACATTATTTCAGAAACTTTTTGCTATCTTTTTCTTCGTGAAACTTCGTCAATCCCGTTTCGTTTTCGCACACAAGGACGTTACTGTTTCCTTCCCCAAAATTGTATGCTTTTCTGATCTTAGCAATGTAGATGTGAAATTTGAGTGAAGCTGGCTCTTATCGCAGATTCTGGTGTCTGTCGAACCGGAACGAATATTTTCCAACAAACTTCATCACCGGAGCATCGCAGATGAGCCCGTACGAAACTGAGCCAAATCGGCAACGAACGTCAAACTCGAATCGCTCTTAACAGCGGAATCCGCTTGAAACGCATGAACCGCGGTATCTGCTGCTGCTTGAGCCGCTGAAGAAAGACGCGAATCAGCCGGCTGCCGTGCGCTGAAGAGCGGCTTTAAAACGCTGCCTGCTGCGGTCTGGTTTGAACATATCAGTGATTACCCTTACGACAGAATCCGTCCCTGGCGCTGTCGATAGAGATGGGGAGGTCCCCGATGTTAGTGTGGGGAAAAGATTCTGTTCCCTTTCTGCTCTGCTACCGTCGGCAATATATGTCTGCATCAGACGTTCATGTTCGTCAACGGTTACATACATTATTTCAGAAACATTTTGCTATCTTTTTCTTCGTGAAACTTCGTCAATCCCGTTTCGTTTTCGCACACAAGGACATTACTGTTTCCTTCCCCAAAATTGTATGCTCTTCTGATCTTAGCAATGTAGATGTGAAATTTGAGTGAAGCTGGCTCTTATCGCAGATTCTGGTGTCTGTCGAACCGGAACGAATATTTTCCAACAAACTTCATCACCGGAGCATCGCAGATGAGCCCGTACGAAACTGAGCCAAATCGGAAACGAACGTCAAACTCGAATCGCTCTTAACAGCGGAATCCGCTTGAAACGCATGAACCGCGGTATCTGCTGCTGCTTGAGCTGCTGAAGAAAGACGCGAATCAGCCGGCTGCCGTGCGCTGAAGAGCGGCTTTAAAACGCTGCCTGCTGCGGTCTGGTTTGAACATATCAGTGATTACCCTTACGACAGAATCCGTCCCTGGCGCTGTCGATAGAGATGGGGAGGACCCCGATGTTAGTGTGGGGAAAAGATTCTGTTCCCTTTCTGCTCTGCTACCGTCGGCAACATATGTCTGCATCAGACGTTCATGTTCGTCAACGGTTACATACATTATTTCAGAAACTTTTTGCTATCTTTTTCTTCGTGAAACTTCCTCAATCCCGTTTCGTTTTCGCACACAAGGACGTTACTGTTTCCTTCCCCAAAATTGTATGCTCTTCTGATCTTAGCAATGTAGATGTGAAATTTGAGTGAAGCTGGCTCTTATCGCAGATTCTGGTGTCTGTCGAACCGGAACGAATATTTTCCAACAAACTTCATCACCGGAGCATCGCAGATGAGCCCGTACGAAACTGAGCCAAATCGGCAACGAACGTCAAACTCGAATCGCTCTTAACAGCGGAATCCGCTTGAAACGCATGAACCGCGGTATCTGCTGCTGCTTGAGCCGCTGAAGAAAGACGCGAATCAGCCGGCTGCCGTGCGCTGAAGAGCGGCTTTAAAACGCTGCCTGCTGCGGTCTGGTTTGAACATATCAGTGATTACCCTTACGACAGAATCCGTCCCTGGCGCTGTCGATAGAGATGGGGAGGTCCCCGATGTTAGTGTGGGGAAAAGATTCTGTTCCCTTTCTGCTCTGCTACCGTCGGCAACATGTGTCTGCATCAGACGTTCATGTTCGTCAACGGTTACATACATTATTTCAGAAACTTTTTGCTATCTTTTTCTTCGTGAAACTTCGTCAATCCCGTTTCGTTTTCGCACACAAGGACGTTACTGTTTCCTTCCCCAAAATTGTATGCTCTTCTGATCTTAGCAATGTAGATGTGAAATTTGAGTGAAGCTGGCTCTTATCGCAGATTCTGGTGTCTGTCGAACCGGAACGAATATTTTCCAACAAACATCATCACCGGAGCATCGCAGATGAGCCCGTACGAAACTGAGCCAAATCGGCAACGAACGTCAAACTCGAATCGCTCTTAACAGCGGAATCCGCTTGAAACGCATGAACCGCGGTATCTGCCGCTGCTTGAGCCGCTGAAGAAAGACGCGAATCAGCCGGCTGCCGTGCGCTGAAGAGCGGCTTTAAAACGCTGCCTGCTGCGGTCTGGTTTGAACATATCAGTGATTACCCTTACGACAGAATCCGTCCCTGGCGCTGTCGATAGAGATGGGGAGGTCCCCGATGTTAGTGTGGGGAAAAGATTCTGTTCCCTTTCTGCTCTGCTACCGTCGGCAACATATGTCTGCATCAGACGTTCATGTTCGTCAACGGTTACATACATTATTTCAGAAACTTTTTGCTATCTTTTTCTTCGTGAAACTTCGTCAATCCCGTTTCGTTTTCGCACACAAGGACGTTACTGTTTCCTTCCCCAAAATTGTATGCTCTTCTGATCTTAGCAATGTAGATGTGAAATTTGAGTGAAGCTGGCTCTTATCGCAGATTCTGGTGTCTGTCGAACCGGAACGAATATTTTCCAACAAACTTCATCACCGGAGCATCGCAGATGAGCCCGTACGAAACTGAGCCAAATCGGCAACGAACGTCAAACTCGAATCGCTCTTAACAGCGGAATCCGCTTGAAACGCATGAACCGCGGTATCTGCTGCTGCTTGAGCCGCTGAAGAAAGACGCGAATCAGCCGGCTGCCGTGCGCTGAAGAGCGGCTTTAAAACGCTGCCTGCTGCGGTCTGGTTTGAACATATCAGTGATTACCCTTACGACAGAATCCGTCCCTGGCGCTGTCGATAGAGATGGGGAGGTCCCCGATGTTAGTGTGGGGAAAAGATTCTGTTCCCTTTCTGCTCTGCTACCGTCGGCAACATATGTCTGCATCAGACGTTCATGTTCGTCAACGGTTACATACATTATTTCAGAAACTTTTTGCTATCTTTTTCTTCGTGAAACTTCGTCAATCCCATTTCGTTTTCGCACACAAGGACGTTACTGTTTCCTTCCCCAAAATTGTATGCTCTTCTGATCTTAGCAATGTAGATGTGAAATTTGAGTGAAGCTGGCTCTTATCGCAGATTCTGGTGTCTGTCGAACCGGAACGAATATTTTCCAACAAACTTCATCACCGGAGCATCGCAGATGAGCCCGTACGAAACTGAGCCAAATCGGCAACGAACGTCAAACTCGAATCGCTCTTAACAGCGGAATCCGCTTGAAACGCATGAACCGCGGTATCTGCTGCTGCTTGAGCCGCTGAAGAAAGACGCGAATCAGCCGGCTGCCGTGCGCTGAAGAGCGGCTTTAAAACGCTGCCTGCTGCGGTCTGGTTTGAACATATCAGTGATTACCCTTACGACAGAATCCGTCCCTGGCGCTGTCGATAGAGATGGGGAGGACCCCGATGTTAGTGTGGGGAAAAGATTCTGTTCCCTTTCTGCTCTGCTACCGTCGGCAACATATGTCTGCATCAGACGTTCATGTTCGTCAACGGTTACATACATTATTTCAGAAACTTTTTGCTATCTTTTTCTTCGTGAAACTTCGTCAATCCCGTTTCGTTTTCGCACACAAGGACGTTACTGTTTCCTTCCCCAAAATTGTATGCTCTTCTGATCTTAGCAATGTAGATGTGAAATTTGAGTGAAGCTGGCTCTTATCGCAGATTCTGGTGTCTGTCGAACCGGAACGAATATTTTCCAACAAACTTCATCACCGGAGCATCGCAGATGAGCCCGTACGAAACTGAGCCAAATCGGCAACGAACGTCAAACTCGAATCGCTCTTAACAGCGGAATCCGCTTGAAACGCATGAACCGCGGTATCTGCTGCTGCTTGAGCCGCTGAAGAAAGACGCGAATCAGCCGGCTGCCGTGCGCTGAAGAGCGGCTTTAAAACGCTGCCTGCTGCGGTCTGGTTTGAACATATCAGTGATTACCCTTACGACAGAATCCGTCCCTGGCGCTGTCGATAGAGATGGGGAGGACCCCGATGTTAGTGCGGGGAAAAGATTCTGTTCCCTTTCTGCTCTGCTACCGTCGGCAACATATGTCTGCATCAGACGTTCATGTTCGTCAACGGTTACATACATTATTTCAGAAACTTTTTGCTATCTTTTTCTTCGTGAAACTTCGTCAATCCCGTTTCGTTTTCGCACACAAGGACGTTACTGTTTCCTTCCCCAAAATTGTATGCTCTTCTGATCTTAGCAATGTAGATGTGAAATTTGAGTGAAGCTGGCTCTTATCGCAGATTCTGGTGTCTGTCGAACCGGAACGAATATTTTCCAACAAACTTCATCACCGGAGCATCGCAGATGAGCCCGTACGAAACTGAGCCAAATCGGCAACGAACGTCAAACTCGAATCGCTCTTAACAGCGGAATCCGCTTGAAACGCATGAACCGCGGTATCTGCTGCTGCTTGAGCCGCTGAAGAAAGACGCGAATCAGCCGGCTGCCGTGCGCTGAAGAGCGGCTTTAAAACGCTGCCTGCTGCGGTCTGGTTTGAACATATCAGTGATTACCCTTACGACAGAATCCGTCCCTGGCGCTGTCGATAGAGATGGGGAGGACCCCGATGTTAGTGTGGGGAAAAGATTCTGTTCCCTTTCTGCTCTGCTACCGTCGGCAACATATGTCTGCATCAGACGTTCATGTTCGTCAACGGTTACATACATTATTTCAGAAACTTTTTGCTATCTTTTTCTTCGTGAAACTTCCTCAATCCCGTTTCCTTTTCGCACACAAGAACGTTACTGTTTCCTTCCCCAAAATTGTATGCTCTTCTGATCTTAGCAATGTAGATGTGAAATTTGAGTGAAGCTGGCTCTTATCGCAGATTCTGGTGTCTGTCGAACCGGAACGAATATTTTCCAACAAACTTCATCACCGGAGCATCGCAGATGAGCCCGTACGAAACTGAGCCAAATCGGCAACGAACGTCAAACTCGAATCGCTCTTAACAGCGGAATCCGCTTGAAACGCATGAACCGCGGTATCTGCTGCTGCTTGAGCCGCTGAAGAAAGACGCGAATCAGCCGGCTGCCGTGCGCTGAAGAGCGGCTTTAAAACGCTGCCTACTGCGGTCTGGTTTGAACATATCAGTGATTACCCTTACGACAGAATCCGTCCCTGGCGCTGTCGATAGAGATGGGGAGGTCCCCGATGTTAGTGTGGGGAAAAGATTCTGTTCCCTTTCTGCTCTGCTACCGTCGGCAACATGTGTCTGCATCAGACGTTCATGTTCGTCAACGGTTACATACATTATTTCAGAAAATTTTTGCTATCTTTTTCTTCGTGAAACTTCGTCAATCCCGTTTCGTTTTCGCACACAAGGACGTTACTGTTTCCTTCCCCAAAATTGTATGCTCTTCTGATCTTAGCAATGTAGATGTGAAATTTGAGTGAAGCTGGCTCTTATCGCAGATTCTGGTGTCTGTCGAACCGGAACGAATATTTTCCAACAAACTTCATCACCGGAGCATCGCAGATGAGCCCGTACGAAACTGAGCCAAATCGGCAACGAACGTCAAACTCGAATCGCTCTTAACAGCGGAATCCGCTTGAAACGCATGAACCGCAGTATCTGCTGCTGCTTGAGCCGCTGAAGAAAGACGCGAATCAGCCGGCTGCCGTGCGCTGAAGAGCGGCTTTAAAACGCTGCCTGCTGCGGTCTGGTTTGAACATATCAGTGATTACCCTTACGACAGAATCCGTCCCTGGCGCTGTCGATAGAGATGGGGAGGTCCCCGATGTTAGTGTGGGGAAAAGATTCTGTTCCCTTTCTGCTCTGCTACCGTCGGCAACATGTGTCTGCATCAGACGTTCATGTTCGTCAACGGTTACATACATTATTTCAGAAACTTTTTGCTATCTTTTTCTTCGTGAAACTTCCTCAATCCCGTTTCGTTTTCGCACACAAGGACGTTACTGTTTCCTTCCCCAAAATTGTATGCTCTTCTGATCTTAGCAATGTAGATGTGAAATTTGAGTGAAGCTTGCTCTTATCGCAGATTCTGGTGTCTGTCGAACCGGAACGAATATTTTCCAACAAACTTCATCACCGGAGCATCGCAGATGAGCCCGTACGAAACTGAGCCAAATCGGCAACGAACGTCAAACTCGAATCGCTCTTAACAGCGGAATCCGCTTGAAACGCATGAACCGCGGTATCTGCTGCTGCTTGAGCCGCTGAAGAAAGACGCGAATCAGCCGGCTGCCGTGCTCTGAAGAGCGGCTATAAACGCTGCCTGCTGCGGTCTGGTTTGAACATATCAGTGATTACCCTTACGACAGAATCCGTCCCTGGCGCTGTCGATAGAGATGGGGAGGTCCCCGATGTTAGTGTGGGGAAAAGATTCTGTTCCCTTTCTGCTCTGCTACCGTCGGCAACATGTGTCTGCATCAGACGTTCATGTTCGTCAACGGTTACATACATTATTTCAGAAACTTTTTGCTATCTTTTTCTTCGTGAAACTTCGTCAATCCCGTTTCGTTTTCGCACACAAGGACGTTACTGTTTCCTTCCCCAAAATTGTATGCTCTTCTGATCTTAGCAATGTAGATGTGAAATTTGAGTGAAGCTGGCTCTTATCGCAGATTCTGGTGTCTGTCGAACCGGAACGAATATTTTCCAACAAACTTCATCACCGGAGCATCGCAGATGAGCCCGTACGAAACTGAGCCAAATCGGCAACGAACGTCAAACTCGAATCGCTCTTAACAGCGGAATCCGCTTGAAACGCATGAACCGCGGTATCTGCTGCTGCTTGAGCCGCTGAAGAAAGACGCGAATCAGCCGGCTGCCGTGCGCTGAAGAGCGGCTTTAAAACGCTGCCTGCTGCGGTCTGGTTTGAACATATCAGTGATTACCCTTACGACAGAATCCGTCCCTGGCGCTGTCGATGGAGATGGGGAGGTCCCCGATGTTAGTGTGGGGAAAAGATTCTGTTCCCTTTCTGCTCTGCTACCGTCGGCAACATGTGTCTGCATCAGACGTTCATGTTCGTCAACGGTTACATACATTATTTCAGAAACATTTTGCTATCTTTTTCTTCGTGAAACTTCGTCAATCCCGTTTCGTTTTCGCACACAAGGACGTTACTGTTTCCTTCCCCAAAATTGTATGCTCTTCTGATCTTAGCAATGTAGATGTGAAATTTGAGTGAAGCTGGCTCTTATCGCAGATTCTGGTGTCTGTCGAACCGGAACGAATATTTTCCAACAAACTTCATCACCGGAGCATCGCAGATGAGCCCGTACCAAACTGAGCCGAATCGGCAACGAACGTGAAACTCGAATCGCTCTTAACAGCGGAATCCGCTTGAAACACATGAACCGCGGTATCTGCTGCTGCTTGAGCCACTGAAGAAAGACGCGAATCAGCCGGCTGCCGTGCGCTGAAGAGCGGCTTTAAAACGCTGCCTGCTGCGGTCTGGTTTGAACATATCAGTGATTACCCTTACGACAGAATCCGTCCCTGGCGCTGTCGATAGAGATGGGGAGGTCCCCGATGTTAGTGTGGGGAAAAGAATCTGTTCCCTTTCTGCTCTGCTACCGTCGGCAACATGTGTCTGCATCAGACGTTCATGTTCGTCAACGGTTACATACATTATTTCAGAAACTTTTTGCTATCTTTTTCTTCGTGAAACTTCGTCAATCCCGTTTCGTTTTCGCACACAAGGACGTTACTGTTTCCTTCCCCAAAATTGTATGCTCTTCTGATCTTAGCAATGTAGATGTGAAATTTGAGTGAAGCTGGCTCTTATCGCAGATTCTGGTGTCTGTCGAACCGGAACGAATATTTTCCAAAAAACTTCATCACCGGAGCATCGCAGATGAGCCCGTACGAAACTGAGCCGAATCGGCAACGAACGTTAAACTCGAATCGCTCTTAACAGCGGAATCCGCTTGAAACGCATGAACCGCGGTATCTACTGCTGCTTGAGCCGCTGAAGAAAGACGCGAATCAGCCGGCTGCCGTGCGCTGAAGAGCGGCTTTAAAACGCTGCCTGCTGCGGTCTGGTTTGAACATATCAGTGATTACCCTTCCGACAGAATCCGTCCCTGGCGCTGTCGATAGAGATGGGGAGGACCCCGATGTTAGTGCGGGGAAAAGATTCTGTTCCCTTTCTGCTCTGCTACCGTCTGCAACATATGTCTGCATCAGACGTTCATGTTCGTCAACGGTTACATACATTATTTCAGAAACATTTTGCTATCTTTTTCTTCGTGAAACTTCGTCAATCCCGTTTCATTTTCGCACACAAGGACGTTACTGTTTCCTTCCCCAAAATTGTATGCTCTCCTGATCTTAGCAATGTAGATGTGAAATTTGAGTGAAGCTGGCTCTTATCGCAGATTCTGGTGTCTGTCGAACCGGAACGAATATTTTCCAACAAACTTCATCACCGGAGCATCGCAGATGAGCCCGTACGAAACTGAGCCAAATCGGCAACGAACGTCAAACTCGAATCGCTCTTAACAGCGGAATCCGCTTGAAACGCATGAACCGCGGTATCTGCTGCTGCTTGAGCCGCTGAAGAAAGACGCGAATCAGCCGGCTGCCGTGCGCTGAAGAGCGGCTTTAAAACGCTGCCTGCTGCGGTCTGGTTTGAACATATCAGTGATTACCCTTACGACAGAATCCGTCCCTGGCGCTGTCGATAGAGATGGGGAGGACCCCGATGTTAGTGTGGGGAAAAGATTCTGTTCCCTTTCTGCTCTGCTACCGTCGGCAACATATGTCTGCATCAGACGTTCATGTTCGTCAACGGTTACATACATTATTTCAGAAACTTTTTGCTATCTTTTTCTTCGTGAAACTTCGTCAATCCCGTTTCGTTTTCGCACACAAGGACGTTACTGTTTCCTTCCCCAAAATTGTATGCTCTTCTGATCTTAGCAATGTAGATGTGAAATTTGAGTGAAGCTGGCTCTTATCGCAGATTCTGGTGTCTGTCGAACCGGAACGAATATTTTCCAACAAACTTCATCACCGGAGCATCGCAGATGAGCCCGTACGAAACTGAGCCAAATCGGCAACGAACGTCAAACTCGAATCGCTCTTAACAGCGGAATCCGCTTGAAACGCATGAACCGCGGTATCTGCTGCTGCTTGAGCCGCTGAAGAAAGACGCGAATCAGCCGGCTGCCGTGCACTGAAGAGCGGCTTTAAAACGCTGCCTGCTGCGGTCTGGTTTGAACATATCAGTGATTACCCTTACGACAGAATCCGTCCCTGGCGCTGTCGATAGATATGGGGAGGTCCCCGATGTTAGTGTGGGGAAAAGATTCTGTTCCCTTTCTGCTCTGCTACCGTCGGCAACATATGTCTGCATCAGACGTTCATGTTCGTCAACGGTTACATACATTATTTCAGAAACTTTTTGCTATCTTTTTCTTCGTGAAACTTCGTCAATCCCGTTTCCTTTTCGCACACAAGGACGTTACTGTTTCCTTCCCCAAAATTGTATGCTCTTCTGATCTTAGCAATGTAGATGTGAAATTTGAGTGAAGCTGGCTCTTATCGCAGATTCTGGTGTCTGTCGAACCGGAACGAATATTTTCCAACAAACTTCATCACCGGAGCATCGCAGATGAGCCCGTACGAAACTGAGCCAAATCGGCAACGAACGTCAAACTCGAATCGCTCTTAACAGCGTAATCCGCTTGAAACGCATGAACCGCGGTATCTGCTGCTGCTTGAGCCGCTGAAGAAAGACGCGAATCAGCCGGCTGCCGTGCGCTGAAGAGCGGCTTTAAAACGCTGCCTGCTGCGGTCTGGTTTGAACATATCAGTGATTACCCTTACGACAGAATCCGTCCCTGGCGCTGTCGATAGAGATGGGGAGGTCCCCGATGTTAGTGTGGGGAAAAGATTCTGTTCCCTTTCTGCTCTGCTACCGTCGGCAACATATGTCTGCATCAGACGTTCATGTTCGTCAACGGTTACATACATTATTTCAGAAACTTTTTGCTATCTTTTTCTTCGTGAAACTTCGTCAATCCCGTTTCGTTTTCGCACACAAGGACGTTACTGTTTCCTTCCCCAAAATTGTATGCTCTTCTGATCTTAGCAATGTAGATGTGAAATTTGAGTGAAGCTGGCTCTTATCGCAGATTCTGGTGTCTGTCGAACCGGAACGAATATTTTCCAACAAACTTCATCACCGGAGCATCGCAGATGAGCCCGTACGAAACTGAGCCAAATCGGCAACGAACGTCAAACTCGAATCGCTCTTAACAGCGGAATCCGCTTGAAACGCATGAACCGCGGTATCTGCTGCTGCTTGAGCCGCTGAAGAAAGACGCGAATCAGCCGGCTGCCGTGCGTTGAAGAGCGGCTTTAAAACGCTGCCTGCTGCGGTCTGGTTTGAACATATCAGTGATTACCCTTACGACAGAATCCGTCCCTGGCGCTGTCGATAGAGATGGGGAGGACCCCGATGTTAGTGTGGGGAAAAGATTCTGTTCCCTTTCTGCTCTGCTACCGTCTGCAACATATGTCTGCATCAGACGTTCATGTTCGTCAACGGTTACATACATTATTTCAGAAAATTTTTGCTATCTTTTTCTTCGTGAAACTTCGTCAATCCCGTTTCGTTTTCGCACACAAGGACGTTACTGTTTCCTTCCCCAAAATTGTATGCTCTTCTGATCTTAGCAATGTAGATGTGAAATTTGAGTGAAGCTGGCTCTTATCGCAGATTCTTGTGTCTGTCGAACCGGAACGAATATTTTCCAACAAACTTCATCACCGGAGCATCGCAGATGAGCCCGTACGAAACTGAGCCAAATCGGCAACGAACGTCAAACTCGAATCGCTCTTAACAGCGTAATCCGCTTGAAACGCATGAACCGCGGTATCTGCTGCTGCTTGAGCCGCTGAAGAAAGACGCGAATCAGCCGGCTGCCGTGCGCTGAAGAGCGGCTTTAAAACGCTGCCTGCTGCGGTCTGGTTTGAACATATCAGTGATTACCCTTACGACAGAATCCGTCCCTGGCGCTGTCGATAGAGATGGGGAGGTCCCCGATGTTAGTGTGGGGAAAAGATTCTGTTCCCTTTCTGCTCTGCTACCGTCGGCAACATATGTCTGCATCAGACGTTCATGTTCGTCAACGGTTACATACATTATTTCAGAAACTTTTTGCTATCTTTTTCTTCATGAAACTTCGTCAATCCCGTTTCCTTTTCGCACACAAGGACGTTACTGTTTCCTTCCCCAAAATTGTATGCTCTTCTGATCTTAGCAATGTAGATGTGAAATTTGAGTGAAGCTGGCTCTTATCGCAGATTCTGGTGTCTGTCGAACCGGAACGAATATTTTCCAACAAACTTCATCACCGGAGCATCGCAGATGAGCCCGTACGAAACTGAGCCAAATCGGCAACGAACGTCAAACTCGAATCGCTCTTAACAGCGGAATCCGCTTGAAACGCATGAACCGCGGTATCTGCTGCTGCTTGAGCCGCTGAAGAAAGACGCGAATCAGCCGGCTGCCGTGCGCTGAAGAGCGGCTTTAAAACGCTGCCTGCTGCGGTCTGGTTTGAACATATCAGTGATTACCCTTACGACAGAATCCGTCCCTGGCGCTGTCGATAGAGATGGGGAGGACCCCGATGTTAGTGTGGGGAAAAGATTCTGTTCCCTTTCTGCTCTGCTACCGTCGGCAACATACGTCTGCATCAGACGTTCATGTTCGTCAACGGTTACATACATTATTTCAGAAACTTTTTGCTATCTTTTTCTTCGTGAAACTTCCTCAATCCCGTTTCGTTTTCGCACACAAGGACGTTACTGTTTCCTTCCCCAAAATTGTATGCTCTTCTGATCTTAGCAATGTAGATGTGAAATTTGAGTGAAGCTGGCTCTTATCGCAGATTCTGGTGTCTGTCGAACTGGAACGAATATTTTCCAACAAACTTCATCACCGGAGCATCTCAGATGAGCCCGTACGAAACTGAGCCAAATCGGCAACGAACGTCAAACTCGAATCGCTCTTAACAGCGTAATCCGCTTGAAACGCATGAACCGCGGTATCTGCTGCTGCTTGAGCCGCTGAAGAAAGACGCGAATCAGCCGGCTGCCGTGCGCTGAAGAGCGGCTTTAAAACGCTGCCTGCTGCGGTCTGGTTTGAACATATCAGTGATTACCCTTACGACAGAATCCGTCCCTGGCGCTGTCGATAGAGATGGGGAGGTCCCCGATGTTAGTGTGGAAAAAAGATTCTGTTCCCTTTCTGCTCTGCTACCGTCTGCAACATATGTCTGCATCAGACGTTCATGTTCGTCAACGGTTACATACATTATTTCAGAAACTTTTTGCTATCTTTTTCTTCGTGAAACTTCCTCAATCCCGTTTCGTTTTCGCACACAAGGACGTTACTGTTTCCTTCCCCAAAATTGTATGCTCTTCTGATCTTAGCAATGTAGATGTGAAATTTGAGTGAAGCTGGCTCTTATCGCAGATTCTGGTGTCTGTCGAACCGGAACGAATATTTTCCAACAAACTTCATCACCGGAGCATCGCAGATGAGCCCGTACGAAACTGAGCCAAATCAGCAACGAACGTCAAACTCAAATCGCTCTTAACAGCGGAATCCGCTTGAAACGCATGAACCGCGGTATCTGCTGCTGCTTGAGCCGCTGAAGAAAGACGCGAATCAGCCGGCTGCCGTGCGCTGAAGAGCGGCTTTAAAACGCTGCCTGCTGCGGTCTGGTTTGAACATATCAGTGATTACCCTTACGACAGAATCCGTCCCTGGCGCGGTCGATAGAGATGGGCAGGTCCCCGATGTTAGTGTGGGGAAAAGATTCTTTTCCCTTTCTGCTCTGCTACCGTCGGCAACATATGTCTGCATCAGACGTTCATGTTCGTCAACGGTTACATACATTATTTCAGAAACTTTTTGCTATCTTTTTCTTCGTGAAACTTCCTCAATCCCGTTTCGTTTTCGCACACAAGGACGTTACTGTTTCCTTCCCCAAAATTGTATGCTCTTCTGATCTTAGCAATGTAGATGTGAAATTTGAGTGAAGCTGGCTCTTATCGCAGATTCTGGTGTCTGTCGAACCGGAACGAATATTTTCCAACAAACTTCATCACCGGAGCATCGCAGATGAGCCCGTACGAAACTGAGCCAAATCGGCAACGAACGTCAAACTCGAATCGCTCTTAACAGCGGAATCCGCTTGAAACGCATGAACCGCGGTATCTGCTGCTGCTTGAGCCGCTGAAGAAAGACGCGAATCAGCCGGCTGCCGTGCGCTGAAGAGCGGCTTTAAAACGCTGCCTGCTGCGGTCTGGTTTGAACATATCAGTGATTACACTTACGACAGAATCCGTCCCTGGCGCGGTCGATAGAGATGGGGAGGTCCCCGATGTTAGTGTGGGGAAAAGATTCTGTTCCCTTTCTGCTCTGCTACCGTCGGCAACATATGTCTGCATCAGACGTTCATGTTCGTCAACGGTTACATACATTATTTCAGAAACTTTTTGCTATCTTTTTCTTCGTGAAACTTCCTCAATCCCGTTTCGTTTTCGCACACAAGGACGTTACTGTTTCCTTCCCCAAAATTGTATGCTCTTCTGATCTTAGCAATGTAGATGTGAAATTTGAGTGAAGCTGGCTCTTATCGCAGATTCTGGTGTCTGTCGAACCGGAACGAATATTTTCCAACAAACTTCATCACCGGAGCATCGCAGATGAGCCCGTACGAAACTGAGCCAAATCGGCAACGAACGTCAAACTCGAATCGCTCTTAACAGCGGAATCCGCTTGAAACGCATGAACCGCGGTATCTGCTGCTGCTTGAGCCGCTGAAGAAAGACGCGAATCAGCCGGCTGCCGTGCGCTGAAGAGCGGCTTTAAAACGCTGCCTGCTGCGGTCTGGTTTGAACATATCAGTGATTACCCTTACGACAGAATCCGTCCCTGGCGCTGTCGATAGAGATGGGGAGGTCCCCGATGTTAGTGTGGGGAAAAGATTCTGTTCCCTTTCTGCTCTGCTACCGTCGGCAACATATGTCTGCATCAGACGTTCATGTTCGTCAACGGTTACATACATTATTTCAGAAACTTTTTGCTATCTTTTTCTTCGTGAAACTTCCTGAATCCCGTTTCGTTTTCGCACACAAGGACGTTACTGTTTCCTTCCCCAAAATTGTATGCTCTTCTGATCTTAGCAATGTAGATGTGAAATTTGAGTGAAGCTGGCTCTTATCGCAGATTCTGGTGTCTGTCGAACCGGAACGAATATTTTCCAACAAACTTCATCACCGGAGCATCGCAGATGAGCCCGTACGAAACTGAGCCAAATCGGCAACGAACGTCAAACTCGAATCGCTCTTAACAGCGGAATCCGCTTGAAACGCATGAACCGCGGTATCTGCTGCTGCTTGAGCCGCTGAAGAAAGACGCGAATCAGCCGGCTGCCGTGCGCTGAAGAGCGGCTTTAAAACGCTGCCTGCTGCGGTCTGGTTTGAACATATCAGTGATTACCCTTACGACAGAATCCGTCCCTGGCGCTGTCGATAGAGATGGGGAGGTCCCCGATGTTAGTGTGGGGAAAAGATTCTGTTCCCTTTCTGCTCTGCTACCGTCGGCAACATATGTCTGCATCAGACGTTCATGTTCGTCAACGGTTACATACATTATTTCAGAAACTTTTTGCTATCTTTTTCTTCGTGAAACTTCGTCAATCCCGTTTCCTTTTCGCACACAAGGACGTTACTGTTTCCTTCCCCAAAATTGTATGCTCTTCTGATCTTAGCAATGTAGATGTGAAATTTGAGTGAAGCTGGCTCTTATCGCAGATTCTGGTGTCTGTCGAACCGGAACGAATATTTTCCAACAAACTTCATCACCGGAGCATCGCAGATGAGCCCGTACGAAACTGAGCCAAATCGGCAACGAACGTCAAACTCGAATCGCTCTTAACAGCGGAATCCGCTTGAAACGCATGAACCGCGGTATCTTTTGCTGCTTGAGCCGCTGAAGAAAGACGCGAATCAGCCGGCTGCCGTGCGCTGAAGAGCGGCTTTAAAACGCTGCCTGCTGCGGTCTGGTTTGAACATATCAGTGATTACCCTTACGACAGAATCCGTCCCTGGCGCTGTCGATAGAGATGGGGAGGACCCCGATGTTAGTGTGGGGAAAAGATTCTGTTCCCTTTCTGCTCTGCTACCGTCGGCAACATATGTCTGCATCAGACGTTCATGTTCGTCAACGGTTACATACATTATTTCAGAAACTTTGCTATCTTTTTCTTCGTGAAACTTCGTCAATCCCGTTTCGTTTTCGCACACAAGGACGTTACTGTTTCCTTCCCCAAAATTGTATGCTCTTCTGATCTTAGCAATGTAGATGTGAAATTTGAGTGAAGCTGGCTCTTATCGCAGATTCTGGTGTCTGTCGAACCGGAACGAATATTTTCCAACAAACTTCATCACCGGAGCATCGCAGATGAGCCCGTACGAAACTGAGCCAAATCGGCAACGAACGTCAAACTCGAATCGCTCTTAACAGCGGAATCCGCTTGAAACGCATGAACCGCGGTATCTGCTGCTGCTTGAGCCGCTGAAGAAAGACGCGAATCAGCCGGCTGCCGTGCGCTGAAGAGCGGCTTTAAAACGCTGCCTGCTGCGGTCTGGTTTGAACATATCAGTGATTACCCTTACGACAGAATCCGTCCCTGGCGCGGTCGATAGAGATGGGGAGGTCCCCGATGTTAGTGTGGGGAAAAGATTCTGTTCCCTTTCTGCTCTGCTACCGTCGGCAACATATGTCTGCATCAGACGTTCATGTTCGTCAACGGTTACATACATTATTTCAGAAACTTTTTGCTATCTTTTTCTTCATGAAACTTCCTCAATCCCGTTTCCTTTTCGCACACAAGGACGTTACTGTTTCCTTCCCCAAAATTGTATGCTCTTCTGATCTTAGCAATGTAGATGTGAAATTTGAGTGAAGCTGGCTCTTATCGCAGATTCTGGTGTCTGTCGAACCGGAACGAATATTTTCCAACAAACTTCATCACCGGAGCATCGCAGATGAGCCCGTACGAAACTGAGCCAAATCGGCAACGAACGTCAAACTCGAATCGCTCTTAACAGCGGAATCCGCTTGAAACGCATGAACCGCGGTATCTGCTGCTGCTTGAGCCGCTGAAGAAAGACGCGAATCAGCCGGCTGCCGTGCGCTGAAGAGCGGCTTTAAAACGCTGCCTGCTGCGGTCTGGTTTGAACATATCAGTGATTACCCTTACGACAGAATCCGTCCCTGGCGCGGTCGATAGAGATGGGGAGGTCCCCGATGTTAGTGTGGGGAAAAGATTCTGTTCCCTTTCTGCTCTGCTACCGTCGGCAACATATGTCTGCATCAGACGTTCATGTTCGTCAACGGTTACATACATTATTTCAGAAACTTTTTGCTATCTTTTTCTTCGTGAAACTTCCTCAATCCCGTTTCGTTTTCGCACACAAGGACGTTACTGTTTCCTTCCCCAAAATTGTATGCTCTTCTGATCTTAGCAATGTAGATGTGAAATTTGAGTGAAGCTGGCTCTTATCGCAGATTCTGGTGTCTGTCGAACCGGAACGAATATTTTCCAACAAACTTCATCACCGGAGCATCGCAGATGAGCCCGTACGAAACTGAGCCAAATCGGCAACGAACGTCAAACTCGAATCGCTCTTAACAGCGGAATCCGCTTGAAACGCATGAACCGCGGTATCTGCTGCTGCTTGAGCCGCTGAAGAAAGACGCGAATCAGCCGGCTGCCGTGCGCTGAAGAGCGGCTTTAAAACGCTGCCTGCTGCGGTCTGGTTTGAACATATCAGTGATTACCCTTACGACAGAATACGTCCCTGGCGCTGTCGATAGAGATGGGGAGGACCCCGATGTTAGTGTGGGGAAAAGATTCTGTTCCCTTTCTGCTCTGCTACCGTCGGCAACATATGTCTGCATCAGACGTTCATGTTCGTCAACGGTTACATACATTATTTCAGAAACTTTTTGCTATCTTTTTCTTCGTGAAACTTCCTCAATCCCGTTTCGTTTTCGCACACAAGGACGTTACTGTTTCCTTCCCCAAAATTGTATGCTCTTCTGATCTTAGCAATGTAGATGTGAAATTTGAGTGAAGCTGGCTCTTATCGCAGATTCTGGTGTCTGTCGAACCGGAACGAATATTTTCCAACAAACTTCATCACCGGAGCATCGCAGATGAGCCCGTACGAAACTGAGCCAAATCGGCAACGAACGTCAAACTCGAATCGCTCTTAACAGCGGAATCCGCTTGAAACGCATGAACCGCGGTATCTGCTGCTGCTTGAGCCGCTGAAGAAAGACGCGAATCAGCCGGCTGCCATGCGCTGAAGAGCGGCTTTAAAACGCTGCCTGCTGCGGTCTGGTTTGAACATATCAGTGATTACCCTTACGACAGAATCCGTCCCTGGCGCTGTCTATAGAGATGGGGAGGTCCCCGATGTTAGTGTGGGGAAAAGATTCTGTTCCCTTTCTGCTCTGCTACCGTCGGCAACATATGTCTGCATCAGACGTTCATGTTCGTCAATGGTTACATACATTATTTCAGAAACTTTTTGCTATCTTTTTCTTCGTGAAACTTCGTCAATCCCGTTTCGTTTTCGCACACAAGGACGTTACTGTTTCCTTCCCCAAAATTGTATGCTCTTCTGATCTTAGCAATGTAGATGTGAAATTTGAGTGAAGCTGGCTCTTATCGCAGATTCTGGTGTCTGTCGAACCGGAACGAATATTTTCCAACAAACTTCATCACCGGAGCATCGCAGATGAGCCCGTACGAAACTGAGCCAAATCGGCAACGAACGTCAAACTCGAATCGCTCTTAACAGCGGAATCCGCTTGAAACGCATGAACCGCGGTATCTGCTGCTGCTTGAGCCGCTGAAGAAAGACGCGAATCAGCCGGCTGCCGTGCGCTGAAGAGCGGCTTTAAAACGCTGCCTGCTGCGGTCTGGTTTGAACATATCAGTGATTACCCTTACGACAGAATCCGTCCCTGGCGCTGTCGATAGAGATGGGGAGGACCCCGATGTTAGTGTGGGGAAAAGATTCTGTTCCCTTTCTGCTCTGCTACCGTCGGCAATATATGTCTGCATCAGACGTTCATGTTCGTCAACAGTTACATACATTATTTCAGAAACTTTTTGCTATCTTTTTCTTCGTGAAACTTCGTCAATCCCGTTTCGTTTTCGCACACAAGGTCGTTACTGTTTCCTTCCCCAAAATTGTGTGCTCTTCTGATCTTAGCAATGTAGATGTGAAATTTGAGTGAAGCTGGCTCTTATCGCAGATTCTGGTGTCTGTCGAACCGGAACGAATATTTTCCAACAAACTTCATCACCGGAGCATCGCAGATGAGCCCGTACGAAACTGAGCCAAATCGGCAACGAACGTCAAACTCGAATCGCTCTTAACAGCGGAATCCGCTTGAAACGCATGAACCGCGGTATCTGCTGCTGCTTGAGCCGCTGAAGAAAGACGCGAATCAGCCGGCTGCCGTGCGCTGAAGAGCGGCTTTAAAACGCTGCCTGCTGCGGTCTGGTTTGAACATATCAGTGATTACCCTTACGACAGAATCCGTCCCTGGCGCTGTCGATAGAGATGGGGAGGTCCCCGATGTTAGTGTGGGGAAAAGATTCTGTTCCCTTTCTGCTCTGCTACCGTCGGCAACATATGTCTGCATCAGACGTTCATGTTCGTCAACGGTTACATACATTATTTCAGAAACTTTTTGCTATCTTTTTCTTCGTGAAACTTCCTCAATCCCGTTTCGTTTTCGCACACAAGGACGTTACTGTTTCCTTCCCCAAAATTGTATGCTCTTCTGATCTTAGCAATGTAGATGTGAAATTTGAGTGAAGCTGGCTCTTATCGCAGATTCTGGTGTCTGTCGAACCGGAACGAATATTTTCCAACAAACTTCATCACCGGAGCATCGCAGATGAGCCCGTATGAAACTGAGCCAAATCGGCAACGAACGTCAAACTCGAATCGCTCTTAACAGCGGAATCCGCTTGAAACGCATGAACCGCGGTATCTGCTGCTGCTTGAGCCGCTGAAGAAAGACGCGAATCAGCCGGCTGCCGTGCGCTGAAGAGCGGCTTTAAAACGCTGCCTGCTGCGGTCTGGTTTGAACATATCAGTGATTACCCTTACGACAGAATACGTCCCTGGCGCTGTCGATAGAGATGGGGAGGACCCCGATGTTAGTGTGGGGAAAAGATTCTGTTCCCTTTCTGCTCTGCTACCGTCGGCAACATATGTCTGCATCAGACGTTCATGTTCGTCAACGGTTACATACATTATTTCAGAAACTTTTTGCTATCTTTTTCTTCGTGAAACTTCCTCAATCCCGTTTCGTTTTCGCACACAAGGACGTTACTGTTTCCTTCCCCAAAATTGTATGCTCTTCTGATCTTAGCAATGTAGATGTGAAATTTGAGTGAAGCTGGCTCTTATCGCAGATTCTGGTGTCTGTCGAACCGGAACGAATATTTTCCAACAAACTTCATCACCGGAGCATCGCAGATGAGCCCGTATGAAACTGAGCCAAATCGGCAACGAACGTCAAACTCGAATCGCTCTTAACAGCGGAATCCGCTTGAAACGCATGAACCGCGGTATCTGCTGCTGCTTGAGCCGCTGAAGAAAGACGCGAATCAGCCGGCTGCCGTGCGCTGAAGAGCGGCTTTAAAGCGCTGCCTGCTGCGGTCTGGTTTGAACATATCAGTGATTACCCTTACGACAGAATCCGTCCCTGGCGCTGTCGATAGAGATGGGGAGGACCCCGATGTTAGTGTGGGGAAAAGATTCTGTTCCCTTCCTGCTCTGCTACCGTCGGCAACATATGTCTGCATCAGACGTTCATGTTCGTCAACGGTTACATACATTATTTCAGAAACTTTTTGCTATCTTTTTCTTCGTGAAACTTCGTCAATCCCGTTTCGTTTTCGCACACAAGGACGTTACTGTTTCCTTCCCCAAAATTGTATGCTCTTCTGATCTTAGCAATGTAGATGTGAAATTTGAGTGAAGCTGGCTCTTATCGCAGATTCTGGTGTCTGTCGAACCGGAACGAATATTTTCCAACAAACTTCATCACCGGAGCATCGCAGATGAGCCCGTACGAAACTGAGCCAAATCGGCAACGAACGTCAAACTCGAATCGCTCTTAACAGCGGAATCCGCTTGAAACGCATGAACCGCGGTATCTGCTGCTGCTTGAGCCGCTGAAGAAAGACGCGAATCAGCCGGCTGCCGTGCGCTGAAGAGCGGCTTTAAAACGCTGCCTGCTGCGGTCTGGTTTGAACATATCAGTGATTACCCTTACGACAGAATCCGTCCCTGGCGCTGTCGATAGAGATGGGGAGGTCCCCGATGTTAGTGTGGGGAAAAGATTCTGTTCCCTTTCTGCTCTGCTACCGTCGGCAACATATGTCTGCATCAGACGTTCATGTTCGTCAACGGTTACATACATTATTTCAGAAACTTTTTGCTATCTTTTTCTTCGTGAAACTTCGTCAATCCCGTTTCGTTTTCGCACACAAGGACGTTACTGTTTCCTTCCCCAAAATTGTGTGCTCTTCTGATCTTAGCAATGTAGATGTGAAATTTGAGTGAAGCTGGCTCTTATCGCAGATTCTGGTGTCTGTCGAACCGGAACGAATATTTTCCAACAAACTTCATCACCGGAGCATCGCAGATGAGCCCGTACGAAACTGAGCCAAATCGGCAACGAACGTCAAACTCGAATCGCTCTTAACAGCGGAATCCGCTTGAAACGCATGAACCGCGGTATCTGCTGCTGCTTGAGCCGCTGAAGAAAGACGCGAATCAGCCGGCTGCCGTGCGCTGAAGAGCGGCTTTAAAACGCTGCCTGCTGCGGTCTGGTTTGAACATATCAGTGATTACCCTTATGACAGAATCCGTCCCTGTCGCTGTCGATAGAGATGGGGAGGACCCCGATGTTAGTATGGGGAAAAGATTCTGTTCCCTTTCTGCTCTGCTACCGTCGGCAACATATGTCTGCATCAGACGTTCATGTTCGTCAACGGTTACATACATTATTTCAGAAACTTTTTGCTATCTTTTTCTTCGTGAAACTTCGTCAATCCCGTTTCGTTTTCGCACACAAGGACGTTACTGTTTCCTTCCCCAAAATTGTATGCTCTTCTGATCTTAGCAATGTAGATGTGAAATTTGAGTGAAGCTGGCTCTTATCGCAGATTCTGGTGTCTGTCGAACCGGAACGAATATTTTCCAACAAACTTCATCACCGGAGCATCGCAGATGAGCCCGTACGAAACTGAGCCAAATCGGCAACGAACGTCAAACTCGAATCGCTCTTAACAGCGGAATCCGTTTGAAACGCATGAACCGCGGTATCTGCTGCTGCTTGAGCCGCTGAAGAAAGACGCGAATCAGCCGGCTGCCGTGCGCTGAAGAGCGGCTTTAAAACGCTGCCTGCTGCGGTCTGGTTTGAACATATCAGTGATTACCCTTATGACAGAATCCGTCCCTGGCGCTGTCGATAGAGATGGGGAGGACCCCGATGTTAGTGTGGGGAAAAGATTCTGTTCCCTTTCTGCTCTGCTACCGTCGGCAACATATGTCTGCATCAGACGTTCATGTTCGTCAACGGTTACATACATTATTTCAGAAACTTTTTGCTATCTTTTTCTTCGTGAAACTTCCTCAATCCCGTTTCGTTTTCGCACACAAGGACGGTACTGTTTCCTTCCCCAAAATTGTGTGCTCTTCTGATCTTAGCAATGTAGATGTGAAATTTGAGTGAAGCTGGCTCTTATCGCAGATTCTGGTGTCTGTCGAACCGGAACGAATATTTTCCAACAAACTTCATCACCGGAGCATCGCAGATGAGCCCGTACGAAACTGAGCCAAATCGGCAACGAACGTCAAACTCGAATCGCTCTTAACAGCGGAATCCGCTTGAAACGCATGAACCGCGGAATCTGCTGCTGCTTGAGCCGCTGAAGAAAGACGCGAATCAGCCGGCTGCCGTGCGCTGAAGAGCGGCTTTAAAACGCTGCCTGCTGCGGTCTGGTTTGAACATATCAGTGATTACCCTTACGACAGAATCCGTCCCTGGCGCTGTCGATAGAGATGGGGAGGTCCCCGATGTTAGTGTGGGGAAAAGATTCTGTTCCCTTTCTGCTCTGCTACCGTCGGCAACATATGTCTGCATCAGACGTTCATGTTCGTCAACGGTTACATACATTATTTCAGAAACTTTTTGCTATCTTTTTCTTCGTGAAACTTCGTCAATCCCGTTTCGTTTTCGCACACAAGGACGTTACTGTTTCCTTCCCCAAAATTGTATGCTCTTCTGATCTTAGCAATGTAGATGTGAAATTTGAGTGAAGCTGGCTCTTATCGCAGATTCTGGTGTCTGTCGAACCGGAACGAATATTTTCCAACAAACTTCATCACCGGAGCATCGCAGATGAGCCCGTACGAAACTGGGCCAAATCGGCAACGAACGTCAAACTCGAATCGCTCTTAACAGCGGAATCCGCTTGAAACGCATGAACCGCGGTATCTGCTGCTGCTTGAGCCGCTGAAGAAAGACGCGAATCAGCCGGCTGCCGTGCGCTGAAGAGCGGCTTTAAAACGCTGCCTGCTGCGGTCTGGTTTGAACATATCAGTGATTACCCTTACGACAGAATCCGTCCCTGGCGCTGTCGATAGAGATGGGGAGGACCCCGATGTTAGTGTGGGGAAAAGATTCTGTTCCATTTCTGCTCTGCTACCGTCGGCAACATATGTCTGCATCAGACGTTCATGTTCGTCAACGGTTACATACATTATTTCAGAAACTTTTTGCTATCTTTTTCTTCGTGAAACTTCCTCAATCCCGTTTCGTTTTCGCACACAAGGACGTTACTGTTTCCTTCCCCAAAATTGTATGCTCTTCTGATCTTAGCAATGTAGATGTGAAATTTGAGTGAAGCTGGCTCTTATCGCAGATTCTGGTGTCTGTCGAACCGGAACGAATATTTTCCAACAAACTTCATCACCGGAGCATCGCAGATGAGCCCGTACGAAACTGAGCCAAATCGGCAACGAACGTCAAACTCGAATCGCTCTTAACAGCGGAATCCGCTTGAAACGCATGAACCGCGGTATCTGCTGCTGCTTGAGCCGCTGAAGAAAGACGCGAATCAGCCGGCTGCCGTGCGCTGAAGAGCGGCTTTAAAACGCTGCCTGCTGCGGTCTGGTTTGAACATATCAGTGATTACCCTTACGACAGAATCCGTCCCTGGCGCTGTCGATAGAGATGGGGAGGTCCCCGATGTTAGTGTGGGGAAAAGATTCTGTTCCCTTTCTGCTCTGCTACCGTCAGCAACATATGTCTGCATCAGACGTTCATGTTCGTCAACGGTTACATACATTATTTCAGAAAATTTTTGCTATCTTTTTCTTCGTGAAACTTCGTCAATCCCGTTTCGTTTTCGCACACAAGAACGTTACTGTTTCCTTCCCCAAAATTGTATGCTCTTCTGATCTTAGCAATGTAGATGTGAAATTTGAGTGAAGCTGGCTCTTATCGCAGATTCTGGTGTCTGTCGAACCGGAACGAATATTTTCCAACAAACTTCATCACCGGAGCATCGCAGATGAGCCCGTACGAAACTGAGCCAAATCGGCAACGAACGTCAAACTCGAATCGCTCTTAACAGCGGAATCCGCTTGAAACGCATGAACCGCGGTATCTGCTGCTGCTTGAGCCGCTGAAGAAAGACGCGAATCAGCCGGCTGCCGTGCGCTGAAGAGCGGCTTTAAAACGCTGCCTGCTGCGGTCTGGTTTGAACATATCAGTGATTACCCTTACGACAGAATCCGTCCCTGGCGCTGTCGATAGAGATGGGGAGGACCCCGATGTTAGTGTGGGGAAAAGATTCTGTTCCCTTTCTGCTCTGCTATTGTCGGCAATATATGTCTGCATCAGACGTTCATGTTCGTCAACGGTTACATACATTATTTCAGAAACTTTTTGCTATCTTTTTCTTCGTGAAACTTCCTCAATCCCGTTTCGTTTTCGCACACAAGGACGTTACTGTTTCCTTCCCCAAAATTGTATGCTCTTCTGATCTTAGCAATGTAGATGTGAAATTTGAGTGAAGCTGGCTCTTATCGCAGATTCTGGTGTCTGTCGAACCGGAACGAATATTTTCCAACAAACTTCATCACCGGAGCATCGCAGATGAGCCCGTACGAAACTGAGCCAAATCGGCAACGAACGTCAAACTCGAATCGCTCTTAACAGCGGAATCCGCTTGAAACGCATGAACCGCGGTATCTGCTGCTGCTTGAGCCGCTGAAGAAAGACGCGAATCAGCCGGCTGCCGTGCGCTGAAGAGCGGCTTTAAAACGCTGCCTGCTGCGGTCTGGTTTGAACATATCAGTGATTACCCTTACGACAGAATCCGTCCCTGGCGCTGTCGATAGAGATGGGGAGGACCCCGATGTTAGTGTGTGGAAAAGATTCTGTTCCCTTTCTGCTCTGCTACCGTCGGCAATATATGTCTGCATCAGACGTTCATGTTCGTCAACGGTTACATACATTATTTCAGAAACTTTTTGCTATCTTTTTCTTCGTGAAACTTCGTCAATCCCGTTTCGTTTTCGCACACAAGGACGTTACTGTTTCCTTCCCCAAAATTGTATGCTCTTCTGATCTTAGCAATGTAGATGTGAAATTTGAGTGAAGCTGGCTCTTATCGCAGATTCTGGTGTCTGTCGAACCGGAACGAATATTTTCCAACAAACTTCATCACCGGAGCATCGCAGATGAGCCCGTACGAAACTGAGCCAAATCGGCAACGAACGTCAAACTCGAATCGCTCTTAACAGCGGAATCCGCTTGAAACGCATGAACCGCGGTATCTGCTGCTGCTTGAGCCGCTGAAGAAAGACGCGAATCAGCCGGCTGCCGTGCGCTGAAGAGCGGCTTTAAAACGCTGCCTGCTGCGGTCTGGTTTGAACATATCAGTGATTACCCTTATGACAGAATCCGTCCCTGGCGCTGTCGATAGAGATGGGGAGGTCCCCGATGTTAGTGTGGGGAAAAGATTCTGTTCCCTTTCTGCTCTGCTACCGTCGGCAACATATGTCTGCATCAGACGTTCATGTTCGTCAACGGTTACATACATTATTTCAGAAACTTTTTGCTATCTTTTTCTTCGTGAAACTTTCTCAATCCCGTTTCGTTTTCGCACACAAGGACGTTACTGTTTCCTTCCCCAAAATTGTATGCTCTTCTGATCTTAGCAATGTAGATGTGAAATTTGAGTGAAGCTGGCTCTTATCGCAGATTCTGGTGTCTGTCGAACCGGAACGAATATTTTCCAACAAACTTCATCACCGGAGCATCGCAGATGAGCCCGTACGAAACTGAGCCAAATCGGCAACGAACGTCAAACTCGAATCGCTCTTAACAGCGGAATCCGCTTGAAACGCATGAACCGCGGAATCTGCTGCTGCTTGAGCCGCTGAAGAAAGACGCGAATCAGCCGGCTGCCGTGCGCTGAAGAGCGGCTTTAAAATGCTGCCTGCTGCGGTCTGGTTTGAACATATCAGTGATTACCCTTACGACAGAATCCGTCCCTGGCGCTGTCGATAGAGATGGGGAGGTCCCCGATGTTAGTGTGGGGAAAAGATTCTGTTCCCTTTCTGCTCTGCTACCGTCGGCAACATATGTCTGCATCAGACGTTCATGTTCGTCAACGGTTACATACATTATTTCAGAAACTTTTTGCTATCTTTTTCTTCGTGAAACTTCGTCAATCCCGTTTCGTTTTCGCACACAAGGACGTTACTGTTTCCTTCCCCAAAATTGTATGCTCTTCTGATCTTAGCAATGTAGATGTGAAATTTGAGTGAAGCTGGCTCTTATCGCAGATTCTGGTGTCTGTCGAACCGGAACGAATATTTTCCAACAAACTTCATCACCGGAGCATCGCAGATGAGCCCGTACGAAACTGGGCCAAATCGGCAACGAACGTCAAACTCGAATCGCTCTTAACAGCGGAATCCGCTTGAAACGCATGAACCGCGGTATCTGCTGCTGCTTGAGCCGCTGAAGAAAGACGCGAATCAGCCGGCTGCCGTGCGCTGAAGAGCGGCTTTAAAACGCTGCCTGCTGCGGTCTGGTTTGAACATATCAGTGATTACCCTTACGACAGAATCCGTCCCTGGCGCTGTCGATAGAGATGGGGAGGACCCCGATGTTAGTGTGGGGAAAAGATTCTGTTCCATTTCTGCTCTGCTACCGTCGGCAACATATGTCTGCATCAGACGTTCATGTTCGTCAACGGTTACATACATTATTTCAGAAACTTTTTGCTATCTTTTTCTTCGTGAAACTTCCTCAATCCCGTTTCGTTTTCGCACACAAGGACGTTACTGTTTCCTTCCCCAAAATTGTATGCTCTTCTGATCTTAGCAATGTAGATGTGAAATTTGAGTGAAGCTGGCTCTTATCGCAGATTCTGGTGTCTGTCGAACCGGAACGAATATTTTCCAACAAACTTCATCACCGGAGCATCGCAGATGAGCCCGTACGAAACTGAGCCAAATCGGCAACGAACGTCAAACTCGAATCGCTCTTAACAGCGGAATCCGCTTGAAACGCATGAACCGCGGTATCTGCTGCTGCTTGAGCCGCTGAAGAAAGACGCGAATCAGCCAGCTGCCGTGCGCTGAAGAGCGGCTTTAAAACGCTGCCTGCTGCGGTCTGGTTTGAACATATCAGTGATTACCCTTACGACAGAATCCGTCCCTGGCGCTGTCGATAGAGATGGGGAGGTCCCCGATGTTAGTGTGGGGAAAAGATTCTGTTCCCTTTCTGCTCTGCTACCGTCAGCAACATATGTCTGCATCAGACGTTCATGTTCGTCAACGGTTACATACATTATTTCAGAAAATTTTTTCTATCTTTTTCTTCGTGAAACTTCGTCAATCCCGTTTCGTTTTCGCACACAAGAACGTTACTGTTTCCTTCCCCAAAATTGTATGCTCTTCTGATCTTAGCAATGTAGATGTGAAATTTGAGTGAAGCTGGCTCTTATCGCAGATTCTGGTGTCTGTCGAACCGGAACGAATATTTTCCAACAAACTTCATCACCGGAGCATCGCAGATGAGCCCGTACGAAACTGAGCCAAATCGGCAACGAACGTCAAACTCGAATCGCTCTTAACAGCGGAATCCGCTTGAAACGCATGAACCGCGGTATCTGCTGCTGCTTGAGCCGCTGAAGAAAGACGCGAATCAGCCGGCTGCCGTGCGCTGAAGAGCGGCTTTAAAACGCTGCCTGCTGCGGTCTGGTTTGAACATATCAGTGATTACCCTTACGACAGAATCCGTCCCTGGCGCTGTCGATAGAGATGGGGAGGACCCCGATGTTAGTGTGGGGAAAAGATTCTGTTCCCTTTCTGCTCTGCTACCGTCGGCAATATATGTCTGCATCAGACGTTCATGTTCGTCAACGGTTACATACATTATTTCAGAAACTTTTTGCTATCTTTTTCTTCGTGAAACTTCCTCAATCCCGTTTCGTTTTCGCACACAAGGACGTTACTGTTTCCTTCCCCAAAATTGTATGCTCTTCTGATCTTAGCAATGTAGATGTGAAATTTGAGTGAAGCTGGCTCTTATCGCAGATTCTGGTGTCTGTCGAACCGGAACGAATATTTTCCAACAAACTTCATCACCGGAGCATCGCAGATGAGCCCGTACGAAACTGAGCCAAATCGGCAACGAAAGTCAAACTCGAATCGCTCTTAACAGCGGAATCCGCTTGAAACGCATGAACCGCGGTATCTGCTGCTGCTTGAGCCGCTGAAGAAAGACGCGAATCAGCCGGCTGCCGTGCGCTGAAGAGCGGCTTTAAAACGCTGCCTGCTGCGGTCTGGTTTGAACATATCAGTGATTACCCTTACGACAGAATCCGTCCCTGGCGCTGTCGATAGAGATGGGGAGGACCCCGATGTTAGTGTGGGGAAAAGATTCTGTTCCCTTTCTGCTCTGCTACCGTCGGCAATATATGTCTGCATCAGACGTTCATGTTCGTCAACGGTTACATACATTATTTCAGAAACTTTTTGCTATCTTTTTCTTCGTGAAACTTCGTCAATCCCGTTTCGTTTTCGCACACAAGGACGTTACTGTTTCCTTCCCCAAAATTGTATGCTCTTCTGATCTTAGCAATGTAGATGTGAAATTTGAGTGAAGCTGGCTCTTATCGCAGATTCTGGTGTCTGTCGAACCGGAACGAATATTTTCCAACAAACTTCATCACCGGAGCATCGCAGATGAGCCCGTACGAAACTGAGCCAAATCGGCAACGAACGTCAAACTCGAATCGCTCTTAACAGCGGAATCCGCTTGAAACGCATGAACCGCGGTATCTGCTGCTGCTTGAGCCGCTGAAGAAAGACGCGAATCAGCCGGCTGCCGTGCGCTGAAGAGCGGCTTTAAAACGCTGCCTGCTGCGGTCTGGTTTGAACATATCAGTGATTACCCTTATGACAGAATCCGTCCCTGGCGCTGTCGATAGAGATGGGGAGGTCCCCGATGTTAGTGTGGGGAAAAGATTCTGTTCCCTTTCTGCTCTGCTACCGTCGGCAACATATGTCTGCATCAGACGTTCATGTTCGTCAACGGTTACATACATTATTTCAGAAACTTTTTGCTATCTTTTTCTTCGTGAAACTTTCTCAATCCCGTTTCGTTTTCGCACACAAGGACGTTACTGTTTCCTTCCCCAAAATTGTATGCTCTTCTGATCTTAGCAATGTAGATGTGAAATTTGAGTGAAGCTGGCTCTTATCGCAGATTCTGGTGTCTGTCGAACCGGAACGAATATTTTCCAACAAACTTCATCACCGGAGCATCGCAGATGAGCCCGTACGAAACTGAGCCAAATCGGCAACGAACGTCAAACTCGAATCGCTCTTAACAGCGGAATCCGCTTGAAATGCATGAACCGCGGTATCTGCTGCTGCTTGAGCCGCTGAAGAAAGACGCGAATCAGCCGGCTGCCGTGCGCTGAAGAGCGGCTTTAAAACGCTGCCTGCTGCGGTCTGGTTTGAACATATCAGTGATTACACTTACGACAGAATCCGTCCCTGGCGCTGTTGATAGAGATGGGGAGGACCCCGATGTTAGTGTGGGGAAAAGATTCTGTTCCCTTTCTGCTCTGCTACCGTCGGCAATATATGTCTGCATCAGACGTTCATGTTCGTCAACGGTTACATACATTATTTCAGAAAATTTTTGCTATCTTTTTCTTCGTGAAACTTCCTCAATCCCGTTTCGTTTTCGCACACAAGGACGTTACTGTTTCCTTCCCCAAAATTGTATGCTCTTCTGATCTTAGCAATGTAGATGTGAAATTTGAGTGAAGCTGGCTCTTATCGCAGATTCTGGTGTCTGTCGAACCGGAACGAATATTTTCCAACAAACTTCATCACCGGAGCATCGCAGATGAGCCCGTACGAAACTGAGCCAAATCGGCAACGAACGTCAAACTCGAATCGCTCTTAACAGCGGAATCCGCTTGAAACGCATGAACCGCGGTATCTGCTGCTGCTTGAGCCGCTGAAGAAAGACGCGAATCAGCCGGCTGCCGTGCGCTGAAGAGCGGCTTTAAAACGCTGCCTGCTGCGGTCTGGTTTGAACATATCAGTGATTACCCTTATGACAGAATCCGTCCCTGGCGCTGTCGATAGAGATGGGGAGGACCCCGATGTTAGTGTGGGGAAAAGATTCTGTTCCCTTTCTGCTCTGCTACCGTCGGCAACATATGTCTGCATCAGACGTTCATGTTCGTCAACGGTTACATACATTATTTCAGAAACTTTTTGCTATCTTTTACTTCGTGAAACTTCTTCAATCCCGTTTCGTTTTCGCACACAAGGACGTTACTGTTTCCTTCCCCAAAATTGTATGCTCTTCTGATCTTAGCAATGTAGATGTGAAATTTGAGTGAAGCTGGCTCTTATCGCAGATTCTGGTGTCTGTCGAACCGGAACGAATATTTTCCAACAAACTTCATCACCGGAGCATCGCAGATGAGCCCGTACGAAACTGAGCCAAATCGGCAACGAACGTCAAACTCGAATCGCTCTTAACAGCGGAATCCGCTTGAAACGCATGAACCGCGGTATCTGCTGCTGCTTGAGCCGCTGAAGAAAGACGCGAATCAGCCGGCTGCCGTGCGCTGAAGAGCGGCTTTAAAACGCTGCCTGCTGCGGTCTGGTTTGAACATATCAGTGATTACCCTTACGACAGAATCCGTCCCTGGCGCTGTCGATAGAGATGGGGAGGACCCCGATGTTAGTGTGGGGAAAAGATTCTGTTCCCTTTCTGCTCTGCTACCGTCGGCAACATATGTCTGCATCAGACGTTCATGTTCGTCAACGGTTACATACATTATTTCAGAAACTTTTTGCTATCTTTTTCTTCGTGAAACTTCCTCAATCCCGTTTCGTTTTCGCACACAAGGACGTTACTGTTTCCTTCCCCAAAATTGTATGCTCTTCTGATCTTAGCAATGTAGATGTGAAATTTGAGTGAAGCTGGCTCTTATCGCAGATTCTGGTGTCTGTCGAACCGGAACGAATATTTTCCAACAAACTTCATCACCGGAGCATCGCAGATGAGCCCGTACGAAACTGAGCAAAATCGGCAACGAACGTCAAACTCGAATCGCTCTTAACAGCGGAATCCGCTTGAAACGCATGAACCGCGGTATCTGCTGCTGCTTGAGCCGCTGAAGAAAGACGCGAATCAGCCGGCTGCCGTGCGCTGAAGAGCGGCTTTAAAACGCTGCCTGCTGCGGTCTGGTTTGAACATATCAGTGATTACCCTTACGACAGAATCCGTCCCTGGCGCTGTCGATAGAGATGGGGAGGACCCCGATGTTAGTGTGGGGAAAAGATTCTGTTCCCTTTCTGCTCTGCTACCGTCGGCAACATATGTCTGCATCAGACGTTCATGTTCGTCAACGGTTACATACATTATTTCAGAAACTTTTTGCTATCTTTTTCTTCGTGAAACTTCCTCAATCTCGTTTCGTTTTCGCACACAAGGACGTTACTGTTTCCTTCCCCAAAATTGTATGCTCTTCTGATCTTAGCAATGTAGATGTGAAATTTGAGTGAAGCTGGCTCTTATCGCAGATTCTGGTGTCTGTCGAACCGGAACGAATATTTTCCAACAAACTTCATCACCGGAGCATCGCAGATGAGCCCGTACGAAACTGAGCAAAATCGGCAACGAACGTCAAACTCGAATCGCTCTTAACAGCGGAATCCGCTTGAAACGCATGAACCGCGGTATCTGCTGCTGCTTGAGCCGCTGAAGAAAGACGCGAATCAGCCGGCTGCCGTGCGCTGAAGAGCGGCTTTAAAACGCTGCCTGCTGCGGTCTGGTTTGAACATATCAGTGATTACCCTTTTGACAGAATCCGTCCCTGGCGCTGTCGATAGAGATGGGGAGGACCCCGATGTTAGTGTGGGGAAAAGATTCTGTTCCCTTTCTGCTCTGCTACCGTCGGCAACATATGTCTGCATCAGACGTTCATGTTCGTCAACGGTTACATACATTATTTCAGAAACTTTTTGCTATCTTTTTCTTCGTGAAACTTCCTCAATCCCGTTTCCTTTTCGCACACAAGGACGTTACTGTTTCCTTCCCCAAAATTGTATGCTCTTCTGATCTTAGCAATGTAGATGTGAAATTTGAGTGAAGCTGGCTCTTATCGCAGATTCTGGTGTCTGTCGAACCGGAACGAATATTTTCCAACAAACTTCATCACCGGAGCATCGCAGATGAGCCCGTACGAAACTGAGCCAAATCGGCAACGAACGTCAAACTCGAATCGCTCTTAACAGCGGAATCCGCTTGAAACGCATGAACCGCGGTATCTGCTGCTGCTTGAGCCGCTGAAGAAAGACGCGAATCAGCCGGCTGCCGTGCGCTGAAGAGCGGCTTTAAAACGCTGCCTGCTGCGGTCTGGTTTGAACATATCAGTGATTACCCTTACGACAGAATCCGTCCCTGGCGCTGTCGATAGAGATGGGGAGGTCCTTGATGTTAGTGTGGGGAAAAGATTCTGTTCCCTTTCTGCTCTGCTACCGTCGGCAACATATGTCTGCATCAGACGTTCATGTTCGTCAACGGTTACATACATTATTTCAGAAACTTTTTGCTATCTTTTTCTTCGTGAAACTTCCTCAATCCCGTTTCGTTTTCGCACACAAGGACGGTACTCTTTCCTTCCCCAAAATTGTATGCTCTTCTGATCTTGGGAATGTAGATGTGAAATTTGAGTGAAGCTGGCTCTTATCGCAGATTCTGGTGTCTGTCGAACCGGAACGAATATTTTCCAACAAACTTCATCACCGGAGCATCGCAGATGAGCCCGTACGAAACTGAGCCAAATCGGCAACGAACGTCAAACTCGAATCGCTCTTAACAGCGGAATCCGCTTGAAACGCATGAACCGCGGTATCTGCTGCTGCTTGAGCCGCTGAAGAAAGACGCGAATCAGCCGGCTGCCGTGCGCTGAAGAGCGGCTATAAAACGCTGCCTGCTGCGGTCTGGTTTGAACATATCAGTGATTACCCTTACGACAGAATCCGTCCCTGGCGCTGTCGATAGAGATGGGGAGGACCCCGATGTTAGTGTGGGGAAAAGATTCTGTTCCCTTTCTGCTCTGCTACCGTCGGCAATATATGTCTGCATCAGACGTTCATGTTCGTCAACGGTTACATACATTATTTCAGAAACTTTTTGCTATCTTTTTCTACGTGAAACTTCCTCAATCCCGTTTCGTATTCGCACACAAGGACGTTACTGTTTCCTACCCCAAAATTGTATGCTCTTCTGATCTTAGCAATGTAGATGTGAAATTTGAGTGAAGCTGGCTCTTATCGCAGATTCTGGTGTCTGTCGAACCGGAACGAATATTTTCCAACAAACTTCATCACCGGAGCATCGCAGATGAGCCCGTACGAAACTGAGCCAAATCGGCAACGAACGTCAAACTCGAATCGCTCTTAACAGCGGAATCCGCTTGAAACGCATGAACCGCGGTATCTGCTGCTGCTTGAGCCGCTGAAGAAAGACGCGAATCAGCCGGCTGCCGTGCGCTGAAGAGCGGCTTTAAAACGCTGCCTGCTGCGGTCTGGTTTGAACATATCAGTGATTACCCTTACGACAGAATCCGTCCCTGGCGCTGTCGATAGAGATGGGGAGGTCCCCGATGTTAGTGTGGGGAAAAGATTCTGTTCCCTTTCTGCTCTGCTACCGTCGGCAACATATGTCTGCATCAGACGTTCATGTTCGTCAACGGTTACATACATTATTTCAGAAACTTTTTGCTATCTTTTTCTTCGTGAAACTTCCTCAATCCCGTTTCGTTTTCGCACACAAGGACGTTACGCTTTCCTTCCCCAAAATTGTATGCTCTTCTGATCTTAGCAATGTAGATGTGAAATTTGAGTGAAGCTGGCTCTTATCGCAGATTCTGGTGTCTGTCGAACCGGAACGAATATTTTCCAACAAACTTCATCACCGGAGCATCGCAGATGAGCCCGTACGAAACTGAGCCAAATCGGCAACGAACGTCAAACTCGAATCGCTCTTAACAGCGGAATCCGCTTGAAACGCATGAACCGCGGTATCTGCTGCTGCTTGAGCCGCTGAAGAAAGACGCGAATCAGCCGGCTGCCGTGCGCTGAAGAGCGGCTTTAAAACGCTGCCTGCTGCGGTCTGGTTTGAACATATCAGTGATTACCCTTATGACAGAATCCGTCCCTGTCGCTGTCGATAGAGATGGGGAGGACCCCGATGTTAGTATGGGGAAAAGATTCTGTTCCCTTTCTGCTCTGCTACCGTCGGCAACATATGTCTGCATCAGACGTTCATGTTCGTCAACGGTTACATACATTATTTCAGAAACATTTTGCTATCTTTTTCTTCGTGAAACTTCGTCAATCCCGTTTCGTTTTCGCACACAAGTACGTTACTGTTTCCTTCCCCAAAATTGTGTGCTCTTCTGATCTTAGCAATGTAGATGTGAAATTTGAGTGAAGCTGGCTCTTATCGCAGATTCTGGTGTCTGTCGAACCGGAACGAATATTTTCCAACAAACTTCATCACCGGAGCATCGCAGATGAGCCCGTACGAAACTGAGCCAAATCGGCAACGAACGTCAAACTCGAATCGCTCTTAACAGCGGAATCCGCTTGAAACGCATGAACCGCGGTATCTGCTGCTGCTTGAGCCGCTGAAGAAAGACGCGAATCAGCCGGCTGCCGTGCGCTGAAGAGCGGCTTTAAAACGCTGCCTGCTGCGGTCTGGTTTGAACATATCAGTGATTACCCTTATGACAGAATCCGTCCCTGGCGCTGTCGATAGAGATGGGGAGGTCCCCGATGTTAGTGTGGGGAAAAGATTCCGTTCCCTTTCTGCTCTGCTACCGTCGGCAACATATGTCTGCATCAGACGTTCATGTTCGTCAACGGTTACATACATTATTTCAGAAACTTTTTGCTATCTTTTTCTTCGTGAAACTTCGTCAATCCCATTTGGTTTTCGCACACAAGGACGTTACTGTTTCCTTCCCCAAAATTGTATGCTCTTCTGATCTTAGCAATGTAGATGTGAAATTTGAGTGAAGCTGGCTCTTATCGCAGATTCTGGTGTCTGTCGAACCGGAACGAATATTTTCCAACAAACTTCATCACCGGAGCATCGCAGATGAGCCCGTACGAAACTGAGCCAAATCGGCAACGAACGTCAAACTCGAATCGCTCTTAACAGCGGAATCCGCTTGAAACGCATGAACCGCGGTATCTGCTGCTGCTTGAGCCACTGAAGAAAGACGCGAATCAGCCGGCTGCCGTGCGCTGAAGAGCGGCTTTAAAACGCTGCCTGCTGCGGTCTGGTTTGAACATATCAGTGATTCCCCTTATGACAGAATCCGTCCCTGGCGCTGTCGATAGAGATGGGGAGGACCCCGATGTTAGTGTGGGGAAAAGATTCCGTTCCCTTTCTGCTCTGCTACCGTCGGCAACATATGTCTGCATCAGACGTTCATGTTCGTCAACGGTTACATACATTATTTCAGAAACTTTTTGCTATCTTTTTCTTCGTGAAACTTCCTCAATCCCGTTTCGTTTTCGCACACAAGGACGTTACTGTTTCCTTCCCCAAAATTGTATGCTCTTCTGATCTTAGCAATGTAGATGTGAAATTTGAGTGAAGCTGGCTCTTATCGCAGATTCTGGTGTCTGTCGAACCGGAACGAATATTTTCCAACAAACTTCATCACCGGAGCATCGCAGATGAGCCCGTACGAAACTGAGCCAAATCGGCAACGAACGTCAAACTCGAATCGCTCTTAACAGCGGAATCCGCTTGAAACGCATGAACCGCGGTATCTGCTGCTGCTTGAGCCGCTGAAGAAAGACGCGAATCAGCCGGCTGCCGTGCGCTGAAGAGCGGCTTTAAAACGCTGCCTGCTGCGGTCTGGTTTGAACATATCAGTGATTACCCTTATGACAGAATCCGTCCCTGGCGCTGTCGATAGAGATGGGGAGGACCCCGATGTTAGTGTGGGGAAAAGATTCTGTTCCCTTTCTGCTCTGCTACCGTCGGCAACATATGTCTGCATCAGACGTTCATGTTCGTCAACGGTTACATACATTATTTCAGAAACTTTTTGCTATCTTTTTCTTCGTGAAACTTCGTCAATCCCGTTTCGTTTTCGCACACAAGGACGTTACTGTTTCCTTCCCCAAAATTGTATGCTCTTCTGATCTTAGCAATGTAGATGTGAAATTTGAGTGAAGCTGGCTCTTATCGCAGATTCTGGTGTCTGTCGAACCGGAACGAATATTTTCCAACAAACTTCATCACCGGAGCATCGCAGATGAGCCCGTACGAAACTGAGCCAAATCGGCAACGAACGTCAAACTCGAATCGCTCTTAACAGCGGAATCCGCTTGAAACGCATGAACCGCGGTATCTGCTGCTGCTTGAGCCGCTGAAGAAAGACGCGAATCAGCCGGCTGCCGTGCACTGAAGAGCGGCTTTAAAACGCTGCCTGCTGCGGTCTGGTTTGAACATATCAGTGATTACCCTTACGACAGAATCCGTCCCTGGCGCTGTCGATAGAGATGGGGAGGACCCCGATGTTAGTGTGGGGAAAAGATTCTGTTCCCTTTCTGCTCTGCTACCGTCGGCAATATATGTCTGCATCAGACGTTCATGTTCGTCAACGGTTACATACATTATTTCAGAAACTTTTTGCTATCTTTTTCTTCGTGAAACTTCGTCAATCCCGTTTCGTTTTCGCACACAAGGACGTTACTGTTTCCTTCCCCAAAATTGTATGCTCTTCTGATCTTAGCAATGTAGATGTGAAATTTGAGTGAAGCTGGCTCTTATCGCAGATTCTGGTGTCTGTCGAACCGGAACGAATATTTTCCAACAAACTTCATCACCGGAGCATCGCAGATGAGCCCGTACGAAACTGAGCCAAATCGGCAACGAACGTCAAACTCGAATCGCTCTTAACAGCGGAATCCGCTTGAAACGCATGAACCGCGGTATCTGCTGCTGCTTGAGCCGCTGAAGAAAGACGCGAATCAGCCGGCTGCCGTGCGCTGAAGAGCGGCTTTAAAACGCTGCCTGCTGCGGTCTGGTTTGAACATATCAGTGATTACCCTTATGACAGAATCCGTCCCTGTCGCTGTCGATAGAGATGGGGAGGACCCCGATGTTAGTGTGGGGAAAAGATTCTGTTCCCTTTCTGCTCTGCTACCGTCGGCAACATATGTCTGCATCAGACGTTCATGTTCGTCAACGGTTACATACATTATTTCAGAAACTTTTTGCTATCTTTTTCTTCGTGAAACTTCCTCAATCCCGTTTCGTTTTCGCACACAAGGACGTTACTGTTTCCTTCCCCAAAATTGTATGCTCTTCTGATCTTAGCAATGTAGATGTGAAATTTGAGTGAAGCTGGCTCTTATCGCAGATTCTGGTGTCTGTCGAACCGGAACGAATATTTTCCAACAAACTTCATCACCGGAGCATCGCAGATGAGCCCGTACGAAACTGAGCCAAATCGGCAACGAACGTCAAACTCGAATCGCTCTTAACAGCGGAATCCGCTTGAAACGCATGAACCGCGGTATCTGCTGCTGCTTGAGCCGCTGAAGATAGACGCGAATCAGCCGGCTGCCGTGCGCTGAAGAGCGGCTTTAAAACGCTGCCTGCTGCGGTCTGGTTTGAACATATCAGTGATTACCCTTATGACAGAATCCGTCCCTGTCGCTGTCGATAGAGATGGGGAGGACCCCGATGTTAGTATGGGGAAAAGATTCTGTTCCCTTTCTGCTCTGCTACCGTCGGCAACATATGTCTGCATCAGACGTTCATGTTCGTCAACGGTTACATACATTATTTCAGAAACTTTTTGCTATCTTTTTCTTCGTGAAACTTCGTCAATCCCGTTTCGTTTTCGCACACAAGGACGTTACTGTTTCCTTCCCCAAAATTGTATGCTCTTCTGATCTTAGCAATGTAGATGTGAAATTTGAGTGAAGCTGGCTCTTATCGCAGATTCTGGTGTCTGTCGAACCGGAACGAATATTTTCCAACAAACTTCATCACCGGAGCATCGCAGATGAGCCCGTACGAAACTGAGCCAAATCGGCAACGAACGTCAAACTCGAATCGCTCTTAACAGCGGAATCCGCTTGAAACGCATGAACCGCGGTATCTGCTGCTGCTTGAGCTGCTGAAGAAAGACGCGAATCAGCCGGCTGCCGTGCGCTGAAGAGCGGCTTTAAAACGCTGCCTGCTGCGGTCTGGTTTGAACATATCAGTGATTACACTTATGACAGAATCCGTCCCTGGCGCTGTCGATAGAGATGGGGAGGACCCCGATGTTAGTGTGGGGAAAAGATTCTGTTCCCTTTCTGCTCTGCTTCCGTCGGCATTATATGTCTTCATCAGACTTTCATGTTCGTCAACGGTTACATACATTATTTCAGAAACTTTTTGCTATCTTTTTCTTCGTGAAACTTCTTCAATCCCGTTTCGTTTTCGCACACAAGGACGTTACTGTTTCCTTCCCCAAAATTGTATGCTCTTCTGATCTTAGCAATGTAGATGTGAAATTTGAGTGAAGCTGGCTCTTATCGCAGATTCTGGTGTCTGTCGAACCGGAACGAATATTTTCCAACAAACTTCATCACCGGAGCATCGCAGATGAGCCCGTACGAAACTGAGCCAAATCGGCAACGAACGTCAAACTCGAATCGCTCTTAACAGCGGAATCCGCTTGAAACGCATGAACCGCGGTATCTGCTGCTGCTTGAGCCGCTGAAGAAAGACGCGAATCAGCCGGCTGCCGTGCGCTGAAGAGCGGCTTTAAAACGCTGCCTGCTGCGGTCTGGTTTGAACATATCAGTGATTACCCTTATGACAGAATCCGTCCCTGTCGCTGTCGATAGAGATGGGGAGGACCCCGATGTTAGTGTGGGGAAAAGATTCTGTTCCCTTTCTGCTCTGCTACCGTCGGCAACATATGTCTGCATCAGACGTTCATGTTCGTCAACGGTTACATACATTATTTCAGAAACTTTTTGCTATCTTTTTCTTCGTGAAACTTCCTCAATCCCGTTTCGTTTTCGCACACAAGGACGGTACTGTTTCCTTCCCCAAAATTGTGTGCTCTTCTGATCTTAGCAATGTAGATGTGAAATTTGAGTGAAGCTGGCTCTTATCGCAGATTCTGGTGTCTGTCGAACCGGAACGAATATTTTCCAACAAACTTCATCACCGGAGCATCGCAGATGAGCCCGTACGAAACTGAGCCAAATCGGCAACGAACGTCAAACTCGAATCGCTCTTAACAGCGGAATCCGCTTGAAACGCATGAACCGCGGAATCTGCTGCTGCTTGAGCCGCTGAAGAAAGACGCGAATCAGCCGGCTGCCGTGCGCTGAAGAGCGGCTTTAAAACGCTGCCTGCTGCGGTCTGGTTTGAACATATCAGTGATTACCCTTACGACAGAATCCGTCCCTGGCGCTGTCGATAGAGATGGGGAGGTCCCCGATGTTAGTGTGGGGAAAAGATTCTGTTCCCTTTCTGCTCTGCTACCGTCGGCAACATATGTCTGCATCAGACGTTCATGTTCGTCAACGGTTACATACATTATTTCAGAAACTTTTTGCTATCTTTTTCTTCGTGAAACTTCCTCAATCCCGTTTCGTTTTCGCACACAAGGACGTTACTGTTTCCTTCCCCAAAATTGTATGCTCTTCTGATCTTAGCAATGTAGATGTGAAATTTGAGTGAAGCTGGCTCTTATCGCAGATTCTGGTGTCTGTCAAACCGGAACGAATATTTTCCAACAAACTTCATCACCGGAGCATCGCAGATGAGCCCGTACGAAACTGAGCCAAATCGGCAACGAACGTCAAACTCGAATCGCTCTTAACAGCGGAATCCGCTTGAAACGCATGAACCGCGGTATCTGCTGCTGCTTGAGCCGCTGAAGAAAGACGCGAATCAGCCGGCTGCCGTGCGCTGAAGAGCGGCTTTAAAACGCTGCCTGCTGCGGTCTGGTTTGAACATATCAGTGATTACCCTTATGACAGAATCCGTCCCTGTCGCTGTCGATAGAGATGGGGAGGACCCCGATGTTAGTATGGGGAAAAGATTCTGTTCCCTTTCTGCTCTGCTACCGTCGGCAACATATGTCTGCATCAGACGTTCATGTTCGTCAACGGTTACATACATTATTTCAGAAACTTTTTGCTATCTTTTTCTTCGTGAAACTTCGTCAATCCCGTTTCGTTTTCGCACACAAGGACGTTACTGTTTCCTTCCCCAAAATTGTATGCTCTTCTGATCTTAGCAATGTAGATGTGAAATTTGAGTGAAGCTGGCTCTTATCGCAGATTCTGGTGTCTGTCGAACCGGAACGAATATTTTCCAACAAACTTCATCACCGGAGCATCGCAGATGAGCCCGTACGAAACTGAGCCAAATCGGCAACGAACGTCAAACTCGAATCGCTCTTAACAGCGGAATCCGCTTGAAACGCATGAACCGCGGTATCTGCTGCTGCTTGAGCCGCTGAAGAAAAACGCGAATCAGCCGGCTGCCGTGCGCTGAAGAGCGGCTTTAAAACGCTGCCTGCTGCGGTCTGGTTTGAACATATCAGTGATTACCCTTACGACAGAATCCTTCCCTGGCGCTGTCGATAGAGATGGGGAGGACCCCGATGTTAGTGTGGGGAAAAGATTCTGTTCCCTTTCTGCTCTGCTACCGTCGGCAACATATGTCTGCATCAGACGTTCATGTTCGTCAACGGTTACATACATTATTTCAGAAAATTTTTGCTATCTTTTTCTTCGTGAAACTTCCTCAATCCCGTTTCGTTTTCGCACACAAGGACGGTACTGTTTCCTTCCCCAAAATTGTATGCTCTTCTGATCTTAGCAATGTAGATGTGAAATTTGAGTGAAGCTGGCTCTTATCGCAGATTCTGGTGTCTGTCGAACCGGAACGAATATTTTCCAACAAACTTCATCACCGGAGCATCGCAGATGAGCCCGTACGAAACTGAGCCAAATCGGCAACGAACGTCAAACTCGAATCGCTCTTAACAGCGGAATCCGCTTGAAACGCATGAACCGCGGTATCTGCTGCTGCTTGAGCTGCTGAAGAAAGACGCGAATCAGCCGGCTGCCGTGCGCTGAAGAGCGGCTTTAAAACGCTGCCTGCTGCGGTCTGGTTTGAACATATCAGTGATTACACTTATGACAGAATCCGTCCCTGGCGCTGTCGATAGAGATGGGGAGGACCCCGATGTTAGTGTGGGGAAAAGATTCTGTTCCCTTTCTGCTCTGCTACCGTCGGCATTATATGTCTTCATCAGACTTTCATGTTCGTCAACGGTTACATACATTATTTCAGAAACTTTTTGCTATCTTTTTCTTCGTGAAACTTCGTCAATCCCGTTTCGTTTTCGCACACAAGGACGTTACTGTTTCCTTCCCCAAAATTGTATGCTCTTCTGATCTTAGCAATGTAGATGTGAAATTTGAGTGAAGCTGGCTCTTATCGCAGATTCTGGTGTCTGTCGAACCGGAACGAATATTTTCCAACAAACTTCATCACTGGAGCATCGCAGATGAGCCCGTACGAAACTGAGCCAAATCGGCAACGAACGTCAAACTCGAATCGCTCTTAACAGCGGAATCCGCTTGAAACGCATGAACCGCGGTATCTGCTGCTGCTTGAGCCGCTGAAGAAAGACGCGAATCAGCCGGCTGCCGTGCGCTGAAGAGCGGCTTTAAAACGCTGCCTGCTGCGGTCTGGTTTGAACATATCAGTGATTACCCTTACGACAGAATCCGTCCCTGGCGCTGTCGATAGAGATGGGGAGGTCCCCGATGTTAGTGTGGGGAAAAGATTCTGTTCCCTTTCTGCTCTGCTACCGTCGGCAACATATGTCTGCATCAGACGTTCATGTTCGTCAACGGTTACATACATTATTTCAGAAACATTTTGCTATCTTTTTCTTCGTGAAACTTCGTCAATCCCGTTTCGTTTTCGCACACAAGGACGTTACTGTTTCCTTCCCCAAAATTGTATGCTCTTCTGATCTTAGCAATGTAGATGTGAAATTTGAGTGAAGCTGGCTCTTATCGCAGATTCTGGTGTCTGTCGAACCGGAACGAATATTTTCCAACAAACTTCATCACCGGAGCATCGCAGATGAGCCCGTACGAAACTGAGCCAAATCGGCAACGAACGTCAAACTCGAATCGCTCTTAACAGCGGAATCCGCTTGAAACGCATGAACCGCGGTATCTGCTGCTGCTTGAGCCGCTGAAGAAAGACGCGAATCAGCCGGCTGCCGTGCGCTGAAGAGCGGCTTTAAAACGCTGCCTGCTGCGGTCTGGTTTGAACATATCAGTGATTACCCTTATGACAGAATCCGTCCCTGGCGCTGTCGATAGAGATGGGGAGGACCCCGATGTTAGTGTGGGGAAAAGATTCTGTTCCCTTTCTGCTCTGCTACCGTCGGCAATATATGTCTGCATCAGACGTTCATGTTCGTCAACGGTTACATACATTATTTCAGAAACTTTTTGCTATCTTTTTCTTCGTGAAACTTCGTCAATCCCGTTTCGTTTTCGCACACAAGGACGTTACTGTTTCCTTCCCCAAAATTGTATGCTCTTCTGATCTTAGCAATGTAGATGTGAAATTTGAGTGAAGCTGGCTCTTATCGCAGATTCTGGTGTCTGTCGAACCGGAACGAATATTTTCCAACAAACTTCATCACCGGAGCATCGCAGATGAGCCCGTACGAAACTGAGCCAAATCGGCAACGAACGTCAAACTCGAATCGCTCTTAACAGCGGAATCCGCATGAAACGCATGAACCGCGGTATCTGCTGCTGCTTGAGCCGCTGAAGAAAGACGCGAATCGGCCGGCTGACTTGCGCTTAAGAGCGGCTTTAAAACGCTGCCTGCTGCGGTCTGGTTTGAACATATCAGTGATTACCCTTATGACAGAATCCGTCCCTGTCGCTGTCGATAGAGATGGGGAGGACCCCGATGTTAGTATGGGGAAAAGATTCTGTTCCCTTTCTGCTCTGCTACCGTCGGCAACATATGTCTGCATCAGACGTTCATGTTCGTCAACGGTTACATACATTATTTCAGAAACATTTTGCTATCTTTTTCTTCGTGAAACTTCGTCAATCCCGTTTCGTTTTCGCACACAAGGACGTTACTGTTTCCTTCCCCAAAATTGTGTGCTCTTCTGATCTTAGCAATGTAGATGTGAAATTTGAGTGAAGCTGGCTCTTATCGCAGATTCTGGTGTCTGTCGAACCGGAACGAATATTTTCCAACAAACTTCATCACCGGAGCATCGCAGATGAGCCCGTACGAAACTGAGCCAAATCGGCAACGAACGTCAAACTCGAATCGCTCTTAACAGCGGAATCCGCTTGAAACGCATGAACCGCGGTATCTGCTGCTGCTTGAGCCGCTGAAGAAAGACGCGAATCAGCCGGCTGCCGTGCGCTGAAGAGCGGCTTTAAAACGCTGCCTGCTGCGGTCTGGTTTGAACATATCAGTGATTACCCTTATGACAGAATCCGTCCCTGGCGCTGTCGATAGAGATGGGGAGGTCCCCGATGTTAGTGTGGGGAAAAGATTCCGTTCCCTTTCTGCTCTGCTACCGTCGGCAACATATGTCTGCATCAGACGTTCATGTTCGTCAACGGTTACATACATTATTTCAGAAACTTTTTGCTATCTTTTTCTTCGTGAAACTTCGTCAATCCCGTTTGGTTTTCGCACACAAGGACGTTACTGTTTCCTTCCCCAAAATTGTATGCTCTTCTGATCTTAGCAATGTAGATGTGAAATTTGAGTGAAGCTGGCTCTTATCGCAGATTCTGGTGTCTGTCGAACCGGAACGAATATTTTCCAACAAACTTCATCACCGGAGCATCGCAGATGAGCCCGTACGAAACTGAGCCAAATCGGCAACGAACGTCAAACTCGAATCGCTCTTAACAGCGGAATCCGCTTGAAACGCATGAACCGCGGTATCTGCTGCTGCTTGAGCCGCTGAAGAAAGACGCGAATCAGCCGGCTGCCGTGCGCTGAAGAGCGGCTTTAAAACGCTGCCTGCTGCGGTCTGGTTTGAACATATCAGTGATTACCCTTATGACAGAATCCGTCCCTGGCGCTGTCGATAGAGATGGGGAGGACCCCGATGTTAGTGTGGGGAAAAGATTCTGTTCCCTTTCTGCTCTGCTACCGTCGGCAACATATGTCTGCATCAGACGTTCATGTTCGTCAACGGTTACATACATTATTTCAGAAACTTTTTGCTATCTTTTTCTTCGTGAAACTTCGTCAATCCCGTTTCGTTTTCGCACACAAGGACGTTACTGTTTCCTTCCCCAAAATTGTATGCTCTTCTGATCTTAGCAATGTAGATGTGAAATTTGAGTGAAGCTGGCTCTTATCGCAGATTCTGGTGTCTGTCGAACCGGAACGAATATTTTCCAACAAACTTCATCACCGGAGCATCGCAGATGAGCCCGTACGAAACTGAGCCAAATCGGCAACGAACGTCAAACTCGAATCGCTCTTAACAGCGGAATCCGCTTGAAACGCATGAACCGCGGTATCTGCTGCTGCTTGAGCCGCTGAAGAAAGACGCGAATCAGCCGGCTGCCGTGCGCTGAAGAGCGGCTTTAAAACGCTGCCTGCTGCGGTCTGGTTTGAACATATCAGTGATTACCCTTATGACAGAATCCGTCCCTGGCGCTGTCGATAGAGATGGGGAGGACCCCGATGTTAGTGTGGGGAAAAGATTCTGTTCCCTTTCTGCTCTGCAACCGTCGGCAATATATGTCTGCATCAGACGTTCATGTTCGTCAACGGTTACATACATTATTTCAGAAACTTTTTGCTATCTTTTTCTTCGTGAAACTTCGTCAATCCCGTTTCGTTTTCGCACACAAGGACGTTACTGTTTCCTTCCCCAAAATTGTATGCTCTTCTGATCTTAGCAATGTAGATGTGAAATTTGAGTGAAGCTGGCTCTTATCGCAGATTCTGGTGTCTGTCGAACCGGAACGAATATTTTCCAACAAACTTCATCACCGGAGCATCGCAGATGAGCCCGTACGAAACTGAGCCAAATCGGCAACGAACGTCAAACTCGAATCGCTCTTAACAGCGGAATCCGCTTGAAACGCATGAACCGCGGTATCTGCTGCTGCTTGAGCCGCTGAAGAAAGACGCGAATCAGCCGGCTGCCGTGCGCTGAAGAGCGGCTTTAAAACGCTGCCTGCTGCGGTCTGGTTTGAACATATCAGTGATTACACTTATGACAGAATCCGTCCCTGTCGCTGTCGATAGAGATGGGGAGGGCCCCGATGTTAGTGTGGGGAAAAGATTCTGTTCCCTTTCTGCTCTGCTACCGTCGGCAACATATGTCTGCATCAGACGTTCATGTTCGTCAACGGTTACATACATTATTTCAGAAACTTTTTGCTATCTTTTTCTTCGTGAAACTTCCTCAATCCCGTTTCGTTTTCGCACACAAGGACGGTACTGTTTCCTTCACCAAAATTGTGTGCTCTTCTGATCTTAGCAATGTAGATGTGAAATTTGAGTGAAGCTGGCTCTTATCGCAGATTCTGGTGTCTGTCGAACCGGAACGAATATTTTCCAACAAACTTCATCACCGGAGCATCGCAGATGAGCCCGTACGAAACTGAGCCAAATCGGCAACGAACGTCAAACTCGAATCGCTCTTAACAGCGGAATCCGCTTGAAACGCATGAACCGCGGTATCTGCTGCTGCTTGAGCCGCTGAAGAAAGACGCGAATCAGCCGGCTGCCGTGCGCTGAAGAGCGGCTTTAAAACGCTGCCTGCTGCGGTCTGGTTTGAACATATCAGTGATTACCCTTACGACAGAATCCGTCCCTGGCGCTGTCGATAGAGATGGGGAGGTCCCCGATGTTAGTGTGGGGAAAAGATTCCGTTCCCTTTCTGCTCTGCTACCGTCGGCAACATATGTCTGCATCAGACGTTCATGTTCGTCAACTGTTACATACATTATTTCAGAAACTTTTTGCTATCTTTTTCTTCGTGAAACTTCCTCAATCCCGTTTCGTTTTCGCACACAAGGACGTTACTGTTTCCTTCCCCAAAATTGTATGCTCTTCTGATCTTAGCAATGTAGATGTGAAATTTGAGTGAAGCTGGCTCTTATCGCAGATTCTGGTGTCTGTCGAACCGGAACGAATATTTTCCAACAAACTTCATCACCGGAGCATCGCAGATGAGCCCGTACGAAACTGAGCCAAATCGGCAACGAACGTCAAACTCGAATCGCTCTTAACAGCGGAATCCGCTTGAAACGCATGAACCGCGGTATCTGCTGCTGCTTGAGCCGCTGAAGAAAGACGCGAATCAGCCAGCTGCCGTGCGCTGAAGAGCGGCTTTAAAACGCTGCCTGCTGCGGTCTGGTTTGAACATATCAGTGATTACCCTTATGACAGAATCCGTCCCTGGCGCTGTCGATAGAGATGGGGAGGTCCCCGATGTTAGTGTGGGGAAAAGATTCTGTTCCCTTTCTGCTCTGCTACCGTCAGCAACATATGTCTGCATCAGACGTTCATGTTCGTCAACGGTTACATACATTATTTCAGAAAATTTTTGCTATCTTTTTCTTCGTGAAACTTCGTCAATCCCGTTTCGTTTTCGCACACAAGAACGTTACTGTTTCCTTCCCCAAAATTGTATGCTCTTCTGATCTTAGCAATGTAGATGTGAAATTTGAGTGAAGCTGGCTCTTATCGCAGATTCTGGTGTCTGTCGAACCGGAACGAATATTTTCCAACAAACTTCATCACCGGAGCATCGCAGATGAGCCCGTACGAAACTGAGCCAAATCGGCAACGAACGTCAAACTCGAATCGCTCTTAACAGCGGAATCCGCTTGAAACGCATGAACCGCGGAATCTGCTGCTGCTTGAGCCGCTGAAGAAAGACGCGAATCAGCCGGCTGCCGTGCGCTGAAGAGCGGCTTTAAAACGCTGCCTGCTGCGGTCTGGTTTGAACATATCAGTGATTACCCTTATGACAGAATCCGTCCCTGGCGCTGTCGATAGAGATGGGGAGGACCCCGATGTTAGTGTGGGGAAAAGATTCTGTTCCCTTTCTGCTCTGCTACCGTCGGCAACATATGTCTGCATCAGACGTTCATGTTCGTCAACGGTTACATACATTATTTCAGAAACTTTTTGCTATCTTTTTCTTCGTGAAACTTCGTCAATCCCGTTTCGTTTTCGCACACAAGGACGTTACTGTTTCTTTCCCCAAAATTGTATGCTCTTCTGATCTTAGCAATGTAGATGTGAAATTTGAGTGAAGCTGGCTCTTATCGCAGATTCTGGTGTCTGTCGAACCGGAACGAATATTTTCCAACAAACTTAATCACCGGAGCATCGCAGATGAGCCCGTACGAAACTGAGCCAAATCGGCAACGAACGTCAAACTCGAATCGCTCTTAACAGCGGAATCCGCTTGAAACGCATGAACCGCGGTATCTGCTGCTGCTTGAGCCGCTGAAGAAAGACGCGAATCAGCCGGCTGCCGTGCGCTGAAGAGCGGCTTTAAAACGCTGCCTGCTGCGGTCTGGTTTGAACATATCAGTGATTACCCTTATGACAGAATCCGTCCCTGGCGCTGTCGATAGAGATGGGGAGGTCCCCGATGTTAGTGTGGGGAAAAGATTCTGTTCCCTTTCTGCTCTGCTACAGTCGGCAACATATGTCTGCATCAGACTTTCATGTTCGTCAACGGTTACATACATTATTTCAGAAACTTTTTGCTATCTTTTTCTTCGTGAAACTTCTTCAATCCCGTTTCGTTTTCGCACACAAGGACGTTACTGTTTCCTTCCCCAAAATTGTATGCTCTTCTGATCTTAGCAATGTAGATGTGAAATTTGAGTGAAGCTGGCTCTTATCGCAGATTCTGGTGTCTGTCGAACCGGAACGAATATTTTCCAACAAACTTCATCACCGGAGCATCGCAGATGAGCCCGTACGAAACTGAGCCAAATCGGCAACGAACGTCAAACTCGAATCGCTCTTAACAGCGGAATCCGCTTGAAACGCATGAACCGCGGTATCTGCTGCTGCTTGAGCCGCTGAAGAAAGACGCGAATCAGCCGGCTGCAGTGCGCTGAAGAGCGGCTTTAAAACGCTGCCTGCTGCGGTCTGGTTTGAACATATCAGTGATTACCCTTACGACAGAATCCGTCCCTGGCGCTGTCGATAGAGATGGGGAGGTCCCCGATGTTAGTGTGGGGAAAAGATTCTGTTCCCTTTCTGCTCTGCTACCGTCGGCAACATATGTCTGCATCAGACGTTCATGTTCGTCAACGGTTACATACATTATTTCAGAAAATTTTTGCTATCTTTTTCTTCGTGAAACTTCCTCAATCCCGTTTCGTTTTCGCACACAAGGACGTTACTGTTTCCTTTCCCAAAATTGTATGCTCTTCTGATCTTAGCAATGTAGATGTGAAATTTGAGTGAAGCTGGCTCTTATCGCAGATTCTGGTGTCTGTCGAACCGGAACGAATATTTTCCAACAAACTTCATCACCGGAGCATCGCAGATGAGCCCGTACGAAACTGAGCCAAATCGGCAACGAACGTCAAACTCGAATCGCTCTTAACAGCGGAATCCGCTTGAAACGCATGAACCGCGGTATCTGCTGCTGCTTGAGCCGCTGAAGAAAGACGCGAATCAGCCGGCTGCCGTGCGCTGAAGAGCGGCTTTAAAACGCTGCCTGCTGCGGTCTGGTTTGAACATATCAGTGATTACCCTTACGACAGAATCCGTCCCTGGCGCTGTCGATAGAGATGGGGAGGACCCCGATGTTAGTGTGGGGAAAAGATTCTGTTCCCTTTCTGCTCTGCTACCGTCGGCAACATATGTCTGCATCAGACGTTCATGTTCGTCAACGGTTACATACATTATTTCAGAAACTTTTTGCTATCTTTTTCTTCGTGAAACTTCGTCAATCCCGTTTCGTTTTCGCACACAAGGACGTTACAGTTTCCTTCCCCAAAATTGTATGCTCTTCTGATCTTAGCAATGTAGATGTGAAATTTGAGTGAAGCTGGCTCTTATCGCAGATTCTGGTGTCTGTCGAACCGGAACGAATATTTTCCAACAAACTTCATCACCGGAGCATCGCAGATGAGCCCGTACGAAACTGAGCCAAATCGGCAACGAACGTCAAACTCGAATCGCTCTTAACAGCGGAATCCGCTTGAAACGCATGAACCGCGGTATCTGCTGCTGCTTGAGCCGCTGAAGAAAGACGCGAATCAGCCGGCTGCCGTGCGCTGAAGAGCGGCTTTAAAACGCTGCCTGCTGCGGTCTGGTTTGAACATATCAGTGATTACACTTACGACAGAATCCGTCCCTGGCGCTGTCGATAGAGATGGGGAGGACCCCGATGTTAGTGTGGGGAAAAGATTCTGTTCCCTTTCTGCTCTGCTACCGTCGGCAACATATGTCTGCATCAGACGTTCATGTTCGTCAACGGTTACATACATTATTTCAGAAACATTTTGCTATCTTTTTCTTCGTGAAACTTCCTCAATCCCGTTTCGTTTTCGCACACAAGGACGTTGCTGTTTCCTTCCCCAAAATTGTATGCTCTTCTGATCTTAGCAATGTAGATGTGAAATTTGAGTGAAGCTGGCTCTTATCGCAGATTCTGGTGTCTGTCGAACCGGAACGAATATTTTCCAAAAAACTTCATCACCGGAGCATCGCAGATGAGCCCGTACGAAACTGAGCCAAATCGGCAATGAACGTCAAACTCGAATCGCTCTTAACAGCGGAATCCGCTTGAAACGCATGAACCGCGGTATCTGCTGCTGCTTGAGCCGCTGAAGAAAGACGCGAATCAGCCGGCTGCCGTGCGCTGAAGAGCGGCTTTAAAACGCTGCCTGCTGCGGTCTGGTTTGAACATATCAGTGATTACCCTTACGACAGAATCCGTCCCTGGCGCTGTCGATAGAGATGGGGAGGACCCCGATGTTAGTGTGGGGAAAAGATTCTGTTCCCTTTCTGCTCTGCTACCGTCGGCAATATATGTCTGCATCAGACGTTCATGTTCGTCAACGGTTACATACATTATTTCAGAAACTTTTTGCTATCTTTTTCTTCGTGAAACTTCGTCAATCCCTTTTCGTTTACGCACACAAGGACGTTTCTGTTTCCTTCCCCAAAATTGTATGCTCTTCTGATCTTAGCAATGTAGATGTGAAATTTGAGTGAAGCTGGCTCTTATCGCAGATTCTGGTGTCTGTCGAACCGGAACGAATATTTTCCAACAAACTTCATCACCGGAGCATCGCAGATGAGCCCGTACGAAACTGAGCCAAATCGGCAACGAACGTCAAACTCGAATCGTTCTTAACAGCGGAATCCGCTTGAAACGCATGAACAGCGGTATCTGCTGCTGCTTGAGCCGCTGAAGAAAGACGCGAATCAGCCGGCTGCCGTGCGCTGAAGAGCGGCTTTAAAACGCTGCCTGCTGCGGTCTGGTTTGAACATATCAGTGATTACCCTTATGACAGAATCCGTCCCTGGCGCTGTCGATAGAGATGGGGAGGTCCCCGATGTTAGTGTGGGGAAAAGATTCTGTTCCCTTTCTTCTCTGCTACCGTCGGCAATATATGTCTTCTTCAGACGTTCATGTTCGTCAACGGTTACATACATTATTTCAGAAACTTTTTGCTATCTTTTTCTTCGTGAAACTTCGTCAATCCCGTTTCGTTTTCGCACACAAGGACGTTACTGTTTCCTTCCCCAAAATTGTATGCTCTTCTGATCTTAGCAATGTAGATGTGAAATTTGAGTGAAGCTGGCTCTTATCGCAGATTCTGGTGTCTGTCGAACCGGAACGAATATTTTCCAACAAACTTCATCACCGGAGCATCGCAGATGAGCCCGTACGAAACTGAGCCAAATCGGCAACGAACGTCAAACTCGAATCGCTCTTAACAGCGGAATCCGCTTGAAACGCATGAACCGCGGTATCTGCTGCTGCTTGAGCCGCTGAAGAAAGACGCGAATCAGCCGGCTGCCGTGCGCTGAAGAGCGGCTTTAAAACGCTGCCTGCTGCGGTCTGGTTTGAACATATCAGTGATTACCCTTACGACAGAATCCGTCCCTGGTGCTGTCGATAGAGATGGGGAGGTCCCCGATGTTAGTGTGGGGAAAAGATTCTGTTCCCTTTCTGCTCTGCTACCGTCGGCAATATATGTCTGCATCAGACGTTCATGTTCGTCAACGGTTACATACATTATTTCAGAAACTTTTTGCTATCTTTTTCTTCGTGAAATTTCCTCAATCCCGTTTCGTTTTCGCACACAAGGACGTTACTGTTTCCTTCCCCAAAATTGTATGCTCTTCTGATCTTAGCAATGTAGATGTGAAATTTGAGTGAAGCTGGCTCTTATCGCAGATTCTGGTGTCTGTCGAACCGGAACGAATATTTTCCAACAAACTTCATCACCGGAGCATCGCAGATGAGCCCGTACGAAACTGAGCCAAATCGGCAACGAACGTCAAACTCGAATCGCTCTTAACAGCGGAATCCGCTTGAAACGCATGAACCGCGGTATCTGCTTCTGCTTGAACCGCTGAAGAAAGACGCAAATCAGCCGGCTGCCGTGCGCTGAAGAGCGGCTTTAAAACGCTGCCTGCTGCGGTCTGGTTTGAACATATCAGTGATTACCCTTATGACAGAATCCGTCCCTGGCGCTGTCGATAGAGATGGGGAGGTCCCCGATGTTAGTGTGGGGAAAAGATTCTGTTCCCTTTCTGCTCTGCTACCGTCGGCAACATATGTCTGCATCAGACGTTCATGTTCGTCAACGGTTACATACATTATTTCAGAAACATTTTGCTATCTTTTTCTTCGTGAAACTTCCTCAATCCCGTTTCGTTTTCGCACACAAGGACGTTACTGTTTCCTTCCCCAAAATTGTATGCTCTTCTGATCTTAGCAATGTAGATGTGAAATTTGAGTGAAGCTGGCTCTTATCGCAGATTCTGGTTTCTGTCGAACCGGAACGAATATTTTCCAACAAACTTCATCACCGGAGCATCGCAGATGAGCCCGTACGAAACTGAGCCAAATCGGCAACGAACGTCAAACTCGAATCGCTCTTAACAGCGGAATCCGCTTGAAACGCATGAACCGCGGTATCTGCTGCTGCTTGAGCCGCTGAAGAAAGACGCGAATCAGCCGGCTGCCGTGCGCTGAAGAGCGGCTTTAAAACGCTGCCTGCTGCGGTCTGGTTTGAACATATCAGTGATTACCCTTACGACAGAATCCGTCCCTGGCGCTGTCGATAGAGATGGGGAGGTCCCCGATGTTAGTGTGGGGAAAAGATTCTGTTCCCTTTCTGCTCTGCTACCGTCGGCAATATATGTCTGCATCAGACGTTCATGTTCGTCAACGGTTACATACATTATTTCAGAAACTTTTTGCTATCTTTTTCTTCGTGAAACTTCCTCAATCCCGTTTCGTTTTCGCACACAAGGACGTTACTGTTTCCTTCCCCAAAATTGTATGCTCTTCTGATCTTAGCAATGTAGATGTGAAATTTGAGTGAAGCTGGCTCTTATCGCAGATTCTGGTGTCTGTCGAACCGGAACGAATATTTTCCAACAAACTTCATCACCGGAGCATCGCAGATGAGCCCGTACGAAACTGAGCCAAATCGGCAACGAACGTCAAACTCGAATCGCTCTTAACAGCGGAATCCGCTTGAAACGCATGAACCGCGGTATCTGCTGCTGCTTGAGCCGCTGAAGAAAGACGCGAATCAGCCGGCTGCCGTGCGCTGAAGAGCGGCTTTAAAACGCTGCCTGCTGCGGTCTGGTTTGAACATATCAGTGATTACCCTTATGACAGAATCCGTCCCTGGCGCTGTCGATAGAGATGGGGAGGTCCCCGATGTTAGTGTGGGGAAAAGATTCTGTTCCCTTTCTGCTCTGCTACCGTCGGCAACATATGTCTGCATCAGACGTTCATGTTCGTCAACGGTTACATACATTATTTCAGAAACTTTTTGCTATCTTTTTCTTCGTGAAACTTCCTCAATCCCGTTTCGTTTTCGCACACAAGGACGTTACTGTTTCCTTCCCCAAAATTGTATGCTCTTCTGATCTTAGCAATGTAGATGTGAAATTTGAGTGAAGCTGGCTCTTATCGCAGATTCTGGTGTCTGTCGAACCGGAACGAATATTTTCCAACAAACTTCATCACCGGAGCATCGCAGATGAGCCCGTACGAAACTGAGCCAAATCGGCAACGAACGTCAAACTCGAATCGCTCTTAACAGCGGAATCCGCTTGAAACGCATGAACCGCGGTATCTGCTGCTGCTTGAGCCGCTGAAGAAAGACGCTAATCAGCCGGCTGCCGTGCGCTGAAGAGCGGCTTTAAAACGCTGCCTGCTGCGGTCTGGTTTGAACATATCAGTGATTACCCTTACGACAGAATCCGTCCCTGGCGCTGTCGATAGAGATGGGGAGGTCCCCGATGTTAGTGTGGGGAAAAGATTCTGTTCCCTTTCTGCTCTGCTACCGTCGGCAACATATGTCTTCTTCAGACGTTCATGTTCGTCAACGGTTACATACATTATTTCAGAAACATTTTGCTATCTTTTTCTTTGTGAAACATCGTCAATCCCGTTTCGTTTTCGCACACAAGGACGTTACTGTTTCCTTCCCCAAAATTGTATGCTCTTCTGATCTTAGCAATGTAGATGTGAAATTTGAGTGAAGCTGGCTCTTATCGCAGATTCTGGTGTCTGTCGAACCGGAACGAATATTTTCCAACAAACTTCATCACCGGAGCATCGCAGATGAGCCCGTACGAAACTGAGCCAAATCGGCAACGAACGTCAAACTCGAATCGCTCTTAACAGCGGAATCCGCTTGAAACGCATGAACCGCGGTATCTGCTGCTGCTTGAGCCGCTGAAGAAAGACGCGAATCAGCCGGCTGCCGTGCGCTGAAGAGCGGCTTTAAAACGCTGCCTGCTGCGGTCTGGTTTGAACATATCAGTGATTACCCTTACGACAGAATCCGTCCCTGGCGCTGTCGATAGAGATGGGGAGGTCCCCGATGTTAGTGTGGGGAAAAGATTCTGTTCCCTTTCTGCTCTGCTACCGTCGGCAACATATGTCTGCATCAGACGTTCATGTTCGTCAACGGTTACATACATTATTTCAGAAACATTTTGCTATCTTTTTCTTCGTGAAACTTCGTCAATCCCGTTTGGTTTTTGCACACAAGGACGTTACTGTTTCCTTCCCCAAAATTGTATGCTCTTCTGATCTTAGCAATGTAGATGTGAAATTTGAGTGAAGCTGGCTCTTATCGCAGATTCTGGTGTCTGTCGAACCGGAACGAATATTTTCCAACAAACTTCATCACCGGAGCATCGCAGATGAGCCCGTACGAAACTGAGCCAAATCGGCAACGAACGTCAAACTCGAATCGCTCTTAACAGCGGAATCCGCTTGAAACGCATGAACCGCGGTATCTGCTGCTGCTTGAGCCGCTGAAGAAAGACGCGAATCAGCCGGCTGCCGTGCGCTGAAGAGCGGCTTTAAAACGCTGCCTGCTGCGGTCTGGTTTGAACATATCAGTGATTACCCTTACGACAGAATCCGTCCCTGGCGCTGTCGATAGAGATGGGGAGGTCCCCGATGTTAGTGTGGGGAAAAGATTCTGTTCCCTTTCTGCTCTGCTACCGTCGGCAACATATGTCTGCATCAGACGTTCATGTTCGTCAACGGTTACATACATTATTTCAGAAACATTTTGCTATCTTTTTCTTTGTGAAACTTCCTCAATCCCGTTTCCTTTTCGCACACAAGGACGTTACTGTTTCCTTCCCCAAAATTGTATGCTCTTCTGATCTTAGCAATGTAGATGTGAAATTTGAGTGAAGCTGGCTCTTATCGCAGATTCTGGTGTCTGTCGAACCGGAACGAATATTTTCCAACAAACTTCATCACCGGAGCATCGCAGATGAGCCCGTACGAAACTGAGCCAAATCGGCAACGAACGTCAAACTCGAATCGCTCTTAACAGCGGAATCCGCTTGAAACGCATGAACCGCGGTATCTGCTGCTGCTTGAGCCGCTGAAGAAAGACGCGAATCAGCCGGCTGCCGTGCGCTGAAGAGCGGCTTTAAAACGCTGCCTGCTGCGGTCTGGTTTGAACATATCAGTGATTACCCTTACGACAGAATCCGTCCCTGGCGCTGTCGATAGAGATGGGGAGGTCCCCGATGTTAGTGTGGGGAAAAGATTCTGTTCCCTTTCTGCTCTGCTACCGTCGGCAACATATGTCTGCATCAGACGTTCATGTTCGTCAACGGTTACATACATTATTTCAGAAACTTTTTGCTATCTTTTTCTTCGTGAAACTTCGTCAATCCCGTTTGGTTTTCGCACACAAGGACGTTACTGATTCCTTCCCCAAAATTGTATGCTCTTCTGATCTTAGCAATGTAGATGTGAAATTTGAGTGAAGCTGGCTCTTATCGCAGATTCTGGTGTCTGTCGAACCGGAACGAATATTTTCCAACAAACTTCATCACCGGAGCATCGCAGATGAGCCCGTACAAAACTGAGCCAAATCGGCAACGAACGTCAAACTCGAATCGCTCTTAACAGCGGAATCCGCATGAAACGCATGAACAGCGGTATCTGCTGCTGCTTGAGCCGCTGAAGAAAGACGCGAATCAGCCGGATGCCGTGCGCTGAAGAGCGGCTTTAAAACGCTGCCTGCTGCGGTCTGCTTTGAACATATCAGTGATTACCCTTATGACAGAATCCGTCCCTGGCGCTGTCGATAGAGATGGGGAGGACCCCGATGTTAGTGTGGGGAAAAGATTCTGTTCCCTTTCTGCTCTGCTACCGTCGGCAATATATGTCTGCATCAGACGTTCATGTTCGTCAACGGTTACATACATTATTTCAGAAACTTTTTGCTATCTTTTTCTTCGTGAAACTTCGTCAGTCCCGTTTCGTTTTCGCACACAAGGACGTTGCTGTTTCCTTCCCCAAAATTGTATGCTCTTCTGATCTTAGCAATGTAGATGTGAAATTTGAGTGAAGCTGGCTCTTATCGCAGATTCTGGTGTCTGTCGAACCGGAACGAATATTTTCCAACAAACTTCATCACCGGAGCATCGCAGATGAGCCCGTACGAAACTGAGCCAAATCGGCAATGAACGTCAAACTCGAATCGCTCTTAACAGCGGAATCCGCTTGAAACGCATGAACCGCGGTATCTGCTGCTGCTTGAGCCGCTGATGAAAGATGCGAATCAGCCGGCTGCCGTGCGCTGAAGAGCGGCTTTAAAACGCTGCCTGCTGCGGTCTGGTTTGAACATATCAGTGATTACCCTTATGACAGAATCCGTCCCTGGCGCTGTCGATAGAGATGGGAAGGTCCCCTATGTTAGTGTGGGGAAAAGATTCTGTTCCATTTCTGCTCTGCTACCGTCGGCAATATATTTCTGCATCAGACGTTCATGTTCGTCAACGGTTACATACATTATTTCAGAAATTTTTGCTATCTTTTTCTTCGTGAAACTTCGTCAATCCCGTTTCCTTTTCGCACACAAGGACGTTGCTGTTTCCTTCCCCAAAATTGTATGCTCTTCTGATCTTAGCAATGTAGATGTGAAATTTGAGTGAAGCTGGCTCTTATCGCAGATTCTGGTGTCTGTCGAACCGGAACGAATATTTTCCAACAAACTTCATCACCGGAGCATCGCAGATGAGCCCGTACGAAACTGAGCCAAATCGGCAACGAACGTCAAACTCGAATCGCTCTTAACAGCGGAATCCGCTTGAAACGCATGAACCGCGGTATCTGCTGCTGCTTGAGCCGCTGAAGAAAGACGCGAATCAGCCGGCTGCCGTGCGCTGAAGAGCGGCTTTAAAACGCTGCCTGCTGCGGTCTGGTTTGAACATATCAGTGATTATCCTTATGACAGAATCCGTCCCTGGCGCTGTCGATAGAGATGGGGAGGACCCCGATGTTAGTGTGGGGAAAAGATTCTGTTCCCTTTCTGCTCTGCTACCGTCGGCAACATATGTCTGCATCAGACGTTCATGTTCGTCAACGGTTACATACATTATTTCAGAAACATTTTGCTATCTTTTTCTTCGTGAAACTTCGTCAATCCCGTTTCGTTTTCGCACACAAGGACGTTGCTGTTTCCTTCCCCAAAATTGTATGCTCTTCTGATCTTAGCAATGTAGATGTGAAATTTGAGTGAAGCTGGCTCTTATCGCAGATTCTGGTGTCTGTCGAACCGGAACGAATATTTTCCAACAAACTTCATCACCGGAGCATCGCAGATGAGCCCGTACGAAACTGAGCCAAATCGGCAACGAACGTCAAACTCGAATCGCTCTTAACAGCGGAATCCGCTTGAAACGCATGAACCGCGGTATCTGCTGCTGCTTGAGCCGCTGAAGAAAGACGCGAATCAGCCGGCTGCCGTGCGCTGAAGAGCGGCTTTAAAACGCTGCCTGCTGCGGTCTGGTTTGAACATATCAGTGATTACCCTTATGACAGAATCCGTCCCTGGCGCTGTCGATAGAGATGGGGAGGACCCCGATGTTAGTGTGGTTAAAAGATTCTGTTCCCTTTCTGCTCTGCTACCGTCGGCAATATATGTCTGCATCAGACGTTCATGTTCGTCAACGGTTACATACATTATTTCAGAAACTTTTTGCTATCTTTTTCTTTATGAAACTTCCTCAATCCGGTTCCTTTTCGCACACAAGGACGTTTCTGTTTCCTTCCCCAAAATTGTATGCTCTTCTGATCTTAGCAATGTAGATGTGAAATTTGAGTGAAGCTGGCTCTTATCGCAGATTCTGGTGTCTGTCGAACCGGAACGAATATTTTCCAACAAACTTCATCACCGGAGCATCGCAGATGAGCCCGTACGAAACTGAGCCAAATCGGCAACGAACGTCAAACTCGAATCGCTCTTAACAGCGGAATCCGCTTGAAACGCATGAACCGCGGTATCTGCTGCTGCTTGAGCCGCTGAAGAAAGACGCGAATCAGCCGGCTGCCGTGCGCTGAAGAGCGGCTTTAAAACGCTGCCTGCTGCGGTCTGGTTTGAACATATCAGTGATTACCCTTATGACAGAATCCGTCCCTGGCGCTGTCGATAGAGATGGGGAGGACCCCGATGTTAGTGTGGGAAAAAGATTCTGTTCCCTTTCTGCTCTGCTACCGTCGGCAACATATGTCTGCATCAGACGTTCATGTTCGTCAACGGTTACATACATTATTTCAGAAACATTTTGCTATCTTTTTCTTCGTGAAACTTCGTCAATCCCGTTTCGTTTTCGCACACAAGGACGTTGCTTTTTCCTTCCCCAAAATTGTATGCTCTTCTGATCTTAGCAATGTAGATGTGAAATTTGAGTGAAGCTGGCTCTTATCGCAGATTCTGGTGTCTGTCGAACCGGAACGAATATTTTCCAACAAACTTCATCACCGGAGCATCGCAGATGAGCCCGTACGAAACTGAGCCAAATCGGCAACGAACGTCAAACTCGAATCGCTCTTAACAGCGGAATCCGCTTGAAACGCATGAACCGCGGTATCTGCTGCTGCTTGAGCCGCTGAAGAAAGACGCGAATCAGCCGGCTGCCGTGCGCTGAAGAGCGGCTTTAAAACGCTGCCTGCTGCGGTCTGGTTTGAACATATCAGTGATTACCCTTATGACAGAATCCGTCCCTGGGGCTGTCGATAGAGATGGGGAGGACCCCGATGTTAGTGTGGGGAAAAGATTCTGTTCCCTTTCTGCTCTGCTACCGTCGGCAATATATGTCTGCATCAGACGTTCATGTTCGTCAACGGTTACATACATTATTTCAGAAACATTTTGCTATCTTTTTCTTTGTGAAACTTCCTCAATCCCGTTTCCTTTTCGCACACAAGGACGTTACTGTTTCCTTCCCCAAAATTGTATGCTCTTCTGATCTTAGCAATGTAGATGTGAAATTTGAGTGAAGCTGGCTCTTATCGCAGATTCTGGTGTCTGTCGAACCGGAACGAATATTTTCCAACAAACTTCATCACCGGAGCATCGCAGATGAGCCCGTACGAAACTGAGCCAAATCGGCAACGAACGTCAAACTCGAATCGCTCTTAACAGCGGAATCCGCTTGAAACGCATGAACCGCGGTATCTGCTGCTGCTTGAGCCGCTGAAGAAAGACGCGAATCAGCCGGCTGCCGTGCGCTGAAGAGCGGCTTTAAAACGCTGCCTGCTGCGGTCTGGTTTGAACATATCAGTGATTACCCTTACGACAGAATCCGTCCCTGGCGCTGTCGATAGAGATGGGTAGGTCCCCGATGTTAGTGTGGGGAAAAGATTCTGTTCCCTTTCTGCTCTGCTACCGTCGGCAACATATGTCTGCATCAGACGTTCATGTTCGTCAACGGTTACATACATTATTTCAGAAACTTTTTGCTATCTTTTTCTTCGTGAAACTTCGTCAATCCCGTTTGGTTTTCGCACACAAGGACGTTACTGATTCCTTCCCCAAAATTGTATGCTCTTCTGATCTTAGCAATGTAGATGTGAAATTTGAGTGAAGCTGGCTCTTATCGCAGATTCTGGTGTCTGTCGAACCGGAACGAATATTTTCCAACAAACTTCATCACCGGAGCATCGCAGATGAGCCCGTACAAAACTGAGCCAAATCGGCAACGAACGTCAAACTCGAATCGCTCTTAACAGCGGAATCCGCATGAAACGCATGAACAGCGGTATCTGCTGCTGCTTGAGCCGCTGAAGAAAGACGCGAATCAGCCGGATGCCGTGCGCTGAAGAGCGGCTTTAAAACGCTGCCTGCTGCGGTCTGCTTTGAACATATCAGTGATTACCCTTATGACAGAATCCGTCCCTGGCGCTGTCGATAGAGATGAGGAGGACCCCGATGTTAGTGTGGGGAAAAGATTCTGTTCCCTTTCTGCTCTGCTACCGTCGGCAATATATGTCTGCATCAGACGTTCATGTTCGTCAACGGTTACATACATTATTTCAGAAACTTTTTGCTATCTTTTTCTTCGTGAAACTTCGTCAGTCCCGTTTCGTTTTCGCACACAAGGACGTTACTGTTTCCTTCCCCAAAATTGTATGCTCTTCTGATCTTAGCAATGTAGATGTGAAATTTGAGTGAAGCTGGCTCTTATCGCAGATTCTGGTGTCTGTCGAACCGGAACGAATATTTTCCAACAAACTTCATCACCGGAGCATCGCAGATGAGCCCGTACGAAACTGAGCCAAATCGGCAATGAACGTCAAACTCGAATCGCTCTTAACAGCGGAATCCGCTTGAAACGCATGAACCGCGGTATCTGCTGCTGCTTGAGCCGCTGATGAAAGATGCGAATCAGCCGGCTGCCGTGCGCTGAAGAGCGGCTTTAAAACGCTGCCTGCTGCGGTCTGGTTTGAACATATCAGTGATTACCCTTATGACAGAATCCGTCCCTGGCGCTGTCGATAGAGATGGGAAGGTCCCCTATGTTAGTGTGGGGAAAAGATTCTGTTCCCTTTCTGCTCTGCTACCGTCGGCAATATATGTCTGCATCAGACGTTCATGTTCGTCAACGGTTACATACATTATTTCAGAAATTTTTGCTATCTTTTTCTTCGTGAAACTTCGTCAATCCCGTTTCCTTTTCGCACACAAGGACGTTGCTGTTTCCTTCCCCAAAATTGTATGCTCTTCTGATCTTAGCAATGTAGATGTGAAATTTGAGTGAAGCTGGCTCTTATCGCAGATTCTGGTGTCTGTCGAACCGGAACGAATATTTTCCAACAAACTTCATCACCGGAGCATCGCAGATGAGCCCGTACGAAACTGAGCCAAATCGGCAACGAACGTCAAACTCGAATCGCTCTTAACAGCGGAATCCGCTTGAAACGCATGAACCGCGGTATCTGCTGCTGCTTGAGCCGCTGAAGAAAGACGCGAATCAGCCGGCTGCCGTGCGCTGAAGAGCGGCTTTAAAACGCTGCCTGCTGCGGTCTGGTTTGAACATATCAGTGATTACCCTTATGACAGAATCCGTCCCTGGCGCTGTCGATAGAGATGGGGAGGACCCCGATGTTAGTGTGGGGAAAAGATTCTGTTCCCTTTCTGCTCTGCTACCGTCGGCAACATATGTCTGCATCAGACGTTCATGTTCGTCAACGGTTACATACATTATTTCAGAAACATTTTGCTATCTTTTTCTTCGTGAAACTTCGTCAATCCCGTTTCGTTTTCGCACACAAGGACGTTGCTGTTTCCTTCCCCAAAATTGTATGCTCTTCTGATCTTAGCAATGTAGATGTGAAATTTGAGTGAAGCTGGCTCTTATCGCAGATTCTGGTGTCTGTCGAACCGGAACGAATATTTTCCAACAAACTTCATCACCGGAGCATCGCAGATGAGCCCGTACGAAACTGAGCCAAATCGGCAACGAACGTCAAACTCGAATCGCTCTTAACAGCGGAATCCGCTTGAAACGCATGAACCGCGGTATCTGCTGCTGCTTGAGCCGCTGAAGAAAGACGCGAATCAGCCGGCTGCCGTGCGCTGAAGAGCGGCTTTAAAACGCTGCCTGCTGCGGTCTGGTTTGAACATATCAGTGATTACCCTTATGACAGAATCCGTCCCTGGCGCTGTCGATAGAGATGGGGAGGACCCCGATGTTAGTGTGGGGAAAAGATTCTGTTCCCTTTCTGCTCTGCTACCGTCGGCAATATATGTCTGCATCAGACGTTCATGTTCGTCAACGGTTACATACATTATTTCAGAAACTTTTTGCTATCTTTTTCTTAGTGAAACTTCCTCAATCCGGTTCCTTTTCGCACACAAGGACGTTTCTGTTTCCTTCCCCAAAATTGTATGCTCTTCTGATCTTAGCAATGTAGATGTGAAATTTGAGTGAAGCTGGCTCTTATCGCAGATTCTGGTGTCTGTCGAACCGGAACGAATATTTTCCAACAAACTTCATCACCGGAGCATCGCAGATGAGCCCGTACGAAACTGAGCCAAATCGGCAACGAACGTCAAACTCGAATCGCTCTTAACAGCGGAATCCGCTTGAAACGCATGAACCGCGGTATCTGCTGCTGCTTGAGCCGCTGAAGAAAGACGCGAATCAGCCGGCTGCCGTGCGCTGAAGAGCGGCTTTAAAACGCTGCCTGCTGCGGTCTGGTTTGAACATATCAGTGATTACCCTTATGACAGAATCCGTCCCTGGCGCTGTCGATAGAGATGGGGAGGACCCCGATGTTAGTGTGGGGAAAAGATTCTGTTCCCTTTCTGCTCTGCTACCGTCGGCAACATATGTCTGCATCAGACGTTCATGTTCGTCAACGGTTACATACATTATTTCAGAAACTTTTTGCTATCTTTTTCTTAGTGAAACTTCCTCAATCCGGTTCCTTTTCGCACACAAGGAAGTTTCTGTTTCCTTACCCAAAATTGTATGCTCTTCTGATCTTAGCAATGTAGATGTGAAATTTGAGTGAAGCTGGCTCTTATCGCAGATTCTGGTGTCTGTCGAACCGGAACGAATATTTTCCAACAAACTTCATCACCGGAGCATCGCAGATGAGCCCGTACGAAACTGAGCCAAATCGGCAACGAACGTCAAACTCGAATCGCTCTTAACAGCGGAATCCGCTTGAAACGCATGAACCGCGGTATCTGCTGCTGCTTGAGCCGCTGAAGAAAGACGCGAATCAGCCGGCTGCCGTGCGCTGAAGAACGGCTTTAAAACGCTGCCTGCTGCGGTCTGGTTTGAACATATCAGTGATTACCCTTATGACAGAATCCGTCCCTGGCGCTGTCGATAGAGATGGGGAGGACCCCGATGTTAGTGTGGGGAAAAGATTCTGTTCCCTTTCTGCTCTGCTACCGTCGGCAACATATGTCTGCATCAGACGTTCATGTTCGTCAACGGTTACATACATTATTTCAGAAACATTTTGCTATCTTTTTCTTCGTGAAACTTCGTCAATCCCGTTTCGTTTTCGCACACAAGGACGTTGCTTTTTCCTTCCCCAAAATTGTATGCTCTTCTGATCTTAGCAATGTAGATGTGAAATTTGAGTGAAGCTGGCTCTTATCGCAGATTCTGGTGTCTGTCGAACCGGAACGAATATTTTCCAACAAACTTCATCACCGGAGCATCGCAGATGAGCCCGTACGAAACTGAGCCAAATCGGCAACGAACGTCAAACTCGAATCGCTCTTAACAGCGGAATCCGCTTGAAACGCATGAACCGCGGTATCTGCTGCTGCTTGAGCCGCTGAAGAAAGACGCGAATCAGCCGGCTGCCGTGCGCTGAAGAGCGGCTTTAAAACGCTGCCTGCTGCGGTCTGGTTTGAACATATCAGTGATTACCCTTATGACAGAATCCGTCCCTGGCGCTGTCGATAGAGATGGGGAGGACCCCGATGTTAGTGTGGGGAAAAGATTCTGTTCCCTTTCTGCTCTGCTACCGTCGGCAATATATGTCTGCATCAGACGTTCATGTTCGTCAACGGTTACATACATTATTTCAGAAACTTTTTGCTATCTTTTTCTTAGTGAAACTTCCTCAATCCGGTTCCTTTTCGCACACAAGGACGTTACTGTTTCCTTCCCAAAAATTGTATGCTCTTCTGATCTTAGCAATGTAGATGTGAAATTTGAGTGAAGCTGGCTCTTATCGCAGATTCTGGTGTCTGTCGAACCGGAACGAATATTTTCCAACAAACTTCATCACCGGAGCATCGCAGATGAGCCCGTACGAAACTGAGCCAAATCGGCAACGAACGTCAAACTCGAATCGCTCTTAACAGCGGAATCCGCTTGAAACGCATGAACCGCGGTATCTGCTGCTGCTTGAGCTGCTGAAGAAAGACGCGAATCAGCCGGCTGCCGTGCGCTGAAGAGCGGCTTTAAAACGCTGCCTGCTGCGGTCTGGTTTGAACATATCAGTGATTACCCTTATGACAGAATCCGTCCCTGGCGCTGTCGATAGAGATGGGGAGGACCCCGATGTTAGTGTGGGGAAAAGATTCTGTTCCCTTTCTGCTCTGCTACCGTCGGCAACATATGTCTGCATCAGACGTTCATGTTCGTCAACGGTTACATACATTATTTCAGAAACATTTTGCTATCTTTTTCTTCGTGAAACTTCCTCAATCCCGTTTCGTTTTCGCACACAAGGACGTTACTGTTTCCTTCCCCAATATTGTATGCTCTTCTGATCTTAGCAATGTAGATGTGAAATTTGAGTGAAGCTGGCTCTTATCGCAGATTCTGGTGTCTGTCGAACCGGAACGAATATTTTCCAACAAACTTCATCACCGGAGCATCGCAGATGAGCCCGTACGAAACTGAGCCAAATCGGCAACGAACGTCAAACTCGAATCGCTCTTAACAGCGGAATCCGCTTGAAACGCATGAACCGCGGTATCTGCTGCTGCTTGAGCCGCTGAAGAAAGACGCGAATCAGCCGGCTGCCGTGCGCTGAAGAGCGGCTTTAAAACGCTGCCTGCTGCGGTCTGGTTTGAACATATCAGTGATTACCCTTATGACAGAATCCGTCCCTGGCGCTGTCGATAGAGATGGGGAGGACCCCGATGTTAGTGTGGGGAAAAGATTCTGTTCCCTTTCTGCTCTGCTACCGTCGGCAACATATGTCTGCATCAGACGTTCATGTTCGTCAACGGTTACATACATTATTTCAGAAACTTTTTGCTATCTTTTTCTTCGTGAAACTTCGTCAATCCCGTTTGGTTTTCGCACACAAGGACGTTACTGTTTCCTTCCCCAAAATTGTATGCTCTTCTGATCTTAGCAATGTAGATGTGAAATTTGAGTGAAGTTGGCTCTTATCGCAGATTCTGGTGTCTGTCGAACCGGAACGAATATTTTCCAACAAACTTCATCACCGGAGCATCGCAGATGAGCCCGTACGAAACTGAGCCAAATCGGCAACGAACGTCAAACTCGAATCGCTCTTAACAGCGGAATCCGCTTGAAACGCATGAACCGCGGTATCTGCTGCTGCTTGAGCCGCTGAAGAAAGACGCGAATCAGCCGGCTGCCGTGCGCTGAAGAGCGGCTTTAAAACGCTGCCTGCTGCGGTCTGGTTTGAACATATCAGTGATTACCCTTATGACAGAATCCGTCCCTGGCGCTGTCGATAGAGATGGGGAGGACCCCGATGTTAGTGTGGGGAAAAGATTCTGTTCCCTTTCTGCTCTGCTACCGTCGGCAACATATGTCTGCATCAGACGTTCATGTTCGTCAACGGTTACATACATTATTTCAGAAAATTTTTGCTATCTTTTTCTTCGTGAAACTTCGTCAATCCCGTTTCGTTTTCGCACACAAGGACGTTACTGTTTCCTTCCCCAAAATTGTATGCTCTTCTGATCTTAGCAATGTAGATGTGAAATTTGAGTGAAGCTGGCTCTTATCGCAGATTCTGGTGTCTGTCGAACCGGAACGAATATTTTCCAACAAACTTCATCACCGGAGCATCGCAGATGAGCCCGTACGAAACTGAGCCAAATCGGCAACGAACGTCAAACTCGAATCGCTCTTAACAGCGGAATCCGCTTGAAACGCATGAACCGCGGTATCTGCTGCTGCTTGAGCCGCTGAAGAAAGACGCGAATCAGCCGGCTGCCGTGCGCTGAAGAGCGGCTTTAAAACGCTGCCTGCTGCGGTCTGGTTTGAACATATCAGTGATTACCCTTATGACAGAATCCGTCCCTGGCGCTGTCAATAGAGATGGGGAGGACCCCGATGTTAGTGTGGGGAAAAGATTCTGTTCCCTTTCTGCTCTGCTACCGTCGGCAACATATGTCTGCATCAGACGTTCATGTTCGTCAACGGTTACATACATTATTTCAGAAACTTTTTGCTATCTTTTTCTTCGTGAAACTTCGTCAATCCCGTTTGGTTTTCGCACACAAGGACGTTACTGTTTCCTTCCCCAAAATTGTATGCTCTTCTGATCTTAGCAATGTAGATGTGAAATTTGAGTGAAGTTGGCTCTTATCGCAGATTCTGGTGTCTGTCGAACCGGAACGAATATTTTCCAACAAACTTCATCACCGGAGCATCGCAGATGAGCCCGTACGAAACTGAGCCAAATCGGCAACGAACGTCAAACTCGAATCGCTCTTAACAGCGGAATCCGCTTGAAACGCATGAACCGCGGTATCTGCTGCTGCTTGAGCCGCTGAAGAAAGACGCGAATCAGCCGGCTGCCGTGCGCTGAAGAGCGGCTTTAAAACGCTGCCTGCTGCGGTCTGGTTTGAACATATCAGTGATTACCCTTATGACAGAATCCGTCCCTGGCGCTGTCGATAGAGATGGGGAGGACCCCGATGTTAGTGTGGGGAAAAGATTCTGTTCCCTTTCTGCTCTGCTACCGTCGGCAATATATGTCTGCATCAGACGTTCATGTTCGTCAACGGTTACATACATTATTTCAGAAACTTTTTGCTATCTTTTTCTTCGTGAAACTTCCTCAATCCCGTTTCGTTTTCGCACACAAGGACGTTACTGTTTCCTTCCCCAAAATTGTATGCTCTTCTGATCTTAGCAATGTAGATGTGAAATTTGAGTGAAGCTGGCTCTTATCGCAGATTCTGGTGTCTGTCGAACCGGAACGAATATTTTCCAACAAACTTCATCACCGGAGCATCGCAGATGAGCCTGTACGAAACTGAGCGAAATCGGCAACGAACGTCAAACTCGAATCGCTCTTAACAGCGGAATCCGCTTGAAACGCATGAACCGCGGTATCTGCTGCTGCTTGAGCCGCTGAAGAAAGACGCGAATCAGCCGGCTGCCGTGCGCTGAAGAGCGGCTTTAAAACGCTGCCTGCTGCGGTCAGGTTTGAACATATCAGTGATTACCCTTATGACAGAATCCGTCCCTGGCGCTGTCGATAGAGATGGGGAGGACCCCGATGTTAGTGTGGGGAAAAGATTCTGTTCCCTTTTTGCTCTACTACCGTCGGCAACATATGTCTGCATCAGACGTTCATGTTCGTCAACGGTTACATACATTATTTCAGAAACTTTTTGCTATCTTTTTCTTCGTTAAACTTCGTCAATCCCGTTTCCTTTTCGCACACAAGGACGTTACTGTTTCCTTCCCCAAAATTGTATGCTCTTCTGATCTTAGCAATGTAGATGTGAAATTTGAGTGAAGCTGGCTCTTATCGCAGATTCTGGTGTCTGTCGAACCGGAACGAGTATTTTCCAACAAACTTCATCACCGGAGCATCGCAGATGAGCCTGTACGAAACTGAGCCAAATCGGCAACGAACGTCAAACTCGAATCGCTCTTAACAGCGGAATCCGCTTGAAACGCATGAACCGCGGTATCTGCTGCTGCTTGAGCCGCTGAAGAAAGACGCGAATCAGCCGGCTGCCGTGCGCTGAAGAGCGGCTTTAAAACGCTGCCTGCTGCGGTCTGGTTTGAACATATCAGTGATTACCCTTATGACAGAATCCGTCCCTGGCGCTGTCGATAGAGATGGGGAGGACCCCGATGTTAGTGTGGGGAAAAGATTCTGTTCCCTTTCTGCTCTGCTACCGTCGGCAACATATGTCTGCATCAGACGTTCATGTTCGTCAACGGTTACATACATTATTTCAGAAACTTTTTGCTATCTTTTTCTTCGTGAAACTTCGTCAATCCCGTTTCGTTTTCGCACACAAGGACGTTGCTGTTTCCTTCCCCAAAATTGTATGCTCTTCTGATCTTTGCAATGTAGATGTGAAATTTGAGTGAAGCTGGCTCTTATCGCAGATTCTGGTGTCTGTCGAACCGGAACGAATATTTTCCAACAAACTTCATCACCGGAGCATCGCAGATGAGCCCGTACGAAACTGAGCCAAATCGGCAACGAACGTCAAACTCGAATCGCTCTTAACAGCGGAATCCGCTTGAAACGCATGAACCGCGGTATCTGCTGCTGCTTGAGCCGCTGAAGAAAGACGCGAATCAGCCGGCTGCCGTGCGCTGAAGAGCGGTTTTAAAACGCTGCCTGCTGCGGTCTGGTTTGAACATATCAGTGATTACCCTTATGACAGAATCCGTCCCTGGCGCTGTCGATAGAGATGGGGAGGACCCCGATGTTAGTGTGGGGAAAAGATTCTGTTCCCTTTCTACTCTGCTACCGTCGGCAATATATGTCTGCATCAGACGTTCATGTTCGTCAACGGTTACATACATTATTTCAGAAACTTTTTGCTATCCTTTCCTTCGTGAAACTTCGTCAATCCCGTTTCGTTTTCGCACACAAGGACGTTACTGTTTCCTTCCCCAAAATTGTATGCTCTTCTGATCTTAGCAATGTAGATGTGAAATTTGAGTGAAGCTGGCTCTTATCGCAGATTCTGGTGTCTGTCGAACCGAAACGAATATTTTCCAACAAACTTCATCACCGGAGCATCGCAGATGAGCCCGTACGAAACTGAGCCAAATCGGCAACGAACGTCAAACTCGAATCGCTCTTAACAGCGGAATCCGCTTGAAACGCATGAACCGCGGTATCTGCTGCTGCTTGAGCCGCTGAAGAAAGACGCGAATCAGCCGGCTGCCGTGCGCTGAAGAGCGGCTTTAAAACGCTGCCTGCTGCGGTCTGGTTTGAACATATCAGTGATTACCCTTATGACAGAATCCGTCCCTGGCGCTGTCGATAGAGATGGGGAGGACCCCGATGTTAGTGTGGGGAAAAGATTCTGTTCCCTTTCTGCTCTGCTACCGTCGGCAACATATGTCTGCATCAGACGTTCATGTTCGTCAACGGTTACATACATTATTTCAGAAACTTTTTGCTATCTTTTTCTTCGTGAAACTTCGTCAATCCCGTTTCGTTTTCGCACACAAGGACGTCACTGTTTCCTTTTCCAAAATTGTATGCTCTTCTGATCTTAGCAATGTAGATGTGAAATTTGAGTGAAGCTGGCTCTTATCGCAGATTCTGGTGTCTGTCGAACCGGAACGAATATTTTCCAACAAACTTCATCACCGGAGCATCGCAGATGAGCCCGTACGAAACTGAGCCAAATCGGCAACGAACGTCAAACTCGAATCGCTCTTAACAGCGGAATCCGCTTGAAACGCATGAACCGCGGTATCTGCTGCTGCTTGAGCCGCTGAAGAAAGACGCGAATCAGCCGGCTGCCGTGCGCTGAAGAGCGGCTTTAAAACGCTGCCTGCTGCGGTCTGGTTTGAACATATCAGTGATTACCCTTATGACAGAATCCGTCCCTGGCGCTGTCGATAGAGATGGGGAGGACCCCGATGTTAGTGTGGGGAAAAGATTCTGTTCCCTTTCTGCTCTGCTACCGTCGGCAATATATGTCTGCATCAGACGTTCATGTTCGTCAACGGTTACATACATTATTTCAGAAACTTTTTGCTATCTTTTTCTTCGTGAAACTTCCTCAATCCCGTTTTCTTTTCGCACACAAGGACGTTACTGTTTCCTTTTCCAAAATTGTATGCTCTTCTGATCTTAGCAATGTAGATGTGAAATTTGAGTGAAGCTGGCTCTTATCGCAGATTCTGGTGTCTGTCGAACCGAAACGAATATTTTCCAACAAACTTCATCACCGGAGCATCGCAGATGAGCCCGTACGAAACTGAGCCAAATCGGCAACGAACGTCAAACTCGAATCGCTCTTAACAGCGGAATCCGCTTGAAACGCATGAACCGCGGTATCTGCTGCTGCTTGAGCCGCTGAAGAAAGACGCGAATCAGCCGGCTGCCGTGCGCTGAAGTGCGGCTTTAAAACGCTGCCTGCTGCGGTCTGGTTTGAACATATCAGTGATTACCCTTATGACAGAATCCGTCCCTGGCGCTGTCGATAGAGATGGGGAGGACCCCGATGTTAGTGTGGGGAAAAGATTCTGTTCCCTTTCTGCTCTGCTACCGTCGGCAACATATGTCTGCATCAGACGTTCATGTTCGTCAACGGTTACATACATTATTTCAGAAACTTTTTGCTATCTTTTTCTTTGTGAAACTTCCTCAATCCCGTTTCGTTTTCGCACACAAGGACGTTGCTGTTTCCTTCCCCAAAATTGTATGCTCTTCTGATCTTAGCAATGTGGATGTGAAATTTGAGTGAAGCTGGCTCTTATCGCAGATTCTGGTGTCTGTCGAACCGGAACGAATATTTTCCAACAAACTTCATCACCGGAGCATCGCAGATGAGCCCGTACGAAACTGAGCCAAATCGGCAATGAACGTCAAACTCGAATCGCTCTTAACAGCGGAATCCGCTTGAAACGCATGAACCGCGGTATCTGCTGCTGCTTGAGCCGCTGATGAAAGATGCGAATCAGCCGGCTGCCGTGCGCTGAAGAGCGGCTTTAAAACGCTGCCTGCTGCGGTCTCGTTTGAACATATCAGTGATTACCCTTATGACAGAATCCGTCCCTGGCGATGTCGATAGAGATGGGAAGGTCCCCTATTTTAGTGTGGGGAAAAGATTCTGTTCCCTTTCTGCTCTGCTACCGTCGGCAATATATGTCTGCATCAGACGTTCATGTTCGTCAACAATTACATACATTATTTCAGAAACTTTTTGCTATCTTTTTCTTCGTGAAACTTCCTCAATCCCGTTTCGTTTTCGCACACAAGGACGTTACTGTTTCCTTCCCCAAAATTGTATGCTCTTCTGATCTTAGCAATGTAGATGTGAAATTTGAGTGAAGCTGGCTCTTATCGCAGATTCTGGTGTCTGTCGAACCGGAACGAATATTTTCCAACAAACTTCATCACCGGAGCATCGCAGATGAGCCCGTACGAAACTGAGCCAAATCGGCAACGAACGTCAAACTCGAATCGCTCTTAACAGCGGAATCCGCTTGAAACGCATGAACCGCGGTATCTGCTGCTGCTTGAGCCGCTGAAGAAAGACGCGAATCAGCCGGCTGCCGTGCGCTGAAGAGCGGCTTTAAAACGCTGCCTGCTGCGGTCTGATTTGAACATATCAGTGATTACCCTTATGACAGAATCCGTCCCTGGCGCTGTCGATAGAGATGGGGAGGACCCCGATGTTAGTGTGGGGAAAAGATTCTGTTCCCTTTCTGCTCTGCTACCGTCGGCAATATATGTCTGCATCAGACGTTCATGTTCGTCAACGGTTACATACATTATTTCAGAAACTTTTTGCTATCTTTTTCTTCGTGAAACTTCGTCAATCCCGTTTCGTTTTCGCACACAAGGACGTTACTGTTTCCTTTCCCAAAATTGTATGCTCTTCTGATCTTAGCAATGTAGATGTGAAATTTGAGTGAAGCTGGCTCTTATCGCAGATTCTCGTGTCTGTCGAACCAGAACGAATATTTTCCAACAAACTTCATCACCGGAGCATCGCAGATGAGCCCGTACGAAACAGAGCCAAATCGGCAACGAACGTCAAACTCGAATCGCTCTTAACAGCCGAATTTGCTTGAAACGCATGAACCGCGGTATCTGCTGCTGCTTGAGCCGCTGAAGAAAGACGCGAATCAGCCGGCTGCCGTGCGCTGAAGAGCGGCTTTAAAACGCTGCCTGCTGCGGTCTGGTTTGAACATATCAGTGATTACCCTTATGACAGAATCCGTCCCTGGCGCTGTCGATAGAGATGGGGAGGACCCCGATGTTAGTGTGGGGAAAAGATTCTGTTCCCTTTCTGCTCTGCTACCGTCGGCAACATATGTCTGCATCAGACGATCATGTTCGTCAACGGTTACATACATTATTTCAGAAACTTTTTGCTATCTTTTTCTTCGTGAAACTTCGTCAATCCCGTTTCCTTTTCGCACACAAGTACGTTACTGTTTCCTTCCCCAAAATTGTATGCTCTTCTGATCTTAGCAATGTAGATGTGAAATTTGAGTGAAGCTGGCTCTTATCGCAGATTCTGGTGTCTGTCGAACCAGAACGAATATTTTCCAACAAACATTATCACCGGAGCATCGCAGATGAGCCCGTACGAAACTGAGCCAAATCGGCAACGAACGTCAAACTCGAATCGCTCTTAACAGCGGAATCCGCTTGAAACGCATGAACCGCGGTATCTGCTGCTGCTTGAGCCGCTGAAGAAAGACGCGAATCAGCCTGCTGCCGTGCGCTGAAGAGCGGCTTTAAAACGCTGCCTGCTGCGGTCTGGTTTGAACATATCAGTGATTACCCTTATGACAGAATCCGTCCCTGGCGCTGTCGATAGAGATGTGGAGGACCCCGATGTTAGTGCGGGGAAAAGATTCTGTTCCATTTCTGCTCTGCTACCGTCGGCAACATATGTCTGCATCAGACGTTCATGTTCGTCAACGGTTACATACATTATTTCAGAAACTTTTTGCTATCTTTTTCTTCGTGAAACTTCGTCAATCCCGTTTCCTTTTCGCACACAAGGACGTTACTGTTTCCTTCCCCAAAATTGTATGCTCTTCTGATCTTAGCAATGTAGATGTGAAATTTGAGTGAAGCTGGCTCTTATCGCAGATTCTGGTGTCTGTCGAACCGGAACGAATATTTTCCAACAAACTTCATCACCGGAGCATCGCAGATGAGCCCGTACGAAACTGAGCCAAATCGGCAACGAACGTCAAACTCGAATCGCTCTTAACAGCGGAATCCGCTTGAAACGCATGAACCGCGGTATCTGCTGCTGCTTGAGCCGCTGAAGAAAGACGCGAATCAGCCGGCTGCCGTGCGCTGAAGAGCGGCTTTAAAACGCTGCCTGCTGCGGTCTGGTTTGAACATATCAGTGATTACCCTTATGACAGAATCCGTCCCTGGCGCTGTCGATAGAGATGGGGAGGTCCCCGATGTTAGTGTGGGGAAAAGATTCTGTTCCCTTTCTGCTCTGCAACCGTCGGCAACATATGTCTGCATCAGACGTTCATGTTCGTCAACTGTTACATACATTATTTCAGAAACTTTTTGCTATCTTTTTCTTCGTGAAACTTTGTCAATCCCGTTTCGTTTTCGCACACAAGGACGTTACTGTTTCCTTCCCCAAAATGGTATGCTCTTCTGATCTTAGCAATGTAGATGTGAAATTTGAGTGAAGCTGGCTCATCGCAGATTCTGGTGTCTGTCGAACCGGAACGAATATTTTCCAACAAACTTCATCACTGGAGCATCGCAGATGAGCCCGTACGAAACTGAGCCAAATCGGCAACGAACGTCAAACTCGAATCGCTCTTAACAGCGGAATCCGCTTGAAACGCATGAACCGCGGTATCTGCTGCTGCTTGAGCCGCTGAAGAAAGACGCGAATCAGCCGGCTGCCGTGCGCTGAAGAGCGGCTTTAAAACGCTGCCTGCTGCGGTCTGGTTTGAACATATCAGTGATTACCCTTATGACAGAATCCGTCCCTGGCGCTGTCGATAGAGATGGGGAGGTCCCCGATGTTAGTGTGGGGAAAAGATTCTGTTCCCTTTCTGCTCTGCTACCGTCGGCAATATATGTCTGCATCAGACGTTCATGTTCGTCAACGGTTACATACATTATTTCAGAAACTTTTTGCTATCTTTTTCTTCGTGAAACTTCCTCAATCCCGTTTCGTTTTCGCACACAAGGACGTTACTGTTTCCTTCCCCAAAATTGTATGCTCTTCTGATCTTAGCAATGTAGATGTGAAATTTGAGTGAAGCTGGCTCTTATCGCAGATTCTGGTGTCTGTCGATCCGGAAGGAATATTTTCCAACAAACTTCATCACCGGAGCATCGCAGATGAGCCCGTACGAAACTGAGCCAAATCGGCAACGAACGTCAAACTCGAATCGCTCTTAACAGCGGAATCCGCTTGAAACGCATGAACCGCGGTATCTGCTGCTGCTTGAGCCGCTGAAGAAAGACGCGAATCAGCCGGCTGCCGTGCTCTTAAGAGCGGCTTTAAAACGCTGCCTGCTGCGGTCTGGTTTGAACATATCAGTGATTACCCTTATGACAGAATCCGTCCCTGGTGCTGTCGATAGAGATGTGGAGGACCCCGATGTTTGTGTGGGGAAAAGATTCTGTTCCCTTTCTGCTCTGCCACCGTCGGCAATATATGTCTGCATCAGACGTTCATGTTCGTCAACGGTTACATACATTATTTCAGAAACTTTATGCTATCTTTTTCTTCGTGAAACTTCGTCAAACCCTTTTCGTTTTCGCACACAAGGACGTTACTGTTTCCTTCCCCAAAATTGTATGCTCTTCTGATCTTAGCAATGTAGATGTGAAATTTGAGTGAAGCTGGCTCTTATCGCAGATTCTGGTGTCTGTCGAACCGGAACGAATATTTTCCAACAAACTTCATCACCGGAGCATCGCAGATGAGCCCGTACGAAACTGAGCCAAATCGGCAACGAACGTCAAACTCGAATCGCTCTTAACAGCGGAATCCGCTTGAAACGCATGAACCGCGGTATCTGCTGCTGCTTGAGCCGCTGAAGAAAGACGCGAATCAGCCGGCTGCCGTGCGCTGAAGTGCGGCTTTAAAACGCTGCCTGCTGCGGTCTGGTTTGAACATATCAGTGATTACCCTTATGACAGAATCCGTCCCTGGCGCTGTCGATAGAAATGGGGAGGACCCCGATGTTAGTGTGGGGAAAAGATTCTGTTCCCTTTCTGCTCTGCTACCGTCGGCAACATATGTCTGCATCAGACGTTCATGTTCGTCAACGGTTACATACATTATTTCAGAATCTTTTTGCTATCTTTTTCTTCGTGAAACTTCGTCAATACCGTTTCGTTTTCGCACACAAGGACGTTACTGTTTCCTTCCCCAAAATTGTATGCTCTTCTGATCTTAGCAATGTAGATGTGAAATTTGAGTGAAGCTGGCTCTTATCGCAGATTCTGGTGTCAATCGAACCGGAACGAATATTTTAAAACAAACTTCATCACCGGAGCATCGCAGATGAGCCCGTACGAAACTGAGCCAAATCGGCAACGAACGTCAAACTCGAATCGCTCTTAACAGCGGAATCCGCTTGAAACGCATGAACCGCGGTATCTGCTGCTGCTTGAGCCGCTGAAGAAAGACGCGAATCAGCCGGCTGCCGTGCGCTGAAGAGCGGCTGTAAAATGCTGCCGGCTGCGGTCTGGTTTGAACATATCAGTGATTACCCTTATGACAGAATCCGTCCCTGGCGCTGTCGATAGAGATGGGGAGGTCCCCGATGTTAGTGTGGGGAAAAGATTCTGGTCCCTTTCTGCTCTGCTACCGTCGGCAATATATGTCTGCATCAGACGTTCATGTTCGTCAACGGTTACATACATTATTTCAGAAACATTTTGCTATCTTTTTCTTCGTGAAACTTCCTCAATCCCGTTTCGTTTTCGCACACAAGGACGTTACTGTTTCCTTCCCCAAAATTGTATGCTCTTCTGATCTTAGCAATGTAGATGTGAAATTTGAGTGAAGCTGGCTCATCGCAGATTCTGGTGTCTGTCGAACCGGAACGAATATTTTCCAACAAACTTCATCACTGGAGCATCGCAGATGAGCCCGTACGAAACTGAGCCAAATCGGCAACGAACGTCAAACTCGAATCGCTCTTAACAGCGGAATCCGCTTGAAACGCATGAACCGCGGTATCTGCTGCTGCTTGAGCCGCTGAAGAAAGACGCGAATCAGCCGGCTGCCGTGCGCTGAAGAGCGGCTTTAAAACGCTGCCTGCTGCGGTCTGGTTTGAACATATCAGTGATTACCCTTATGACAGAATCCGTCCCTGGCGCTGTCGATAGAGATGGGGAGGACCCCGATGTTAGTGTGGGGAAAAGATTCTTTTCCCTTTCTGCTCTGCTACCGTCGGCAACATATGTCTGCATCAGACGTTCATGTTCGTCAACGGTTACATACATTACTTCAGAAACTTTTTGCTATCTTTTTCTTCGTGAAACTTCGTCAATCCCGTTTCGTTTTCGCACACAAGGACGTTACTGTTTCCTTCCCCAAAATTGTATGCTCTTCTGATCTTAGCAATGTAGATGTGAAATTTGAGTGAAGCTGGCTCATCGCAGATTCTGGTGTCTGTCGAACCGGAACGAATATTTTCCAACAAACTTCATCACTGGAGCATCGCAGATGAGCCCGTACGAAACTGAGCCAAATCGGCAACGAACGTCAAACTCGAATCGCTCTTAACAGCGGAATCCGCTTGAAACGCATGAACCGCGGTATCTGCTGCTGCTTGAGCCGCTGAAGAAAGACGCGAATCAGCCGGCTGCCGTGCGCTGAAGAGCGGCTTTAAAACGCTGCCTGCTGCGGTCTGGTTTGAACATATCAGTGATTACCCTTATGACAGAATCCGTCCCTGGCGCTGTCGATAGAGATGGGGAGGACCCCGATGTTAGTGTGGGGAAAAGATTCTTTTCCCTTTCTGCTCTGCTACCGTCGGCAACATATGTCTGCATCAGACGTTCATGTTCGTCAACGGTTACATACATTACTTCAGAAACTTTTTGCTATCTTTTTCTTCGTGAAACTTCCTCAATCCCGTTTCGTTTTCGCACACAAGGACGTTACTGTTTCCTTCCCCAAAATTGTATGCTCTTCTGATCTTAGCAATGTAGATGTGAAATTTGAGTGAAGCTGGCTCTTATCGCAGATTCTGGTGTCTGTCGAACCGGAACGAATATTTTCCAACAAACTTCATCACCGGAGCATCGCAGATGAGCCCGTACGAAACTGAGCCAAATCGGCAACGAACGTCAAACTCGAATCGCTCTTAACAGCGGAATCCGCTTGAAACGCATGAACCGCGGTATCTGCTGCTGCTTGAGCCGCTGAAGAAAGACGCGAATCAGCCGGCTGCCGTGCGCTGAAGAGCGGCTTTAAAACGCTGCCTGCTGCGGTCTGGTTTGAACATATCAGTGATTACCCTTATGACAGAATCCGTCCCTGGCGCTGTCGATAGAGATGGGGAGGTCCCCGATGTTAGTGTGGGGAAAAGATTCTGTTCCCTTTCTGCTCTGCTACCGTCGGCAATATATGTCTGCATCAGAGGTTCATGTTCGTCAACGGTTACATACATTATTTCAGAAACTTTTTGCTATCTTTTTCTTCGTGAAACTTCCTCAATCCCGTTTCGTTTTCGCACACAAGGACGTTACTGTTTCCTTCCCCAAAATTGTATGCTCTTCTGATCTTAGCAATGTAGATGTGAAATTTGAGTGAAGCTGGCTCTTATCGCAGATTCTGGTGTCTGTCGATCCGGAACGAATATTTTAAAACAAACTTCATCACCGGAGCATCGCAGATGAGCCCGTACGAAACTGAGCCAAATCGGCAACGAACGTCAAACTCGAATCGGTCTTAACAGCGGAATCCGCTAGAAACGCATGAACCGCGGTATCTGCTGCTGCTTGAGCCGCTGAAGAAAGACGCTAATCAGCCGGCTGCCGTGCGCTGAAGAGCGGCTTTAAAATGCTGCCTGCTGCGGTCTGGTTTGAACATATCAGTGATTACCCTTATGACAGAATCCGTCCCTGGCGCTGTCGATAGAGATGGGGAGGTCCCCGATGTTAGTGTGGGGAAAAAATTCTGGTCCCTTTCTGCTCTGCTACCGTCGGCAATATATGTCTGCATCAGACGTTCATGTTCGTCAACGGTTACATACATTATTTCAGAAACTTTTTGCTATCTTTTTCTTCGTGAAACTTCCTCAATCCCGTTTCCTTTTCGCACACAAGGACGTTACTGTTTCCTTCCCCAAAATTGTATGCTCTTCTGATCTTAGCAATGTAGATGTGAAATTTGAGTGAAGCTGGCTCTTATCGCAGATTCTGGTGTCTGTCGAACCGGAACGAATATTTTCCAACAAACTTCATCACCGGAGCATCGCAGATGAGCCCGTACGAAACTGAGCCAAATCGGCAACGAACGTCAAACTCGAATCGCTCTTAACAGCGGAATCCGCTTGAAACGCATGAACCGCGGTATCTGCTGCTGCTTGAGCCGCTGAAGAAAGACGCGAATCAGCCGGCTGCCGTGCGCTGAAGAGCGGCTTTAAAACGCTGCCTGCTGCGGTCTGGTTTGAACATATCAGTGATTACCCTTATGACAGAATCCGTCCCTGGCGCTGTCGATAGAGATGGGGAGGACCCCGATGTTAGTGTGGGGAAAAGATTCTGTTCCCTTTCTGCTCTGCTACCGTCGGCAACATATGTCTGCATCAGACGTTCATGTTCGTCAACGGTTACATACATTATTTCAGAAACTTTTTGCTATCTTTTTCTTCGTGAAACTTCGTCAATCCCGTTTCCTTTTCGCACACAAGGACGTTACTGTTTCCTTCCCCAAAATTGTATGCTCTTCTGATCTTAGCAATGTAGATGTGAAATTTGAGTGAAGCTGGCTCTTATCGCAGATTCTGGTGTCTGTCGAACCGGAACGAATATTTTCCAACAAACTTCATCACCGGAGCATCGCAGATGAGCCCGTACGAAACTGAGCCAAATCGGCAACGAACGTCAAACTCGAATCGTTCTTAACAGCGGAATCCGCTTGAAACGCATGAACAGCGGTATCTGCTGCTGCTTGAGCCGCTGAAGAAAGACGCGAATCAGCCGGCTGCCGTGCGCTGAAGAGCGGCTTTAAAACGCTGCCTGCTGCGGTCTGGTTTGAACATATCAGTGATTACCCTTATGACAGAATCCGTCCCTGGCGCTGTCGATAGAGATGGGGAGGACCCCGATGTTAGTGTGGGGAAAAGATTCTGTTCCCTTTCTGCTCTGCTACCGTCGGCAACATATGTCTGCATCAGACGTTCATGTTCGTCAACGGTTACATACATTATTTCAGAAACATTTTGCTATCTTTTTCTTCGTGAAACTTCCTCAATCCCGTTTCGTTTTCGCACACAAGGACGTTGCTGTTTCCTTCCCCAAAATTGTATGCTCTTCTGATCTTAGCAATGTAGATGTGAAATTTGAGTGAAGCTGGCTCTTATCGCAGATTCTGGTGTCTGTCGAACCGGAACGAATATTTTCCAACAAACTTCATCACCGGAGCATCGCAGATGAGCCCGTACGAAACTGAGCCAAATCAGCAACGAACGTCAAACTCGAATCGCTCTTAACAGCGGAATCCGCTTGAAACGCATGAACCGCGGTATCTGCTGCTGCTTGAGCCGCTGAAGAAAGACGCGAATCAGCCGGCTGCCGTGCGCTGAAGAGCGGCTTTAAAACGCTGCCTGCTGCGGTCTGGTTTGAACATATCAGTGATTACCCTTATGACAGAATCCGTCCCTGGCGCTGTCGATAGAGATGGGGAGGACCCCGATGTTAGTGTGGGGAAAAGATTCTGTTCCCTTTCTGCTCTGCTACCGTCGGCAATATATGTCTGCATCAGACGTTCATGTTCGTCAACGGTTACATACATTATTTCAGAAACATTTTGCTATCTTTTTCTTCGTGAAAGTTCGTCAATCCCGTTTCCTTTTCGCACACAAGGACGTTACTGTTTCCTTCCCCAAAATTGTATGCTCTTCTGATCTTAGCAATGTAGATGTGAAATTTGAGTGAAGCTGGCTCTTATCGCAGATTCTGGTGTCTGTCAAACCGGAACGAATATTTTCCAACAAACTTCATCACCGGAGCATCGCAGATGAGCCCGTACGAAACTGAGCCAAATCGGCAACGAACGTCAAACTCGAATCGCTCTTAACAGCGGAATCCGCTTGAAACGCATGAACCGCGGTATCTGCTGCTGCTTGAGCCGCTGAAGAAAGACGCGAATCAGCCGGCTGCCGTGCGCTGAAGAGCGGCTTTAAAACGCTGCCTGCTGCGGTCTGGTTTGAACATACCAGTGATTACCCTTATGACAGAATCCGTCCCTGGCGCTGTAGATAGAGATGGGGAGGTCACCGATGTTAGTGTGGGAAAAAGATTCTGTTCCCTTTCTGCTCTGCTACCGTCGGCAACATATGTCTGCATCAGACGATCATGTTCGTCAACGGTTACATACATTATTTCAGAAACTTTTTGCTATCTTTTTCTTCGTGAAACTTCGTCAATCCCGTTTCCTTTTCGCACACAAGGACGTTACTGTTTCCTTCCCCAAAATTGTATGCTCTTCTGATCTTAGCAATGTAGATGTGAAATTTGAGTGAAGCTGGCTCTTATCGCAGATTCTGGTGTCTGTCGAACCGGAACGAATATTTTCCAACAAACTTCATCACCGGAGCATCGCAGATGAGCCCGTACGAAACTGAGCCAAATCGGCAACGAACGTCAAACTCGAATCGCTCTTAACAGCGGAATCCTCTTGAAACGCATGAACCGCGGGATCTGCTGCTGCTTGAGACGCTGAAGAAAGACGCGAATCAGCCGGCTGCCGTGCGCTGAAGAGCGGCTTTAAAACGCTGCCTGCTGCGGTCTGGTTTGAACATATCAGTGATTACCCTTATGACAGAATCCGTCCCTGGCGCTGTCGATAGAGATGGGGAGGTCCCCGATGTTAGTGTGGGGAAAAGATTCTGTTCCCTTTCTGCTCTGCTACCGTCGGCAATATATGTCTGCATCAGACGTTCATGTTCGTCAACGGTTACATACATTATTTCAGAAACTTTTTGCTATCTTTTTCTTCGTGAAACTTCGTCAATCCTTTTTCGTTTACGCACACAAGGACGTCACTGTTTCCTTCCCCAAAATTGTATGCTCTTCTGATCTTAGCAATGTAGATGTGAAATTTGAGTGAAGCTGGCTCTTATCGCAGATTCTGGTGTCTGTCGAACCGGAACGAATATTTTCCAACAAACTTCATCACCGGAGCATCGCAGATGAGCCCGTACGAAACTGAGCCAAATCGGCAACGAACGTCAAACTCGAATCGTTCTTAACAGCGGAATCCGCTTGAAACGCATGAACAGCGGTATCTGCTGCTGCTTGAGCCGCTGAAGAAAGACGCGAATCAGCCGGCTGCCGTGCGCTGAAGAGCGGCTTTAAAACGCTGCCTGCTGCGGTCTGGTTTGAACATATCAGTGATTACCCTTATGACAGAATCCGTCCCTGGCGCTGTCGATAGAGATGGGGAGGACCCCGATGTTAGTGTGGGGAAAAGATTCTGTTCCCTTTCTGCTCTGCTACCGTCGGCAACATATGTCTGCATCAGACGTTCATGTTCGTCAACGGTTACATACATTATTTCAGAAACATTTTGCTATCTTTTTCTTCGTGAAACTTCCTCAATCCCGTTTCGTTTTCACACACAAGGACGTTGCTGTTTCCTTCCCCAAAATTGTATGCTCTTCTGATCTTAGCAATGTAGATGTGAAATTTGAGTGAAGCTGGCTCTTATCGCAGATTCTGGTGTCTGTCGAACCGGAACAAATATTTTCCAAAAAACTTCATCACCGGAGCATCGCAGATGAGCCCGTACGAAACTGAGCCAAATCGGCAATGAACGTCAAACTCGAATCGCTCTTAACAGCGGAATCCGCTTGAAACGCATGAACCGCGGTATCTGCTGCTGCTTGAGCCGCTGAAGAAAGACGCGAATCAGCCGGCTGCCGTGCGCTGAAGAGCGGCTTTAAAACGCTGCCTGCTGCGGTCTGGTTTGAACATATCAGTGATTACCCTTATGACAGAATCCGTCCCTGGCGCTGTCGATAGAGATGGGGAGGACCCCGATGTTAGTGTGGGGAAAAGATTCTGTTCCCTTTCTGCTCTGCTACTGTCGGCAATATATGTCTGCATCAGACGTTCATGTTCGTCAACGGTTACATACATTATTTCAGAAACTTTTTGCTATCTTTTTCTTTGTGAAACTTCCTCAATCCCGTTTCGTTTTCACACACAAGGACGTTTCTGTTTCCTTCCCCAAAATTGTATGCTCTTCTGATCTTAGCAATGTAGATGTGAAATTTGAGTGAAGCTGGCTCTTATCGCAGATTCTGGTGTCTGTCGAACCGGAACGAATATTTTCCAACAAACTTCATCACCGGAGCATCGCAGATGAGCCCGTACGAAACTGAGCCAAATCGGCAACGAACGTCAAACTCGAATCGCTCTTAACAGCGGAATCCGCTTGAAACGCATGAACCGCGGTATCTGCTGCTGCTTGAGCCGCTGAAGAAAGACGCGAATCAGCCGGCTGCCGTGCGCTGAAGAGCGGCTTTAAAACGCTGCCTGCTGCGGTCTGGTTTGAACATATCAGTGATTACCCTTATGACAGAATCCGTCCCTGGCGCTGTCGATAGAGATGGGGAGGTCCCCGATGTTAGTGTGGGGAAAAGATTCTGTTCCCTTTCTGCTCTGCTACCGTCGGCAATATATGTCTGCATCAGAGGTTCATGTTCGTCAACGGTTACATACATTATTTCAGAAACTTTTTGCTATCTTTTTCTTCGTGAAACTTTGTCAATCCTGTTTCGTTTTCGCACACAAGGACGTTACTGTTTCCTTTTCCAAAATTGTATGCTCTTCTGATCTTAGCAATGTAGATGTGAAATTTGAGTGAAGCTGGCTCTTATCGCACATTCTGGTGTCTGTCGAACCGGAACGAATATTTTAAAACAAACTTCATCACCGGAGCATCGCAGATGAGCCCGTACGAAACTGAGCCAAATCGGCAACGAACGTCAAACTCGAATCGGTCTTAACAGCGGAATCCGCTTGAAACGCATGAACCGCGGTATCTGCTGCTGCTTGAGCCGCTGAAGAAAGACGCTAATCAGCCGGCTGCCGTGCGCTGAAGTGCGGCTTTAAAATGCTGCCTGCTGCGGTCTGGTTTGAACATATCAGTGATTACCCTTATGACAGAATCCGTCCCTGGCGCTGTCGATAGAGATGGGGAGGTCCCCGATGTTAGTGTGGGGAAAAGATTCTGGTCCCTTTCTGCTCTGCTACCGTCGGCAATATATGTCTGCATCAGACGTTCATGTTCGTCAATGGTTACATACATTATTTCAGAAACTTTTTGCTATCTTTTTGTTCGTGAAACTTCCTCAATCCCGTTTCCTTTTCGCACACAAGGACGTTACTGTTTCCTTCCCCAAAATTGTATGCTCTTCTGATCTTAGCAATGTAGATGTGAAATTTGAGTGAAGCTGGCTCTTATCGCAGATTCTGGTGTCTGTCGAACCGGAACGAATATTTTCCAACAAACTTCATCACCGGAGCATCGCAGATGAGCCCGTACGAAACTGAGCCAAATCGGCAACGAACGTCAAACTCGAATCGCTCTTAACAGCGGAATCCGCTTGAAACGCATGAACCGCGGTATCTGCTGCTGCTTGAGCCGCTGAAGAAAGACGCGAATCAGCCGGCTGCCGTGCGATGAATTGCGGCTTTAAAACGCTGCCTGCTGCGGTCTGGTTTGAACATATCAGTGATTACCCTTATGACAGAATCCGTCCCTGGCGCTGTCGATAGAGATGGGGAGGTCCCCGATGTTAGTGTGGGGAAAAGATTCTGTTCCCTTTCTGCTCTGCTACCGTCGGCAACATATGTCTGCATCAGACGTTCATGTTCGTCAACGGTTACATACATTATTTCAGAAACATTTTGCTATCTTTTTCTTCGTGAAAGTTCGTCAATCCCGTTTCCTTTTCGCACACAAGGACGTTACTGTTTCCTTCCCCAAAATTGTATGCTCTTCTGATCTTAGCAATGTAGATGTGAAATTTGAGTGAAGCTGGCTCTTATCGCAGATTCTGGTGTCTGTCGAACCGGAACGAATATTTGAAAACAAACTTCATCACCGGAGCATCGCAGATGAGCCCGTACGAAACTGAGCCAAATCGGCAACGAACGTCAAACTCGAATCGCTCTTAACAGCGGAATCCGCTTGAAACGCATGAACCGCGGTATCTGCTGCTGCTTGAGCCGCTGAAGAAAGACGCGAATCAGCCGGCTGCCGTGCGCTGAAGAGCGGCTTTAAAACGCTGCCTGCTGCGGTCTGGTTTGAACATACCAGTGATTACCCTTATGACAGAATCCGTCCCTGGCGCTGTAGATAGAGATGGGGAGGTCACCGATGTCAGTGTGGGAAAAAGATTCTGTTCCCTTTCTGCTCTGCTACCGTCGGCAACATATGTCTGCATCAGACGATCATGTTCGTCAACGGTTACATACATTATTTCAGAAACTTTTTGCTATCTTTTTGTTCGTGAAACTTCGTCAATCCCGTTTCCTTTTCGCACACAAGGACGTTACTGTTTCCTTCCCCAAAATTGTATGCTCTTCTGATCTTAGCAATGTAGATGTGAAATTTGAGTGAAGCTGGCTCTTATCGCAGATTCTGGTGTCTGTCGAACCGGAACGAATATTTTCCAACAAACTTCATCACCGGAGCATCGCAGATGAGCCCTTACGAAACTGAGCCAAATCGGCGACGAACGTCAAACTCGAATCGCTCTTAACAGCGGAATCCACTTGAAACGCATGAACCGTGGTATCTGCTGCTGCTTGAGCCGCTGAAGAAAGACGCGAATCAGCCGGCTGCCGTGCGCTGAAGAGCGGCTTTAAAACGCTGCCTACTGCGGTCTGGTTTGAACATATCAGTGATTACCGTTATGACAGAATCCGTCCCTGGCGCTGTCGATAGAGATGGGGAGGTCCCCGATATTAGTGTGGGGAAAAGATTCTGTTCCCTTTCTGCTCTGCTACCGTCGGCAATATATGTCTGCATCAGACGTTCATGTTCGTCAACGGTTACATTCATTATTTCAGAAACTTTTTGCTATCTTCGTGAAACTTCGTCAATCCCGTTTCGTTTTCGCACACAAGGACGTTACTGTTTCCTTCCCCAAAATTGTATGCTCTTCTGATCTTAGCAATGTAGATGTGAAATTTGAGTGAAGCTGGCTCTTATCGCAGATTCTGGTGTCTGTCGAACCGGAACGAATATTTTCCAACAAACTTCATCACCGGAGCATCGCAGATGAGCCCGTACGAAACTGAGCCAAATCGGCAACGAACGTCAAACTCGAATCGCTCTTAACAGCGGAATCCTCTTGAAACGCATGAACCGCGGGATCTGCTGCTGCTTGAGACGCTGAAGAAAGACGCGAATCAGCCGGCTGCCGTGCGCTGAAGAGCGGCTTTAAAACGCTGCCTGCTGCGGTCTGGTTTGAACATATCAGTGATTACCCTTATGACAGAATCCGTCCCTGGCGCTGTCGATAGAGATGGGGAGGTCCCCGATGTTAGTGTGGGGAAAAGATTCTGTTCCCTTTCTGCTCTGCTACCGTCGGCAATATATGTCTGCATCAGACGTTCATGTTCGTCAACGGTTACATACATTATTTCAGAAACTTTTTGCTATCTTTTTCTTCGTGAAACTTCGTCAATCCTTTTTCGTTTACGCACACAAGGACGTTACTGTTTCCTTCCCCAAAATTGTATGCTCTTCTGATCTTAGCAATGTAGATGTGAAATTTGAGTGAAGCTGGCTCTTATCGCAGATTCTGGTGTCTGTCGAACCGGAACGAATATTTTCCAACAAACTTCATCACCGGAGCATCGCAGATGAGCCCGTACGAAACTGAGCCAAATCGGCAACGAACGTCAAACTCGAATCGTTCTTAACAGCGGAATCCGCTTGAAACGCATGAACAGCGGTATCTGCTGCTGCTTGAGCCGCTGAAGAAAGACGCGAATCAGCCGGCTGCCGTGCGCTGAAGAGCGGCTTTAAAACGCTGCCTGCTGCGGTCTGGTTTGAACATATCAGTGATTACCCTTATGACAGAATCCGTCCCTGGCGCTGTCGATAGAGATGGGGAGGACCCCGATGTTAGTGTGGGGAAAAGATTCTGTTCCCTTTCTACTCTGCTACCGTCGGCAATATATGTCTGCATCAGACGTTCATGTTCGTCAACGGTTACATACATTATTTCAGAAACTTTTTGCTATCCTTTCCTTCGTGAAACTTCGTCAATCCCGTTTCGTTTTCGCACACAAGGACGTTACTGTTTCCTTCCCCAAAATTGTATGCTCTTCTGATCTTAGCAATGTAGATGTGAAATTTGAGTGAAGCTGGCTCTTATCGCAGATTCTGGTGTCTGTCGAACCGGAACGAATATTTTCCAACAAACTTCATCACCGGAGCATCGCAGATGAGCCCGTACGAAACTGAGCCAAATCGGCAACGAACGTCAAACTCGAATCGCTCTTAACAGCGGAATCCTCTTGAAACGCATGAACCGCGGGATCTGCTGCTGCTTGAGACGCTGAAGAAAGACGCGAATCAGCCGGCTGCCGTGCGCTGAAGAGCGGCTTTAGAACGCTGCCTGCTGCGGTCTGGTTTGAACATATCAGTGATTACCCTTATGACAGAATCCGTCCCTGGCGCTGTCGATAGAGATGGGGAGGTCCCCGATGTTAGTGTGGGGAAAAGATTCTGTTCCCTTTCTGCTCTGCTACCGTCGGCAATATATGTCTGCATCAGACGTTCATGTTCGTCAACGGTTACATACATTATTTCAGAAACTTTTTGCTATATTTTCTTCGTGAAACTTCGTCAATCCTTTTTCGTTTACGCACACAAGGACGTTACTGTTTCCTTCCCCAAAATTGTATGCTCTTCTGATCTTAGCAATGTAGATGTGAAATTTGAGTGAAGCTGGCTCTTATCGCAGATTCTGGTGTCTGTCGAACCGGAACGAATATTTTCCAACAAACATCATCACCGGAGCATCGCAGATGAGCCCGTACGAAACTGAGCCAAATCGGCAACGAACGTCAAACTCGAATCGTTCTTAACAGCGGAATCCGCTTGAAACGCATGAACAGCGGTATCTGCTGCTGCTTGAGCCGCTGAAGAAAGACGCGAATCAGCCGGCTGCCGTGCGCTGAAGAGCGGCTTTAAAACGCTGCCTGCTGCGGTCTGGTTTGAACATATCAGTGATTACCCTTATGACAGAATCCGTCCCTGGCGCTGTCGATAGAGATGGGGAGGACCCCGATGTTAGTGTGGGGAAAAGATTCTGTTCCCTTTCTGCTCTGCTACCGTCGGCAATATATGTCTGCATCAGACGTTCATGTTCGTCAACAGTTACATACATTATTTCAGAAACTTTTTGCTATCTTCGTGAAACTTCGTCAATCCCGTTTCGTTTTCGCACACAAGGACGTTACTGTTTCCTTCCCCAAAATTGTATGCTCTTCTGATCTTAGCAATGTAGATGTGAAATTTGAGTGAAGCTGGCTCTTATCGCAGATTCTGGTGTCTGTCGAACCGGAACGAATATTTTCCAACAAACTTCATCACCAGAGCATCGCAGATGAGCCCGTACGAAACTGAGCCAAATCGGCAACGAACGTCAAACTCGAATCGCTCTTAACAGCGGAATCCGCTTGAAACGCATGAACCGCGGTATCTGCTGCTGCTTGAGCCGCTGAAGAAAGACGCGAATCAGCCGGCTGCCGTGCGCTGAAGAGCGGCTTTAAAACGCTGCCTGCTGCGGTCTGGTTTGAACATATCAGTGATTACCCTTATGACAGAATCCGTCCCTGGCGCTGTCGATAGAGATGGGGAGGACCCCGATGTTAGTGTGGGGAAAAGATTCTGTTCCCTTTCTGCTCTGCTACCGTCGGCAATATATGTCTGCATCAGACGTTCATGTTCGTCAACGGTTACATACATTATTTCAGAAACTTTTTGCTATCTTTTTCTTCGTGAAACTTCGTCAATCCCGTTTTCTTTTCGCACACAAGGACGTTACTGTTTCCTTTTCCAAAATTGTATGCTCTTCTGATCTTAGCAATGTAGATGTGAAATTTGAGTGAAGCTGGCTCTTATCGCAGATTCTGGTGTCTGTCGAACCGAAACGAATATTTTCCAACAAACTTCATCACCGGAGCATCGCAGATGAGCCCGTACGAAACTGAGCCAAATCGGCAACGAACGTCAAACTCGAATCGCTCTTAACAGCGGAATCCGCTTGAAACGCATGAACCGCGGTATCTGCTGCTGCTTGAGCCGCTGAAGAAAGACGCGAATCAGTTGGCTGCCGTGCGCTGAAGAGCGGCTTTAAAACGCTGCCTGCTGCGGTCTGGTTTGAACATATCAGTGATTACCCTTATGACAGAATCCGTCCCTGGCGCTGTCGATAGAGATGGGGAGGACCCCGATGTTAGTGTGGGGAAAAGATTCTGTTCCATTTCTGCTCTGCTACCGTCGGCAACATATGTCTGCATCAGACGTTCATGTTCGTCAACGGTTACATACATTATTTCAGAAACTTTTTGCTATCTTTTTCTTCGTGAAACTTCGTCAATCCCGTTTCGTTTTCGCACACAAGGACGTCACTGTTTCCTTTTCCAAAATTGTATGCTCTTCTGATCTTAGCAATGTAGATGTGAAATTTGAGTGAAGCTGGCTCTTATCGCAGATTCTGGTGTCTGTCGAACCGGAACGAATATTTTCCAACAAACTTCATCACCAGAGCATCGCAGATGAGCCCGTACGAAACTGAGCCAAATCGGCAACGAACGTCAAACTCGAATCGCTCTTAACAGCGGAATCCGCTTGAAACGCATGAACCGCGGTATCTGCTGCTGCTTGAGCCGCTGAAGAAAGACGCGAATCAGCCGGCTGCCGTGCGCTGAAGAGCGGCTTTAAAACGCTGCCTGCTGCGGTCTGGTTTGAACATATCAGTGATTACCCTTATGACAGAATCCGTCCCTGGCGCTGTCTATAGAGATGGGGAGGACCCCGATGTTAGTGTGGGGAAAAGATTCTGTTCCCTTTCTGCTCTGCTACCGTCGGCAATATATGTCTGCATCAGACGTTCATGTTCGTCAACGGTTACATACATTATTTCAGAAACATTTTTCTATCTTTTTCTTCGTGAAACTTCGTCAATCCCGTTTCCTTTTCGCACACAAGGACGTTACTGTTTCCTTCCCCAAAATTGTATGCTCTTCTGATCTTAGCAAGGTAGATGTGAAATTTGAGTGAAGCTGGCTCTTATCGCAGATTCTGGTGTCTGTCGAACCGGAACGAATATTTTCCAACAAACTTCATCACCGGAGCATCGCAGATGAGCCCGTACGAAACTGAGCCAAATCGGCAACGAACGTCAAACTCGAATCGCTCTTAACAGCGGAATCCGCTTGAAACGCATGAACCGCGGTATCTGCTGCTGCTTGAGCCGCTGAAGAAAGACGCGAATCAGCCGGCTGCCGTGCGCTGAAGAGCGGCTTTAAAACGCTGCCTGCTGCGGTCTGGTTTGAACATATCAGTGATTACCCTTATGACAGAATCCGTCCCTGGCGCTGTCGATAGAGATGGGGAGGACCCCGATGTTAGTGTGGGGAAAAGATTCTGTTCCCTTTCTGCTCTGCTACCGTCGGCAACATATGTCTGCATCAGACGATCATGTTCGTCAACGGTTACATACATTATTTCAGAAACTTTTTGCTATCTTTTTCTTCGTGAAATTTCGTCAATCCCGTTTCGTTTTCGCACACAAGGACGTCACTGTTTCCTTTCCCAAAATTGTATGCTCTTCTGATCTTAGCAATGTAGATGTGAAATTTGAGTGAAGCTGGCTCTTATCGCAGATTCTGGTGTCTGTCGAACCGGAACGAATATTTTCCAACAAACTTCATCACCAGAGCATCGCAGATGAGCCCGTACGAAACTGAGCCAAATCGGCAACGAACGTCAAACTCGAATCGCTCTTAACAGCGGAATCCGCTTGAAACGCATGAACCGCGGTATCTGCTGCTGCTTGAGCCGCTGAAGAAAGACGCGAATCAGCCGGCTGCCGTGCGCTGAAGAGCGGCTTTAAAACGCTGCCTGCTGCGGTCTGGTTTGAACATATCAGTGATTACCCTTATGACAGAATCCGTCCCTGGCGCTGTCTATAGAGATGGGGAGGACCCCGATGTTAGTGTGGGGAAAAGATTCTGTTCCCTTTCTGCTCTGCTACCGTCGGCAATATATGTCTGCATCAGACGTTCATGTTCGTCAACGGTTACATACATTATTTCAGAAACATTTTTCTATCTTTTTCTTCGTGAAACTTCGTCAATCCCGTTTCCTTTTCGCACACAAGGACGTTACTGTTTCCTTCCCCAAAATTGTATGCTCTTCTGATCTTAGCAAGGTAGATGTGAAATTTGAGTGAAGCTGGCTCTTATCGCAGATTCTGGTGTCTGTCGAACCGGAACGAATATTTTCCAACAAACTTCATCACCGGAGCATCGCAGATGAGCCCGTACGAAACTGAGCCAAATCGGCAACGAACGTCAAACTCGAATCGCTCTTAACAGCGGAATCCGCTTGAAACGCATGAACCGCGGTATCTGCTGCTGCTTGAGCCGCTGAAGAAAGACGCGAATCAGCCGGCTGCCGTGCGCTGAAGAGCGGCTTTAAAACGCTGCCTGCTGCGGTCTGGTTTGAACATATCAGTGATTACCCTTATGACAGAATCCGTCCCTGGCGCTGTCGATAGAGATGGGGAGGACCCCGATGTTAGTGTGGGGAAAAGATTCTGTTCCCTTTCTGCTCTGCTACCGTCGGCAACATATGTCTGCATCAGACGTTCATGTTCGTCAACGGTTACATACATTATTTCAGAAACTTTTTGCTATCTTTTTCTTCGTGAAACTTCCTCAATCCCGTTTCGTTTTCGCACACAAGGACGTTACTGTTTCCTTTCCCAAAATTGTATGCTCTTCTGATCTTAGCAATGTAGATGTGAAATTTGAGTGAAGCTGGCTCTTATCGCAGATTCTGGTGTCTGTCGAACCAGAACGAATATTTTCCAACAAACTTCATCACCGGAGCATCGCAGATGAGCCCGTACGAAACTGAGCCAAATCGGCAACGAACGTCAAACTCGAATCGCTCTTAACAGCCGAATTTGCTTGAAACGCATGAACCGCGGTATCTGCTGCTGCTTGAGCCGCTGAAGAAAGACGCGAATCAGCCTGCTGCCGTGCGCTGAAGAGCGACTTTAAAACGCTGCCTGCTGCGGTCTGGTTTGAACATATCAGTGATTACCCTTATGACAGAATCCGTCCCTGGCGCTGTCGATAGAGATGGGGAGGTCCCCGATGTTAGTGTGGGGAAAAGATTCTGTTCCCTTTCTGCTCTGCTACCGTCGGCAACATATGTCTGCATCAGACGATCATGTTCGTCAACGGTTACATACATTATTTCAGAAACTTTTTGCTATCTTTTTCTTCGTGAAACTTCGTCAATCCCGTTTCCTTTTCGCACACAAGGACGTTACTGTTTCCTTCCCCAAAATGGTATGCTCTTCTGATCTTAGCAATGTAGATGTGAAATTTGAGTGAAGCTGGCTCTTATCGCAGATTCTGGTGTCTGTCGAACCAGAACGAATATTTTCCAACAAACATTATCACCGGAGCATCGCAGATGAGCCCGTACGAAACTGAGCCAAATCGGCAACGAACGTCAAACTCCAATCGCTCTTAACAGCGGAATTTGCTTGAAACGCATGAACCGCGGTATCTGCTGCTGCTTGAGCCGCTGAAGAAAGACGCGAATCAGCCGGCTGCCGTGCGCTGAAGAGCGGCTTTAAAACGCTGCCTGCTGCGGTCTGGTTTGAACATATCAGTGATTACCCTTATGACAGAATCCGTCCCTGGCGCTGTCGATAGAGATGGGGAGGTCCCCGATGTTAGTGTGGGGAAAAGATTCTGTTCCCTTTCTGCTCAGCTACCGTCGGCAACATATGTCTGCATCAGACGTTCATGTTCGTCAACGGTTACATACATTATTTCAGAAACATTTTGCTATCTTTTTCTTCGTGAAATTTCGTCAATCCCGTTTCCTTTTCGCACACAAGGACGTTACTGTTTCCTTCCCCAAAATTGTATGCTCTTCTGATCTTAGCAATGTAGATGTGAAATTTGAGTGAAGCTGGCTCTTATCGCAGATTCTGGTGTCTGTCGAACCGGAACGAATATTTTCCAACAAACTTCATCACCGGAGCATCGCAGATGAGCCCGTACGAAACTGAGCCAAATCGGCAACGAACGTCAAACTCGAATCGCTCTTAACAGCGGAATCCGCTTGAAACGCATGAACCACGGTATCTGCTGCTGCTTGAGCCGCTGAAGAAAGACGCGAATCAGCCGGCTGCCGTGCGCTGAAGAGCGGCTTTAAAACACTGCCTGCTGCGGTCTGGTTTGAACATATCAGTGATTACCCTTATGACAGAATCCGTCCCTGGCGCTGTCGATAGAGATGGGGAGGTCCCCGATGTTAGTGTGGGGAAAAGATTCTGTTCCCTTTCTGCTCTGCTACCGTCGGCAACATATGTCTGCATCAGACGTTCATGTTCGTCAACGGTTACATACATTATTTCAGAAACTTTTTGCTATCTTTTTCTTCGTGAAACTTCGTCAATCCCGTTTCCTTTTCGCACACAAGGACGTTACTGTTTCCTTCCCCAAAATTGTATGCTCTTCTGATCTTAGCAATGTAGATGTGAAATTTGAGTGAAGCTGGCTCTTATCGCAGATTCTGGTGTCTGTCGAACCGGAACGAATATTTTCCAACAAACTTCATCACCGGAGCATCGCAGATGAGCCCGTACGAAACTGAGCCAAATCGGCAACGAACGTCAAACTCGAATCGCTCTTAACAGCGGAATCCGCTTAAAACGCATGAACCGCGGTATCTGCTGCTGCTTGAGCCGCTGAAGAAAGACGCGAATCAGCCGGCTGCCGTGCGCTGAAGAGCGGCTTTAAAACGCTGCCTGCTGCGGTCTGGTTTTAACATATCAGTGATTACCCTTATGACAGAATCCGTCCCTGGCGCTGTCGATAGAGATGGGGAGGTCCCCGATGTTAGTGTGGGGAAAAGATTCTGTTCCCTTTCTGCTCTGCTACCGTCGGCAATATATGTCTGCATCAGACGTTCATGTTCGTCAACGGTTACATACATTATTTCAGAAACTTTTTGCTATCTTTTTCTTCGTGAAACTTCGTCAATCCCGTTTCCTTTTCGCACACAAGGACGTTACTGTTTCCTTCCCCAAAATTGTATGCTCTTCTGATCTTAGCAATGTAGATGTGAAATTTGAGTGAAGCTGGCTCTTATCGCAGATTCTGGTGTCTGTCGAACCAGAACGAATATTTTCCAACAAACATTATCACCGGAGCATCGCAGATGAGCCCGTACGAAACTGAGCCAAATCGGCAACGAACGTCAAACTCGAATCGCTCTTAACAGCGGAATTTGCTTGAAACGCATGAACCGCGGTATCTGCTGCTGCTTGAGCCGCTGAAGAAAGACGCGAATCAGCCTGCTGCCGTGCGCTGAAGAGCGGCTTTAAAACGCTGCCTGCTGCGGTCTGGTTTGAACATTTCAGTGATTACCCTTATGACAGAATCCGTCCCTGGCGCTGTCGATAGAGATGTGGAGGACCCCGATGTTAGTGTGGGGAAAAGATTCTGTTCCCTTTCTGCTCTGCTACCGTCGGCAACATATGTCTGCATCAGACGTTCATGTTCGTCAACGGTTACATACATTATTTCAGAAACTTTTTGCTATCTTTTTCTTCGTGAAACTTCGTCAATCCCGTTTCCTTTTCGCACACAAGGACGTTACTGTTTCCTTCCCCAAAATTGTATGCTCTTCTGATCTTAGCAATGTAGATGTGAAATTTGAGTGAAGCTGGCTCTTATCGCAGATTCTGGTGTCTGTCGAACCGGAACGAATATTTTCCAACAAACTTCATCACCGGAGCATCGCAGATGAGCCCGTACGAAACTGAGCCAAATCGGCAACGAACGTCAAACTCGAATCGCTCTTAACATCGGAATCCGCTTGAAACGCATGAACCGCGGTATCTGCTGCTGCTTGAGCCGCTGAAGAAAGACGCGAATCAGCCGGCTGCCGTGCGCTGAAGAGCGGCTTTAAAACGCTGCCTGCTGCGGTCTGGTTTTAACATATCAGTGATTACCCTTATGACAGAATCCGTCCCTGGCGCTGTCGATAGAGATGGGGAGGTCCCCGATGTTAGTGTGGGGAAAAGATTCTGTTCCCTTTCTGCTCTGCTACTGTCGGTAATATATGTCTGCATCAGACGTTCATGTTCGTCAACGGTTACATACATTATTTCAGAAACATTTTGCTATCTTTTTCTTCGTGAAACTTCGTCAATCCCATTTCGTTTTCGCACACAAGGACGTTACTGTTTCCTTCCCCAAAATTGTATGCTCTTCTGATCTTAGCAATGTAGATGTGAAATTTGAGTGAAGCTGGCTCTTATCGCAGATTCTGGTGTCTGTCGAACCGGAACGAATATTTTCCAACAAACTTCATCACCGGAGCATCGCAGATGAGCCCGTACGAAACTGAGCCAAATCGGCAACGAACGTCAAACTCGAATCGCTCTTAACAGCGGAATCCGCTTGAAACGCATGAACCGCGGTATCTGCTGCTGCTTGAGCCGCTGAAGAAAGACGCGAATCAGCCGGCTGCCATGCGCTGAATTGCGGCTTTAAAACGCTGCCTGCTGCGGTCTGGTGTGAACATATCAGTGATTACACTTATGACAGAATCCGTCCCTGGCGCTGTCGATAGAGATGGGGAGGTCCCCGATGTTAGTGTGGGGAAAAGATTCTGTTCCCTTTCTGCTCTGCTACCGTCGGCAACATATGTCTGCATCAGACGTTCATGTTCGTCAACTGTTACATACATTATTTCAGAAACTTTTTGCTATCTTTTTCTTCGTGAAACTTCGTCAATCCCGTTTCGTTTTCGCACACAAGGACGTTACTGTTTCCTTCCCCAAAATTGTATGCTCTTCTGATCTTAGCAATGTAGATGTGAAATTTGAGTGAAGCTGGCTCTTATCGCAGATTCTGGTGTCTGTCGAACCGGAACGAATATTTTCCAACAAACTTCATCACCGGAGCATCGCAGATGAGCCCGTACGAAACTGAGCCAAATCGGCAACGAACATCAAACTCGAATCGCTCTTAACAGCGGAATCCGCTTAAAACGCATGAACCGCGGTATCTGCTGCTGCTTGAGCCGCTGAAGAAAGACGCGAATCAGCCGGCTGTCGTGCGCTGAAGAGCGGCTTTAAAACGCTGCCTGCTGCGGTCTGGTTTTAACATATCAGTGATTACCCTTATGACAGAATCCGTCCCTGGCGCTGTCGATAGAGATGGGGAGGTCCCCGATGTTAGTGTGGGGAAAAGATTCTGTTCCCTTTCTGCTCTGCTACCGTCGGCAATATATGTCTGCATCAGACGTTCATGTTCGTCAACGGTTACATACATTATTTCAGAAACATTTTGCTATCTTTTTCTTCGTGAAACTTCGTCAATCCCGTTTCGTTTTCGCACACAAGGACGTTACTGTTTCCTTCCCCAAAATTGTATGCTCTTCTGATCTTAGCAATGTAGATGTGAAATTTGAGTGAAGCTGGCTCTTATCGCAGATTCTGGTGTCTGTCGAACCGGAACGAATATTTGAAAACAAACTTCATCACCGGAGCATCGCAGATGAGCCCGTACGAAACTGAGCCAAATCGGCAACGAACGTCAAACTCGAATCGCTCTTAACAGCGGAATCCGCTTGAAACGCATGAACCGCGGTATCTGCTGCTGCTTGAGCCGCTGAAGAAAGACGCGAATCAGCCGGATGCCGTGCGCTGAATTGCGGCTTTAAAACGCTGCCTGCTGCGGTCTGGTTTGAACATATCAGTGATTACCCTTATGACAGAATCCGTCCCTGGCGCTGTCGATAGAGATGGGGAGGTCCCCGATGTTAGTGTGGGGAAAAGATTCTGTTCCCTTTCTGCTCTGCTACCGTCGGCAACATATGTCTGCATCAGACGTTCATGTTCGTCAACGGTTACATACATTATTTCAGAAACTTTTTGCTATCTTTTTCTTCGTGAAACTTCGTCAATCCCGTTTGGTTTTCGCACACAAGGACGTTACTGTTTCCTTCCCCAAAATTGTATGCTCTTCTGATCTTAGCAATGTAGATGTGAAATTTGAGTGAAGCTGGCTCTTATCGCAGATTCTGGTGTCTGTCGAACCGGAACGAATATTTTCCAACAAACTTCATCACCGGAGCATCGCAGATGAGCCCGTACGAAACTGAGCCAAATCGGCAACGAACGTCAAACTCGAATCGCTCCTAACAGCGGAATCCGCTTGAAACGCATGAACCGCGGTATCTGCTGCTGCTTGAGCCGCTGAAGAAAGACGCGAATCAGCCGGCTGCCGTGCGCTGAAGAGCGGCTTTAAAACGCTGCCTGCTGCGGTCTGGTTTGAACATATTAGTGATTACCCTTATGACAGAATCCGTCCCTGGTGCTGTCGATAGAGATGGGGAGGTCCCCGATGTTAGTGTGGGGAAAAGATTCTGTTCCCTTTCTGCTCTGCTACCGTCGGCAACATATGTCTGCATCAGACGTTCATGTTCGTCAACGGTTACATACATTATTTCAGAAACATTTTTCTATCTTTTTCTTCGTGAAACTTCGTCAATCCCGTTTCCTTTTCGCACACAAGGACGTTACTGTTTCCTTCCCCAAAATTGTATGCTCTTCTGATCTTAGCAAGGTAGATGTGAAATTTGAGTGAAGCTGGCTCTTATCGCAGATTCTGGTGTCTGTCGAACCGGAACGAATATTTTCCAACAAACTTCATCACCGGAGCATCGCAGATGAGCCCGTACGAAACTGAGCCAAATCGGCAACGAACGTCAAACTCGAATCGCTCTTAACAGCGGAATCCGATTGAAACGCATGAACCGCGGTATCTGCTGCTGCTTGAGCCGCTGAAGAAAGACGCGAATCAGCCGGCTGCCGTGCGCTGAAGAGCGGCTTTAAAACGCTGCCTGCTGCGGTCTGGTTTGAACATATCAGTGATTACCCTTATGACAGAATCCGTCCCTGGCGCTGTCGATAGAGATGGGGAGGACCCCGATGTTAGTGTGGGGAAAAGATTCTGTTCCCTTTCTGCTCTGCTACCGTCGGCAACATATGTCTGCATCAGACGTTCATGTTCGTCAACGGTTACATACATTATTTCAGAAACTTTTTGCTATCTTTTTCTTCGTGAAACTTCCTCAATCCCGTTTCCTTTTCGCACACAAGGACGTTGCTGTTTCCTTCCCCAAAATTGTATGCTCTTCTGATCTTAGCAATGTAGATGTGAAATTTGAGTGAAGCTGGCTCTTATCGCAGATTCTGGTGTCTGTCGAACCGGAACGAATATTTTCCAACAAACTTCATCACCGGAGCATCGCAGATGAGCCCGTACGAAACTGAGCCAAATCGGCAACGAACGTCAAACTCGAATCGCTCTTAACAGCGGAATCCGCTTGAAACGCATGAACCGCGGTATCTGCTGCTGCTTGAGCCGCTGAAGAAAGATGCGAATCAGCCGGCTGCCGTGCGCGGAAGAGCGGCTTTAAAACGCTGCCTGCTGCGGTCTGGTTTGAACATATCAGTTATTACCCTTATGACAGAATCCGTCCCTGGCGCTGTCGATAGAGATGGGAAGGTCCCTATGTTAGTGTGGGGAAAAGATTCTGTTCCCTTTCTGCTCTGCTACCGTCGGCAATATATGTCTGCCTCAGACGTTCATGTTCGTCTACGGTTACATACATTATTTCAGAAACTTTTTGCTATCTTTTTCTTCGTGAAACTTCCTCAATCCCGTTTCCTTTTCGCACACAAGGACGTTACTGTTTCCTTCCCCAAAATTGTATGCTCTTCTGATCTTAGCAATGTAGATGTGAAATTTGAGTGAAGCTGGCTCTTATCGCAGATTCTGGTGTCTGTCGAACCGGAACGAATATTTTCCAACAAACTTCATCACCGGAGCATCGCAGATGAGCCCGTACGAAACTGAGCCAAATCGGCAACGAACGTCAAACTCGAATCGCTCTTAACAGCGGAATCCGCTTGAAACGCATGAACCGCGGTATCTGCTGCTGCTTGAGCCACTGAAGAAAGACGCGAATCAGCCGGTTGCCGTGCTCTGAAGAGCGGCTTTAAAACGCTGCCTGCTGCGGTCTGGTTTGAACATATCAGTGATTACCCTTATGACAGAATCCGTCTCTGGTGCTGTCGATAGAGATGGGGAGGACCCCGATGTTAGTGTGGGGAAAAGATTCTGTTCCCTTTCTGCTCTGCTACCGTCGGCAATATATGTCTGCATCAGACGTTCATGTTCGTCAACGGTTACATACATTATTTCAGAAACATTTTGCTATCTTTTTCTTCGTGAAACTTCCTCAATCCCGTTTCGTTTTCGCACACAAGGACGTTACTGTTTCCTTCCCCAAAATTGTATGCTCTTCTGATCTTAGCAATGTAGATGTGAAATTTGAGTGAAGCTGGCTCTTATCGCAGATTCTGGTGTCTGTCGAACCGGAACGAATATTTTCCAACAAACTTCATCACCGGAGCATCGCAGATGAGCCCGTACGAAACTGAGCCAAATCGGCAACGAACGTCAAACTCGAATCGCTCTTAACAGCGGAATCCGCTTGAAACGCATGAACCGCGGTATCTGCTGCTGCTTGAGCCGCTGAAGAAAGACGCGAATCAGCCGGCTGCCGTGCGCTGAAGAGCGGCTTTAAAACGCTGCCTGCTGCGGTCTGGATTGAACATATCAGTGATTACCCTTATGACAGAATCCGTCCCTGGCGCTGTCGATAGAGATGGGGAGGACCCCGATTTTAGTGTGGGGAAAAGATTCTGTTCCCTTTCTGCTCTGCTACCGTCGGCAACATATGTCTGCATCAGACGTTCATGTTCGTCAACGGTTACATACATTATTTCAGAAACTTTTTGCTATCTTTTTGTTCGTGAAACTTCCTCAATCCCGTTTCCTTTTCGCACACAAGGACGTTACTGTTTCCTTCCCCAAAATTGTATGCTCTTCTGATCTTAGCAATGTAGATGTGAAATTTGAGTGAAGCTGGCTCTTATCGCAGATTCTGGTGTCTGTCGAACCGGAACGAATATTTTCCAACAAACTTCATCACCGGAGCATCGCAGATGAGCCCGTACGAAACTGAGCCAAATCGGCAACGAACGTCAAACTCGAATCGCTCTTAACAGCGGAATCCGCTTGAAACGCATGAACAGCGGTATCTGCTGCTGCTTGAGCCGCTGAAGAAAGACGCGAATCAGCCGGCTGCCGTGCGCTGAAGAGCGGCTTTAAAACGCTGCCTGCTGCGGTCTGGTTTGAACATATCAGTGATTACCCTTATGACAGAATCCGTCCCTGGCGCTGTCGATAGAGATGGGGAGGACCCCGATGTTAGTGTGGGGAAAAGATTCTGTTCCCTTTCTGCTCTGCTACCGTCTGCAATATATGTCTGCATCAGACGTTCATGTTCGTCAACGGTTACATACATTATTTCAGAAACTTTTTGCTATCTTTTTCTTCGTGAAAGTTCGTCAATCCCGTTTCCTTTTCGCACACAAGGACGTTACTGTTTCCTTCCCCAAAATTGTATGCTCTTCTGATCTTAGCAATGTAGATGTGAAATTTGAGTGAAGCTGGCTCTTATCGCAGATTCTGGTGTCTGTCAAACCGGAACGAATATTTTCCAACAAACTTCATCACCGGAGCATCGCAGATGAGCCCGTACGAAACTGAGCCAAATCGGCAACGAACGTCAAACTCGAATCGCTCTTAACAGCGGAATCCGCTTGAAACGCATGAACCGCGGTATCTGCTGCTGCTTGAGCCGCTGAAGAAAGACGCGAATCAGCCGGCTGCCGTGCGCTGAAGAGCGGCTTTAAAACGCTGCCTGCTGTGGTCTGGTTTGAACATACCAGTGATTACCCTTATGACAGAATCCGTCCCTGGCGCTGTAGATAGAGATGGGGAGGTCACCGATGTTAGTGTGGGAAAAAGATTCTGTTCCCTTTCTGCTCTGCTACCGTCGGCAACATATGTCTGCATCAGACGATCATGTTCGTCAACGGTTACATACATTATTTCAGAAACTTTTTGCTATCTTTTTCTTCGTGAAACTTCGTCAATCCCGTTTCCTTTTCGCACACAAGGACGTTACTGTTTCCTTCCCCAAAATTGTATGCTCTTCTGATCTTAGCAATGTAGATGTGAAATTTGAGTGAAGCTGGCTCTTATCGCAGATTCTGGTGTCTGTCGAACCGGAACGAATATTTTCCAACAAACTTCATCACCGGAGCATCGCAGATGAGCCCTTACGAAACTGAGCCAAATCGGCAACGAACGTCAAACTCGAATCGCTCTTAACAGCGGAATCCGCTTGAAACGCATGAACCGCGGTATCTGCTGCTGCTTGAGCCGCTGAAGAAAGACGCGAATCAGCCGGCTGCCGTGCGCTGAAGAGCGGCTTTAAAACGCTGCCTACTGCGGTCTGGTTTGAACATATCAGTGATTACCGTTATGACAGAATCCGTCCCTGGCGCTGTCGATAGAGATGGGGAGGTCCCCGATATTAGTGTGGGGAAAAGATTCTGTTCCCTTTCTGCTCTGCTACCGTCGGCAATATATGTCTGCATCAGACGTTCATGTTCGTCAACGGTTACATACATTATTTCAGAAACTTTTTGCTATCTTCGTGAAACTTCGTCAATCTCGTTTCGTTTTCGCACACAAGGACGTTACTGTTTCCTTCCCCAAAATTGTATGCTCTTCTGATCTTAGCAATGTAGATGTGAAATTTGAGTGAAGCTGGCTCTTATCGCAGATTCTGGTGTCTGTCGAACCGGAACGAATATTTTCCAACAAACTTCATCACCGGAGCATCGCAGATGAGCCCGTACGAAACTGAGCCAAATCGGCAATGAACGTCAAACTCGAATCGCTCTTAACAGCGGAATCCGCTTGAAACGCATGAACAGCGGTATCTGCTGCTGCTTGAGCCGCTGAAGAAAGACGCGAATCAGCCGGCTGCCGTGCGCTGAAGAGCGGCTTTAAAACGCTGCCTGCTGCGGTCTGGTTTGAACATATCAGTGATTACCCTTACGACAGAATCCGTCCCTGGCGCTGTCGATAGAGATGGGGAGGTCCCCGATGTTAGTGTGGGGAAAAGATTCTGTTCCATTTCTGCTCTGCTACCGTCGGCAATATATGTCTGCATCAGACGTTCATGTTCGTCAACGGTTACATACATTATTTCAGAAACATTTTGCTATCTTTTTCTTCGTGAAACTTCGTCAATCCCGTTTGGTTTTCGCACACAAGGACGTTACTGTTTCCTTCCCCAAAATTGTATGCTCTTCTGATCTTAGCAATGTAGATGTGAAATTTGAGTGAAGCTGGCTCTTATCGCAGATTCTGGTGTCTGTCGAACCGGAACGAATATTTTCCAACAAACTTCATCACCGGAGCATCGCAGATGAGCCCGTACAAAACTGAGCCAAATCGGCAACGAACGTCAAACTCGAATCGCTCTTAACAGCGGAATCCGCTTGAAACGCATGAACCGCGGTATCTGCTGCTGCTTGAGCCGCTGAAGAAAGACGCGAATCAGCCGGCTGCCGTGCGCTGAAGAGCGGCTTTAAAACGCTGCCTGCTGCGGTCTGGTTTGAACATATCAGTGATTACCCTTATGACAGAATCCGTCCCTGGCGCTGTCGATAGAGATGGGGAGGACCCCGATGTTAGTGTGGGGAAAAGATTCTGTTCCCTTTCTGCTCTGCTACCGTCGGCAATATATGTCTTCATCAGACGTTCATGTTCGTCAACGGTTACATACATTATTTCAGAAATTTTTTGCTATCTTTTTCTTCGTGAAACTTCGTCAATCCCGTTTCGCTTTTCGCACACAAGGACGTTACTGTTTCCTTCCCCAAAATTGTATGCTCTTCTGATCTTAGCAATGTAGATGTGAAATTTGAGTGAAGCTGGCTCTTATCGCAGATTCTGGTGTCTGTCGAACCGGAACGAATATTTTCCAACAAACTTCATCACCGGAGCATCGCAGATGAGCCCGTACGAAACTGAGCCAAATCGGCAACGAACGTCAAACTCGAATCGCTCTTAACAGCGGAATCCGCTTGAAACGCATGAACCGCGGTATCTGCTGCTGCTTGAGCCGCTGAAGAAAGACGCGAATCAGCCGGCTGCCGTGCTCTGAAGAGCGGCTTTAAAACGCTGCCTGCTGCGGTCTGGTTTGAACATATCAGTGATTACCCTTATGACAGAATCCGTCCCTGGCGCTGTCGATAGAGATGGGGAGGTCCCTGATGTTAGTGTGGGGAAAAGATTCTGTTCCCTTTCTGCTCTGCTACCGTCGGCAACATATGTCTGCATCAGACGTTCATGTTCGTCAACGGTTACATACATTATTTCAGAAACATTTTTCTATCTTTTTCTTCGTGAAACTTCGTCAATCCCGTTTCCTTTTCGCACACAAGGACGTTACTGTTTCCTTCCCCAAAATTGTATGCTCTTCTGATCTTAGCAATGTAGATGTGAAATTTGAGTGAAGCTGGCTCTTATCGCAGATTCTGGTGTCTGTCGAACCGGAACGAATATTTTCCAACAAACTTCATCACCGGAGCATCGCAGATGAGCCCGTACGAAACTGAGCCAAATCGGCAACGAACGTCAAACTCGAATCGCTCTTAACAGCGGAATCCGCTTGAAACGCATGAACCGCGGTATCTGCTGCTGCTTGAGCCGCTGAAGAAAGACGCGAATCAGCCGGCTGCCGTGCGCTGAAGAGCGGCTTTAAAACGCTGCCTGCTGCGGTCTGGTTTGAACATATCAGTGATTACCCTTATGACAGAATCCGTCCCTGGCGCTGTCGATAGAGATGGGGAGGACCCCGATGTTAGTGTGGGGAAAAGATTCTGTTCCCTTTCTGCTCTGCTACCGTCGGCAACATATGTCTGCATCAGACGTTCATGTTCGTCAACGGTTACATACATTATTTCAGAAACTTTTTGCTATCTTTTTCTTCGTGAAACTTCGTCAATCCCGTTTCGTTTTCGCACACAAGGACGTTGCTGTTTCCTTCCCCAAAATTGTATGCTCTTCTGATCTTAGCAATGTAGATGTGAAATTTGAGTGAAGCTGGCTCTTATCGCAGATTCTGGTGTCTGTCGAACCGGAACGAATATTTTCCAACAAACTTCATCACCGGAGCATCGCAGATGAGCCCGTACGAAACTGAGCCAAATCGGCAACGAACGTCAAACTCGAATCGCTCTTAACAGCGGAATCCGCTTGAAACGCATGAACCGCGGTATCTGCTGCTGCTTGAGCCGCTGAAGAAAGATGCGAATCAGCCGGCTGCCGTGCGCGGAAGAGCGGCTTTAAAACGCTGCCTGCTGCGGTCTGGTTTGAACATATCAGTGATTACCCTTATGACAGAATCCGTCCCTGGCGCTGTCGATAGAGATGGGAAGGTCCCTATGTTAGTGTGGGGAAAAGATTCTGTTCCCTTTCTGCTCTGCTACCGTCGGCAATATATGTCTGCCTCAGACGTTCATGTTCGTCTACGGTTACATACATTATTTCAGAAACTTTTTGCTATCTTTTTCTTCGTGAAACTTCCTCAATCCCGTTTCCTTTTCGCACACAAGGACGTTACTGTTTCCTTCCCCAAAATTGTATGCTCTTCTGATCTTAGCAATGTAGATGTGAAATTTGAGTGAAGCTGGCTCTTATCGCAGATTCTGGTGTCTGTCGAACCGGAACGAATATTTTCCAACAAACTTCATCACCGGAGCATCGCAGATGAGCCCGTACGAAACTGAGCCAAATCGGCAACGAACGTCAAACTCGAATCGCTCTTAACAGCGGAATCCGCTTGAAACGCATGAACCGCGGTATCTGCTGCTGCTTGAGCCACTGAAGAAAGACGCGAATCAGCCGGTTGCCGTGCTCTGAAGAGCGGCTTTAAAACGCTGCCTGCTGCGGTCTGGTTTGAACATATCAGTGATTACCCTTATGACAGAATCCGTCCCTGGTGCTGTCGATAGAGATGGGGAGGACCCCGATGTTAGTGTGGGGAAAAGATTCTGTTCCCTTTCTGCTCTGCTACCGTCGGCAATATATGTCTGCATCAGACGTTCATGTTCGTCAACGGTTACATACATTATTTCAGAAACATTTTGCTATCTTTTTCTTCGTGAAACTTCCTCAATCCCGTTTCGTTTTCGCACACAAGGACGTTACTGTTTCCTTCCCCAAAATTGTATGCTCTTCTGATCTTAGCAATGTAGATGTGAAATTTGAGTGAAGCTGGCTCTTATCGCAGATTCTGGTGTCTGTCGAACCGGAACGAATATTTTCCAACAAACTTCATCACCGGAGCATCGCAGATGAGCCCGTACGAAACTGAGCCAAATCGGCAACGAACGTCAAACTCGAATCGCTCTTAACAGCGGAATCCGCTTGAAACGCATGAACCGCGGTATCTGCTGCTGCTTGAGCCGCTGAAGAAAGACGCGAATCAGCCGGCTGCCGTGCGCTGAAGAGCGGCTTTAAAACGCTGCCTGCTGCGGTCTGGATTGAACATATCAGTGATTACCCTTATGACAGAATCCGTCCCTGGCGCTGTCGATAGAGATGGGGAGGACCCCGATGTTAGTGTGGGGAAAAGATTCTGTTCCCTTTCTGCTCTGCTACCGTCGGCAACATATGTCTGCATCAGACGTTCATGTTCGTCAACGGTTACATACATTATTTCAGAAACTTTTTGCTATCTTTTTCTTCGTGAAAGTTCGTCAATCCCGTTTCCTTTTCGCACACAAGGACGTTACTGTTTCCTTCCCCAAAATTGTATGCTCTTCTGATCTTAGCAATGTAGATGTGAAATTTGAGTGAAGCTGGCTCTTATCGCAGATTCTGGTGTCTGTCAAACCGGAACGAATATTTTCCAACAAACTTCATCACCGGAGCATCGCAGATGAGCCCGTACGAAACTGAGCCAAATCGGCAACGAACGTCAAACTCGAATCGCTCTTAACAGCGGAATCCGCTTGAAACGCATGAACCGCGGTATCTGCTGCTGCTTGAGCCGCTGAAGAAAGACGCGAATCAGCCGGCTGCCGTGCGCTGAAGAGCGGCTTTAAAACGCTGCCTGCTGTGGTCTGGTTTGAACATACCAGTGATTACCCTTATGACAGAATCCGTCCCTGGCGCTGTAGATAGAGATGGGGAGGTCACCGATGTTAGTGTGGGAAAAAGATTCTGTTCCCTTTCTGCTCTGCTACCGTCGGCAACATATGTCTGCATCAGACGATCATGTTCGTCAACGGTTACATACATTATTTCAGAAACTTTTTGCTATCTTTTTCTTCGTGAAACTTTGTCAATCCCGTTTCCTTTTCGCACACAAGGACGTTACTGTTTCCTTCCCCAAAATTGTATGCTCTTCTGATCTTAGCAATGTAGATGTGAAATTTGAGTGAAGCTGGCTCTTATCGCAGATTCTGGTGTCTGTCGAACCGGAACGAATATTTTCCAACAAACTTCATCACCGGAGCATCGCAGATGAGCCCTTACGAAACTGAGCCAAATCGGCAACGAACGTCAAACTCGAATCGCTCTTAACAGCGGAATCCGCTTGAAACGCATGAACCGCGGTATCTGCTGCTGCTTGAGCCGCTGAAGAAAGACGCGAATCAGCCGGCTGCCGTGCGCTGAAGAGCGGCTTTAAAATGCTGCCTACTGCGGTCTTGTTTGAACATATCAGTGATTACCGTTATGACAGAATCCGTCCCTGGCGCTGTCGATAGAGATGGGGAGGTCCCCGATATTAGTGTGGGGAAAAGATTCTGTTCCCTTTCTGCTCTGCTACCGTCGGCAATATATGTCTGCATCAGACGTTCATGTTCGTCAACGGTTACATACATTATTTCAGAAACTTTTTGCTATCTTCGTGAAACTTCGTCAATCTCGTTTCGTTTTCGCACACAAGGACGTTACTGTTTCCTTCCCCAAAATTGTATGCTCTTCTGATCTTAGCAATGTAGATGTGAAATTTGAGTGAAGCTGGCTCTTATCGCAGATTCTGGTGTCTGTCGAACCGGAACGAATATTTTCCAACAAACTTCATCACCGGAGCATCGCAGATGAGCCCGTACGAAACTGAGCCAAATCGGCAATGAACGTCAAACTCGAATCGCTCTTAACAGCGGAATCCGCTTGAAACGCATGAACAGCGGTATCTGCTGCTGCTTGAGCCGCTGAAGGAAGACGCGAATCAGCCGGCTGCCGTGCGCTGAAGAGCGGCTTTAAAACGCTGCCTGCTGCGGTCTGGTTTGAACATATCAGTGATTACCCTTACGACAGAATCCGTCCCTGGCGCTGTCGATAGAGATGGGGAGGTCCCCGATGTTAGTGTGGGGAAAAGATTCTGTTCCATTTCTGCTCTGCTACCGTCGGCAATATATGTCTGCATCAGACGTTCATGTTCGTCAACGGTTACATACATTATTTCAGAAACATTTTGCTATCTTTTTCTTCGTGAAACTTCGTCAATCCCATTTCGTTTTCGCACACAAGGACGTTACTGTTTCCTTCCCCAAAATTGTATGCTCTTCTGATCTTAGCAATGTAGATGTGAAATTTGAGTGAAGCTGGCTCTTATCGCAGATTCTGGTGTCTGTCGAACCGGAACGAATATTTTCCAACAAACTTTATCACTGGAGCATCGCAGATGAGCCCGTACGAAACTGAGCCAAATCGGCAACGAACGTCAAACTCGAATCGCTCTTAACAGCGGAATCCGCTTGAAACGCATGAACCGCGGTATCTGCTGCTGCTTGAGCTGCTGAAGAAAGACGCGAATCAGCCAGCTGCCGTGCGCTGAATTGCGGCTTTAAAACGCTGCCTGCTGCGGTCTGGTTTGAACATATCAGTGATTACCCTTATGACAGAATCCGTCCCTGGCGCTGTCGATAGAGATGGGGAGGTCCCCGATGTTAGTGTGGGGAAAAGATTCTGTTCCCTTTCTGCTCTGCTACCGTCGGCAACATATGTCTGCATCAGACGTTCATGTTCGTCAACGGTTACATACATTATTTCAGAAACTTTTTGCTATCTTTTTCTTCGTGAAACTTCGTCAATCCCGTTTGGTTTTCGCACACAAGGACGTTACTGTTTCCTTCCCCAAAATTGTATGCTCTTCTGATCTTAGCAATGTAGATGTGAAATTTGAGTGAAGCTGGCTCTTATCGCAGATTCTGGTGTCTGTCGAACCGGAACGAATATTTTCCAACAAACTTCATCACCGGAGCATCGCAGATGAGCCCGTACAAAACTGAGCCAAATCGGCAACGAACGTCAAACTCGAATCGCTCTTAACAGCGGAATCCGCTTGAAACGCATGAACCGCGGTATCTGCTGCTGCTTGAGCCGCTGAAGAAAGACGCGAATCAGCCGGCTGCCGTGCGCTGAAGAGCGGCTTTAAAACGCTGCCTGCTGCGGTCTGGTTTGAACATATCAGTGATTACCCTTATGACAGAATCCGTCCCTGGCGCTGTCGATAGAGATGGGGAGGACCCCGATGTTAGTGTGGGGAAAAGATTCTGTTCCCTTTCTGCTCTGCTACCGTCGGCAATATATGTCTTCATCAGACGTTCATGTTCGTCAACGGTTACATACATTATTTCAGAAACTTTTTGCTATCTTTTTCTTCGTGAAACTTCGTCAATCCCGTTTCGCTTTTCGCACACAAGGACGTTACTGTTTCCTTCCCCAAAATTGTATGCTCTTCTGATCTTAGCAATGTAGATGTGAAATTTGAGTGAAGCTGGCTCTTATCGCAGATTCTGGTGTCTGTCGAACCGGAACGAATATTTTCCAACAAACTTCATCACCGGAGCATCGCAGATGAGCCCGTACGAAACTGAGCCAAATCGGCAACGAACGTCAAACTCGAATCGCTCTTAACAGCGGAATCCGCTTGAAACGCATGAACCGTGGTATCTGCTGCTGCTTGAGCCGCTGAAGAAAGACGCGAATCAGCCGGCTGCCGTGCTCTGAAGAGCGGCTTTAAAACGCTGCCTGCTGCGGTCTGGTTTGAACATATTAGTGATTACCCTTATGACAGAATCCGTCCCTGGCGCTGTCGATAGAGATGGGGAGGTCCCCGATGTTAGTGTGGGGAAAAGATTCTGTTCCCTTTCTGCTCTGCTACCGTCGGCAACATATGTCTGCATCAGACGTTCATGTTCGTCAACGGTTACATACATTATTTCAGAAAAATTTTGCTATCTTTTTCTTCGTGAAACTTCCTCAATCCCGTTTGGTTTTCGCACACAAGGACGTTACTGATTCCTTCCCCAAAATTGTATGCTCTTCTGATCTTAGCAATGTAGATGTGAAATTTGAGTGAAGCTGGCTCTTATCGCAGATTCTGGTGTCTGTCGAACCGGAACGAATATTTTCCAACAAACTTCATCACCGGAGCATCGCAGATGAGCCCGTACGAAACTGAGCCAAATCGGCAACGAACGTCAAACTCGAATCGCTCTTAACAGCGGAATCCGCATGAAACGCATGAACCGCGGTATCTGCTGCTGCTTGAGCCGCTGAAGAAAGACGCGAATCAGCCGGCTGCCGTGCGCTGAAGAGCGGCTTTAAAACGCTGCCTGCTGCGGTCTGGTTTGAACATATCAGTGATTACCCTTATGACAGAATCCGTCCCTGGCGCTGTCGATAGAGATGGGGAGGACCCCGATGTTAGTGTGGGGAAAAGATTCTGTTCCCTTTCTGCTCTGCTACCGTCGGCAACATATGTCTGCATCAGACGTTCATGTTCGTCAACGGTTACATACATTATTTCAGAAACATTTTGCTATCTTTTTCTTCATGAAACTTCGTCAATCCCGTTTCCTTTTCGCACACAAGGACGTTACTGTTTCTTTCCCCAAAATTGTATGCTCTTCTGATCTCAGCAATGTAGATGTGAAATTTGAGTGAAGCTGGCTCTTATCGCAGATTCTGGTGTCTGTCGAACCGGAACGAATATTTTCCAACAAACTTCATCACCGGAGCATCGCAGATGAGCCCGTACGAAACTGAGCCAAATCGGCAACGAACGTCAAACTCGAATCGCTCTTAACAGCGGAATCCGCTTGAAACGCATGAACCGCGGTATCTGCTGCTGCTTGAGCCGCTGAAGAAAGACGCGAATCAGCCAACTGCCATGCGCTGAATTGCGGCTTTAAAACGCTGCCTGCTGCAGTCTGGTTTGAACATATCAGTGATTACCCTTATGACAGAATCCGTCCCTGGCGCTGTCGATAGAGATGGGGAGGTCCCCGATGTTAGTGTGGGGAAAAGATTCTGTTCCCTTTCTGCTCTGATACCGTCGGCAACATATGTCTGCATCAGACGTTCATGTTCGTCAACGGTTACATACATTATTTCAGAAAATTTTTGCTATCATTTTCTTCGTGAAAGTTCGTCAATCCTTTTTCGTTTACGCACACAAGGACGTTACTGTTTCCTTCCCCAAAATTGTATGCTCTTCTGATCTTAGCAATGTAGATGTGAAATTTGAGTGAAGCTGGCTCTTATCGCAGATTCTGGTGTCTGTCGAACCGGAACGAATATTTTCCAACAAACTTCATCACCGGAGCATCGCAGATGAGCCCGTACGAAACTGAGCCAAATCGGCAACGAACGTCAAACTCGAATCGTTCTTAACAGCGGAATCCGCTTGAAACGCATGAACCGCGGTATCTGCTGCTGCTTGAGCCGCTGAAGAAAGACGCGAATCAGCCGGCTGCCGTGCGCTGAAGAGCGGCTTTAAAACGCTGCCTGCTGCGGTCTGGTTTGAACATATCAGTGATTACCCTTATGACAGAATCCGTCCCTGGCGCTGTCGATAGAGATGGGGAGGACCCCGATGTTAGTGTGGGGAAAAGATTCTGTTCCCTTTCTGCTCTGCTACCGTCGGCAATATATGTCTGCATCAGACGTTCATGTTCGTCAACGGTTACATACATTATTTCAGAAACTTTTTGCTATCTTTTTCTTTGTGAAACTTCCTCAATCCCGTTTCGCTTTTCGCACACAAGGACGTTACTGTTTCCTTCCCCAAAATTGTATGCTCTTCTGATCTTAGCAATGTAGATGTGAAATTTGAGTGAAGCTGGCTCTTATCGCAGATTCTGGTGTCTGTCGAACCGGAACGAATATTTTCCAACAAACTTCATCACCGGAGCATCGCAGATGAGCCCGTACGAAACTGAGCCAAATCGGCAACGAACGTCAAACTCGAATCGCTCTTAACAGCGGAATCCGCTTGAAACGCATGAACCGCGGTATCTGCTGCTGCTTGAGCCGCTGAAGAAAGACGCGAATCAGCCGGCTGCCGTGCGCTGAAGAGCGGCTTTAAAACGCTGCCTGCTGCGGTCTGGTTTGAACATATCAGTGATTACCCTTATGACAGAATCCGTCCCTGGCGCTGTCGATAGAGATGGGGAGGTCCCCGATGTTAGTGTGGGGAAAAGATTCTGTTCCCTTTCTGCTCTGATACTGTCGGCAACATATGTCTGCATCAGACGTTCATGTTCGTCAACGGTTACATACATTATTTCAGAAAATTTTTGCTATCATTTTCTTCGTGAAAGTTCGTCAATCCTTTTTCGTTTACGCACACAAGGACGTTACTGTTTCCTTCCCCAAAATTGTATGCTCTTCTGATCTTAGCAATGTAGATGTGAAATTTGAGTGAAGCTGGCTCTTATCGCAGATTCTGGTGTCTGTCGAACCGGAACGAATATTTTCCAACAAACTTCATCACCGGAGCATCGCAGATGAGCCCGTACGAAACTGAGCCAAATCGGCAACGAACGTCAAACTCGAATCGTTCTTAACAGCGGAATCCGCTTGAAACGCATGAACCGCGGTATCTGCTGCTGCTTGAGCCGCTGAAGAAAGACGCGAATCAGCCGGCTGCCGTGCGCTGAAGAGCGGCTTTAAAACGCTGCCTGCTGCGGTCTGGTTTGAACATATCAGTGATTACCCTTATGACAGAATCCGTCCCTGGCGCTGTCGATAGAGATGGGGAGGACCCCGATGTTAGTGTGGGGAAAAGATTCTGTTCCCTTTCTGCTCTGCTACCGTCGGCAATATATGTCTGCATCAGACGTTCATGTTCGTCAACGGTTACATACATTATTTCAGAAACTTTTTGCTATCTTTTTCTTTGTGAAACTTCCTCAATCCCGTTTCGCTTTTCGCACACAAGGACGTTACTGTTTCCTTCCCCAAAATTGTATGCTCTTCTGATCTTAGCAATGTAGATGTGAAATTTGAGTGAAGCTGGCTCTTATCGCAGATTCTGGTGTCTGTCGAACCGGAACGAATATTTTCCAACAAACTTCATCACCGGAGCATCGCAGATGAGCCCGTACGAAACTGAGCCAAATCGGCAACGAACGTCAAACTCGAATCGCTCTTAACAGCGGAATCCGCTTGAAACGCATGAACCGCGGTATCTGCTGCTGCTTGAGCCGCTGAAGAAAGACGCGAATCAGCCGGCTGCCGTGCGCTGAAGAGCGGCTTTAAAACGCTGCCTGCTGCGGTCTGGTTTGAACATATCAGTGATTACCCTTATGACAGAATCCGTCCCTGGCGCTGTCGATAGAGATGGGGAGGACCCCGATGTTAGTGTGGGGAAAAGATTCTGTTCCCTTTCTGCTCTGCTACCGTCGGCAACATATGTCTGCATCAGACGTTCATGTTCGTCAACGGTTACATACATTATTTCAGAAACTTTTTGCTATCTTTTTCTTCGTGAAACTTCCTCAATCCCGTTTGGTTTTCGCACACAAGGACGTTACTGATTCCTTCCCCAAAATTGTATGCTCTTCTGATCTTAGCAATGTAGATGTGAAATTTGAGTGAAGCTGGCTCTTATCGCAGATTCTGGTGTCTGTCGAACCGGAACGAATATTTTCCAACAAACTTCATCACCGGAGCATCGCAGATGAGCCCGTACGAAACTGAGCCAAATCGGCAACGAACGTCAAACTCGAATCGCTCTTAACAGCGGAATCCGCTTGAAACGCATGAACCGTGGTATCTGCTGCTGCTTGAGCCGCTGAAGAAAGACGCGAATCAGCCGGCTGCCGTGCTCTGAAGAGCGGCTTTAAAACGCTGCCTGCTGCGGTCTGGTTTGAACATATTAGTGATTACCCTTATGACAGAATCCGTCCCTGGCGCTGTCGATAGAGATGGGGAGGTCCCCGATGTTAGTGTGGGGAAAAGATTCTGTTCCCTTTCTGCTCTGCTACCGTCGGCAACATATGTCTGCATCAGACGTTCATGTTCGTCAACGGTTACATACATTATTTCAGAAAAATTTTGCTATCTTTTTCTTCGTGAAACTTCGTCAATCCCGTTTCCTTTTCGCACACAAGGACGTTACTGTTTCCTTCCCCAAAATTGTATGCTCTTCTGATCTTAGCAATGTAGATGTGAAATTTGAGTGAAGCTGGCTCTTATCGCAGATTCTGGTGTCTGTCGAACCGGAACGAATATTTTCCAACAAACTTCATCACCGGAGCATCGCAGATGAGCCCGTACGAAACTGAGCCAAATCGGCAACGAACGTCAAACTCGAATCGCTCTTAACAGCGGAATCCGCATGAAACGCATGAACCGCGGTATCTGCTGCTGCTTGAGCCGCTGAAGAAAGACGCGAATCAGCCGGCTGCCGTGCGCTGAAGAGCGGCTTTAAAACGCTGCCTGCTGCGGTCTGGTTTGAACATATCAGTGATTACCCTTATGACAGAATCCGTCCCTGGCGCTGTCGATAGAGATGGGGAGGACCCCGATGTTAGTGTGGGGAAAAGATTCTGTTCCCTTTCTGCTCTGCTACCGTCGGCAACATATGTCTGCATCAGACGTTCATGTTCGTCAACGGTTACATACATTATTTCAGAAACATTTTGCTATCTTTTTCTTCATGAAACTTCGTCAATCCCGTTTCCTTTTCGCACACAAGGACGTTACTGTTTCTTTCCCCAAAATTGTATGCTCTTCTGATCTCAGCAATGTAGATGTGAAATTTGAGTGAAGCTGGCTCTTATCGCAGATTCTGGTGTCTGTCGAACCGGAACGAATATTTTCCAACAAACTTCATCACCGGAGCATCGCAGATGAGCCCGTACGAAACTGAGCCAAATCGGCAACGAACGTCAAACTCGAATCGCTCTTAACAGCGGAATCCGCTTGAAACGCATGAACCGCGGTATCTGCTGCTGCTTGAGCCGCTGAAGAAAGACGCGAATCAGCCAACTGCCATGCGCTGAATTGCGGCTTTAAAACGCTGCCTGCTGCAGTCTGGTTTGAACATATCAGTGATTACCCTTTTGACAGAATCCGTCCCTGGCGCTGTCGATAGAGATGGGGAGGTCCCCGATGTTAGTGTGGGGAAAAGATTCTGTTCCCTTTCTGCTCTGATACCGTCGGCAACATATGTCTGCATCAGACGTTCATGTTCGTCAACGGTTACATACATTATTTCAGAAAATTTTTGCTATCTTTTTCTTCGTGAAAGTTCGTCAATCCTTTTTCGTTTACGCACACAAGGACGTTACTGTTTCCTTCCCCAAAATTGTATGCTCTTCTGATCTTAGCAATGTAGATGTGAAATTTGAGTGAAGCTGGCTCTTATCGCAGATTCTGGTGTCTGTCGAACCGGAACGAATATTTTCCAACAAACTTCATCACCGGAGCATCGCAGATGAGCCCGTACGAAACTGAGCCAAATCGGCAACGAACGTCAAACTCGAATCGTTCTTAACAGCGGAATCCGCTTGAAACGCATGAACCGCGGTATCTGCTGCTGCTTGAGCCGCTGAAGAAAGACGCGAATCAGCCGGCTGCCGTGCGCTGAAGAGCGGCTTTAAAACGCTGCCTGCTGCGGTCTGGTTTGAACATATCAGTGATTACCCTTATGACAGAATCCGTCCCTGGCGCTGTCGATAGAGATGGGGAGGACCCCGATGTTAGTGTGGGGAAAAGATTCTGTTCCCTTTCTGCTCTGCTACCGTCGGCAATATATGTCTGCATCAGACGTTCATGTTCGTCAACGGTTACATACATTATTTCAGAAACTTTTTGCTATCTTTTTCTTTGTGAAACTTCCTCAATCCCGTTTCGCTTTTCGCACACAAGGACGTTACTGTTTCCTTCCCCAAAATTGTATGCTCTTCTGATCTTAGCAATGTAGATGTGAAATTTGAGTGAAGCTGGCTCTTATCGCAGATTCTGGTGTCTGTCGAACCGGAACGAATATTTTCCAACAAACTTCATCACCGGAGCATCGCAGATGAGCCCGTACGAAACTGAGCCAAATCGGCAACGAACGTCAAACTCGAATCGCTCTTAACAGCGGAATCCGCTTGAAACGCATGAACCGCGGTATCTGCTGCTGCTTGAGCCGCTGAAGAAAGACGCGAATCAGCCGGCTGCCGTGCGCTGAAGAGCGGCTTTAAAACGCTGCCTGCTGCGGTCTGGTTTGAACATATCAGTGATTACCCTTATGACAGAATCCGTCCCTGGCGCTGTCGATAGAGATGGGGAGGTCCCCGATGTTAGTGTGGGGAAAAGATTCTGTTCCCTTTCTGCTCTGCTACCGTCGGCAACATATGTCTGCATCAGACGTTCATGTTCGTCAACGGTTACATACATTATTTCAGAAACTTTTTGCTATCTTTTTCTTCGTGAAACTTCCTCAATCCCGTTTGGTTTTCGCACACAATGACGTTACTGATTCCTTCCCCAAAATTGTATGCTCTTCTGATCTTAGCAATGTAGATGTGAAATTTGAGTGAAGCTGGCTCTTATCGCAGATTCTGGTGTCTGTCGAACCGGAACGAATATTTTCCAACAAACTTCATCACCGGAGCATCGCAGATGAGCCCGTACGAAACTGAGCCAAATCGGCAACGAACGTCAAACTCAAATCGCTCTTAACAGCAGAATCCGCATGAAACGCATGAACCGCGGTATCTGCTGCTGCTTGAGCCGCTGAAGAAAGACGCGAATCAGCCGGCTGCCGTGCGCTGAAGAGCGGCTTTAAAACGCTGCCTGCTGCGGTCTGGTTTGAACATATCAGTGATTACCCTTATGACAGAATCCGTCCCTGGCGCTGTCGATAGAGATGGGGAGGACCCCGATGTTAGTGTGGGGAAAAGATTCTGTTCCCTTTCTGCTCTGCTACCGTCGGCAATATATGTCTGCATCAGACGTTCATGTTCGTCAACGGTTACATACATTATTTCAGAAAATATTTGCTATCTTTTTCTTCGTGAAACTTCGTCAATCCCGTTTCGTTTTCGCACACAAGGACGTTACTGTTTCCTTCCCCAAAATTGTATGCTCTTCTGATCTTAGCAATGTAGATGTGAAATTTGAGTGAAGCTGGCTCTTATCGCAGATTCTGGTGTCTGTCGAACCGGAACGAATATTTTCCAACAAACTTCATCACCGGAGCATCGCAGATGAGCCCGTACGAAACTGAGCCAAATCGGCAACGAACGTCAAACTCGAATCGCTCTTAACAGCGGAATCCGCTTGAAACGCATGAACCGTGGTATCTGCTGCTGCTTGAGCCGCTGAAGAAAGACGCGAATCAGCCGGCTGCCGTGCTCTGAAGAGCGGCTTTAAAACGCTGCCTGCTGCGGTCTGGTTTGAACATATCAGTGATTACCCTTATGACAGAATCCGTCCCTGGCGCTGTCGATAGAGATGGGGAGGTCCCCGATGTTAGTGTGGGGAAAAGATTCTGTTCCCTTTCTGCTCTGCTACCGTCGGCAACATATGTCTGCATCAGACGTTCATGTTCGTCAACGGTTACATACATTATTTCAGAAACATTTTGCTATATTTTTCTTCGTGAAACTTCCTCAATCCCGTTTCCTTTTCGCACACAAGGACGTTACTGTTTCTTTCCCAAAATTGTATGCTCTTCTGATCTTAGCAAGGTAGATGTGAAATTTGAGTGAAGCTGGCTCTTATCGCAGATTCTGGTGTCTGTCGAACCGGAACGAATATTTTCCAACAAACTTCATCACCGGAGCATCGCAGATGAGCCCGTACGAAACTGAGCCAAATCGGCAACGAACGTCAAACTCGAATCGCTCTTAACAGCGGAATCCGCTTGAAACGCATGAACCGCGGTATCTGCTGCTGCTTGAGCCGCTGAAGAAAGACGCGAATCAGCCGGCTGCCGTGCGCTGAAGAGCGGCTTTAAAACGCTGCCTGCTGCGGTCTGGTTTGAACATATCAGTGATTACCCTTATGACAGAATCCGTCCCTGGCGCTGTCGATAGAGATGGGGAGGTCCCCGATGTTAGTGTGGGGAAAAGATTCTGTTCCCTTTCTTCTCTTCTACCGTCGGCAATATATGTCTGCATCAGACGTTCATGTTCGTCAACGGTTACATACATTATTTCAGAAACTTTTTGCTATCTTTTTCTTCGTGAAACTTCGTCAATCCCGTTTCGTTTTCGCACACAGGGACGTTGCTGTTTCCTTCCCCAAAATTGTATGCTCTTCTGATCTTAGCAATGTGGATGTGAAATTTGAGTGAAGCTGGCTCTTATCGCAGATTCTGGTGTCTGTCGAACCGGAACGAATATATTCCAACAAACTTCATCACCGGAGCATCGCAGATGAGCCCGTACGAAACTGAGCCAAATCGGCAATGAACGTCAAACTCGAATCGCTCTTAACAGCGGAATCCGCTTGAAACGCATGAACCGCGGTATCTGCTGCTGCTTGAGCCGCTGATGAAAGATGCGAATCAGCCGGCTGCCGTGCGCTGAAGAGCGGCTTTAAAACGCTGCCTGCTGCGGTCTGGTTTGAACATATCAGTGATTACCCTTATGACAGAATCCGTCCCTGGCGATGTCGATAGAGATGGGAAGGTCCCCTATGTTAGTGTGGGGAAAAGATTCTGTTCCCTTTCTGCTCTGCTACCGTCGGCAATATATGTCTGCATCAGACGTTCATGTTCGTCAACTGTTACATACATTATTTCAGAAACTTTTTGCTATCTTTTTCTTCGTGAAACTTCGTCAATCCCGTTTCGTTTTCGCACACAAGGACGTTACTGTTTCCTTCCCCAAAATTGTATGCTCTTCTGATCTTAGCAATGTAGATGTGAAATTTGAGTGAAGCTGGCTCTTATCGCAGATTCTGGTGTCTGTCGAACCGGAACGAATATTTTCCAACAAACTTCATCACCGGAGCATCGCAGATGAGCCCGTACGAAACTGAGACAAATCGGCAACGAACGTCAAACTCGAATCGCTCTTAACAGCGGAATCCGCTTGAAACGCATGAACCGCGGTATCTGCTGCTGCTTGAGCCGCTGAAGAAAGACGCGAATCAGCCGGCTGCCGTGCTCTGAAGAGCGGCTTTAAAACGCTGCCTGCTGCGGTCTGGTTTGAACATATTAGTGATTACCCTTATGACAGAATCCGTCCCTGGCGCTGTCGATAGAGATGGGGAGGTCCCCGATGTTAGTGTGGGGAAAAGATTCTGTTCCCTTTCTGCTCTGCTACCGTCGGCAACATATGTCTGCATCAGACGTTCATGTTCGTCAACGGTTACATACATTATTTCAGAAACATTTTTCTATCTTTTTCTTCGTGAAACTTCGTCAATCCCGTTTCCTTTTCGCACACAAGGACGTTACTGTTTCCTTCCCCAAAATTGTATGCTCTTCTGATCTTAGCAAGGTAGATGTGAAATTTGAGTGAAGCTGGCTCTTATCGCAGATTCTGGTGTCTGTCGAACCGGAACGAATATTTTCCAACAAACTTCATCACTGGAGCATCGCAGATGAGCCCGTACGAAACTGAGCCAAATCGGCAACGAACGTCAAACTCGAATCGCTCTTAACAGCGGAATCCGCTTGAAACGCATGAACCGCGGTATCTGCTGCTGCTTGAGCCGCTGAAGAAAGACGCGAATCAGCCGGCTGCCGTGCGCTGAAGAGCGGCTTTAAAACGCTGCCTGCTGCGGTCTGGTTTGAACATATCAGTGATTACACTTATGACAGAATCCGTCCCTGGCGCTGTCGATAGAGATGGGGAGGACCCCGATGTTAGTGTGGGGAAAAGATTCTGTTCCCTTTCTGCTCTGCTACCGTCGGCAACATATGTCTGCATCAGACGTTCATGTTCGTCAACGGTTACATACATTATTTCAGAAACTTTTTGCTATCTTTTTCTTCGTGAAACTTCGTCAATCCCGTTTCGTTTTCGCACACAGGGACGTTGCTGTTTCCTTCCCCAAAATTGTATGCTCTTCTGATCTTAGCAATGTGGATGTGAAATTTGAGTGAAGCTGGCTCTTATCGCAGATTCTGGTGTCTGTCGAACCGGAACGAATATTTTCCAACAAACTTCATCACCGGAGCATCGCAGATGAGCCCGTACGAAACTGAGACAAATCGGCAACGAACGTCAAACTCGAATCGCTCTTAACAGCGGAATCCGCTTGAAACGCATGAACCGCGGTATCTGCTGCTGCTTGAGCCGCTGAAGAAAGACGCGAATCAGCCGGCTGCCGTGCTCTGAAGAGCGGCTTTAAAACGCTGCCTGCTGCGGTCTGGTTTGAACATATCAGTGATTACCCTTATGACAGAATCCGTCCCTGGCGCTGTCGATAGAGATGGGGAGGTCCCCGATGTTAGTGTGGGGAAAAGATTCTGTTCCCTTTCTGCTCTGCTACCGTCGGCAACATATGTCTGAATCAGACGTTCATGTTCGTCAACGGTTACATACATTATTTCAGAAACATTTTTCTATCTTTTTCTTCGTGAAACTTCGTCAATCCCGTTTCCTTTTCGCACACAAGGACGTTACTGTTTCCTTCCCCAAAATTGTATGCTCTTCTGATCTTAGCAAGGTAGATGTGAAATTTGAGTGAAGCTGGCTCTTATCGCAGATTCTGGTGTCTGTCGAACCGGAACGAATATTTTCCAACAAACTTCATCACTGGAGCATCGCAGATGAGCCCGTACGAAACTGAGCCAAATCGGCAACGAACGTCAAACTCGAATCGCTCTTAACAGCGGAATCCGCTTGAAACGCATGAACCGCGGTATCTGCTGCTGCTTGAGCCGCTGAAGAAAGACGCGAATCAGCCGGCTGCCGTGCGCTGAAGAGCGGCTTTAAAACGCTGCCTGCTGCGGTCTGGTTTGAACATATCAGTGATTACCCTTATGACAGAATCCGTACCTGGCGATGTCGATAGAGATGGGAAGGTCCCCTATGTTAGTGTGGGGAAAAGATTCTGTTCCCTTTCTGCTCTGCTACCGTCGGCAATATATGTCTGCCTCAGACGTTCATGTTCGACAACGGTTACATACATTATTTCAGAAACATTTTGCTATCTTTTTCTTCGTGAAACTTCGTCAATCCCGTTTCCTTTTCGCACACAAGGACGTTACTGTTTCCTTCCCCAAAATTGTATGCTCTTCTGATCTTAGCAAGGTAGATGTGAAATTTGAGTGAAGCTGGCTCTTATCGCAGATTCTGGTGTCTGTCGAACCGGAACGAATATTTTCCAACAAACTTCATCACTGGAGCATCGCAGATGAGCCCGTACGAAACTGAGCCAAATCGGCAACGAACGTCAAACTCGAATCGCTCTTAACAGCGGAATCCGCTTGAAACGCATGAACCGCGGTATCTGCTGCTGCTTGAGCCGCTGAAGAAAGACGCGAATCAGCCGGCTGCCGTGCGCTGAAGAGCGGCTTTAAAACGCTGCCTGCTGCGGTCTGGTTTGAACATATCAGTGATTACACTTATGACAGAATCCGTCCCTGGCGCTGTCGATAGAGATGGGGAGGACCCCGATGTTAGTGTGGGGAAAAGATTCTGTTCCCTTTCTGCTCTGCTACCGTCGGCAACATATGTCTGCATCAGACGTTCATGTTCGTCAACGGTTACATACATTATTTCAGAAACTTTTTGCTATCTTTTTCTTCGTGAAACTTCGTCAATCCCGTTTCGTTTTCGCACACAGGGACGTTGCTGTTTCCTTCCCCAAAATTGTATGCTCTTCTGATCTTAGCAATGTGGATGTGAAATTTGAGTGAAGCTGGCTCTTATCGCAGATTCTGGTGTCTGTCGAACCGGAACGAATATATTCCAACAAACTTCATCACCGGAGCATCGCAGATGAGCCCTTACGAAACTGAGCCAAATCGGCAATGAACGTCAAACTCGAATCGCTCTTAACAGCGGAATCCGCTTGAAACGCATGAACCGCGGTATCTGCTGCTGCTTGAGCCGCTGATGAAAGATGCGAATCAGCCGGCTGCCGTGCGCTGAAGAGCGGCTTTAAAACGCTTCCTGCTGCGGTCTGGTTTGAACATATCAGTGATTACCCTTATGACAGAATCCGTCCCTGGCGATGTCGATAGAGATGGGAAGGTCCCCTATGTTAGTGTGGGGAAAAGATTCTGTTCCCTTTCTGCTCTGCTACCGTCGGCAATATATGTCTGCCTCAGACGTTCATGTTCGACAACGGTTACATACATTATTTCAGAAACATTTTGCTATCTTTTTCTTCGTGAAACTTCGTCAATCCCGTTTCGTTTTCGCACACAAGGACGTTACTGTTTCCTTCCCCAAAATTGTATGCTCTTCTGATCTTAGCAATGTAGATGTGAAATTTGAGTGAAGCTGGCTCTTATCGCAGATTCTGGTGTCTGTCGAACCGGAACGAATATTTTCCAACAAACTTCATCACCGGAGCATCGCAGATGAGCCCGTACGAAACTGAGCCAAATCGGCAACGAACGTCAAACTCGAATCGCTCTTAACAGCGGAATCCGCTTGAAACGCATGAACCGCGGTATCTGCTGCTGCTTGAGCCGCTGAAGAAAGACGCGAATCAGCCGGCTGCCGTGCGCTGAAGAGCGGCTTTAAAACGCTGCCTGCTGCGGTCTGGTTTGAACATATCAGTGATTACCCTTATGACAGAATCCGTCCCTGGCGCTGTCGATAGAGATGGGGAGGACCCCGATGTTAGTGTGGGGAAAAGATTCTGTTCCCTTTCTGCTCTGCTACCGTCGGCAATATATGTCTGCATCAGACGTTCATGTTCGTCAACAATTACATACATTATTTCAGAAACATTTTGCTATCTTTTTCTTCGTGAAACTTCCTCAATCCCGTTTCGTTTTCGCACACAAGGACGTTACTGTTTCCTTCCCCAAAATTGTATGCTCTTCTGATCTTAGCAATGTAGATGTGAAATTTGAGTGAAGCTGGCTCTTATCGCAGATTCTGGTGTCTGTCGAACCGGAACGAATATTTTCCAACAAACTTCATCACCGGAGCATCGCAGATGAGCCCGTACGAAACTGAGCCAAATCGGCAACGAACGTCAAACTCGAATCGCTCTTAACAGCGGAATCCGCTTGAAACGCATGAACCGCGGTATCTGCTGCTGCTTGAGCCGCTGAAGAAAGACGCGAATCAGCCGGCTGCCGTGCTCTGAAGAGCGGCTTTAAAACGCTGCCTGCTGCGGTCTGGTTTGAACATATTAGTGATTACCCTTATGACAGAATCCGTCCCTGGCGCTGTCGATAGAGATGGGGAGGTCCCCGATGTTAGTGTGGGGAAAAGATTCTGTTCCCTTTCTGCTCTGCTACCGTCGGCAACATATGTCTGCATCAGACGTTCATGTTCGTCAACGGTTACATACATTATTTCAGAAACATTTTTCTATCTTTTTCTTCGTGAAACTTCGTCAATCCCGTTTCCTTTTCGCACACAAGGACGTTACTGTTTCCTTCCCCAAAATTGTATGCTCTTCTGATCTTAGCAAGGTAGATGTGAAATTTGAGTGAAGCTGGCTCTTATCGCAGATTCTGGTGTCTGTCGAACCGGAACAAATATTTTCCAACAAACTTCATCACCGGAGCATCGCAGATGAGCCCGTACGAAACTGAGCCAAATCGGCAACGAACGTCAAACTCGAATCGCTCTTAACAGCGGAATCCGCTTGAAACGCATGAACCGCGGTATCTGCTGCTGCTTGAGCCGCTGAAGAAAGACGCGAATCAGCCGGCTGCCGTGCGCTGAAGAGCGGCTTTAAAACGCTGCCTGCTGCGGTCTGGTTTGAACATATCAGTGATTACCCTTATGACAGAATCCGTCCCTGGCGCTGTCGATAGAGATGGGGAGGACCCCGATGTTAGTGTGGGGAAAAGATTCTGTTCCCTTTCTGCTCTGCTACCGTCGGCAACATATGTCTGCATCAGACGTTCATGTTCGTCAACGGTTACATACATTATTTCAGAAACTTTTTGCTATCTTTTTCTTCGTGAAACTTCGTCAATCCCGTTTCGTTTTCGCACACAGGGACGTTGCTGTTTCCTTCCCCAAAATTGTATGCTCTTCTGATCTTAGCAATGTGGATGTGAAATTTGAGTGAAGCTGGCTCTTATCGCAGATTCTGGTGTCTGTCGAACCGGAACGAATATATTCCAACAAACTTCATCACCGGAGCATCGCAGATGAGCCCGTACGAAACTGAGCCAAATCGGCAATGAACGTCAAACTCGAATCGCTCTTAACAGCGGAATCCGCTTGAAATGCATGAACCGCGGTATCTGCTGCTGCTTGAGCCGCTGATGAAAGATGCGAATCAGCCGGCTGCCGTGCGCTGAAGAGCGGCTTTAAAACGCTGCCTGCTGCGGTCTGGTTTGAACATATCAGTGATTACCCTTATGACAGAATCCGTCCCTGGCGATGTCGATAGAGATGGGAAGGTCCCCTATGTTAGTGTGGGGAAAAGATTCTGTTCCCTTTCTGCTCTGCTACCGTCGGCAATATATGTCTGCATCAGACGTTCATGTTCGTCAACTGTTACATACATTATTTCAGAAACTTTTTGCTATCTTTTTCTTCGTGAAACTTCGTCAATCCCGTTTCGTTTTCGCACACAAGGACGTTACTGTTTCCTTCCCCAAAATTGTATGCTCTTCTGATCTTAGCAATGTAGATGTGAAATTTGAGTGAAGCTGTCTCTTATCGCAGATTCTGGTGTCTGTTGAACCGGAACGAATATTTTCCAACAAACTTCATCACCGGAGCATCGCAGATGAGCCCGTACGAAACTGAGCCAAATCGGCAACGAACGTCAAACTCGAATCGCTCTTAACAGCGGAATCCGCTTGAAACGCATGAACCGCGGTATCTGCTGCTGCTTGAGCCGCTGAAGAAAGACGCGAATCAGCCGGCTGCCGTGCTCTGAAGAGCGGCTTTAAAACGCTGCCTGCTGCGGTCTGGTTTGAACATATCAGTGATTACCCTTATGACAGAATCCGTCCCTGGCGCTGTCGATAGAGATGGGGAGGTCCCCGATGTTAGTGTGGGGAAAAGATTCTGTTCCCTTTCTGCTCTGCTACCGTCGGCAACATATGTCTGCATCAGACGTTCATGTTCGTCAACGGTTACATACATTATTTCAGAAACATTTTTCTATCTTTTTCTTCGTGAAACTTCGTCAATCCCGTTTCCTTTTCGCACACAAGGACGTTACTGTTTCCTTCCCCAAAATTGTATGCTCTTCTGATCTTAGCAATGTAGATGTGAAATTTGAGTGAAGCTGGCTCTTATCGCAGATTCTGGTGTCTGTCGAACCGGAACGAATATTTTCCAACAAACTTCATCACCGGAGCATCGCAGATGAGCCCGTACGAAACTGAGCCAAATCGGCAACGAACGTCAAACTCGAATCGCTCTTAACAGCGGAATCCGCGTGAAACGCATGAACCGCGGTATCTGCTGCTGCTTGAGCCGCTGAAGAAAGACGCGAATCAGCCGGCTGCCGTGCGCTGAAGAGCGGCTTTAAAACTCTGCCTGCTGCGGTCTGGTTTGAACATATCAGTGATTACCCTTATGACAGAATCCGTCCCTGGCGCTGTCGATAGAGATGGGAAGGTCCCCTATGTTAGTGTGGGGAAAAGATTCTGTTCCCTTTCTGCTCTGCTACCGTCGGCAATATATGTCTGCCTCAGACGTTCATGTTCGTCAACGGTTACATACATTATTTCAGAAACTTTTTGCTATCTTTTTCTTCGTGAAACTTCGTCAATCCCGTTTCGTTTTCGCACACAAGGACGTTACTGTTTCCTTCCCCAAAATTGTATGCTCTTCTGATCTTAGCAATGTAGATGTGAAATTTGAGTGAAGCTGGCTCTTATCGCAGATTCTGGTGTCTGTCGAACCGGAACGAATATATTCCAACAAACTTCATCACCGGAGCAACGCAGATGAGCCCTTACGAAACTGAGCCAAATCGGCAACGAACGTCAAACTCGAATCGCTCTTAACAGCGGAATCCGCTTGAAACGCATGAACCGCGGTATCTGCTGCTGCTTGAGCCGCTGAAGAAAGACGCGAATCAGCCGGCTGCCGTGCGCTGAAGAGCGGCTTTAAAACGCTGCCTGCTGCGGTCTGGTTTGAACATATCAGTGATTACCCTTATGACAGAATCCGTCCCTGGCGCTGTCGATAGAGATGGGGAGGACCCCGATGTTAGTGTGGGGAAAAGATTCTGTTCCCTTTCTGCTCTGATACCGTCGGCAACATATGTCTGCATCAGACGTTCATGTTCGTCAACGGTTACATACATTATTTCAGAAACTTTTTGCTATCTTTTTCTTCGTGAAACTTCGTCAATCCCGTTTCGTTTTCGCACACAAGGACGTTACTGTTTCCTTCCCCAAAATTGTATGCTCTTCTGATCTTAGCAATGTAGATGTGAAATTTGAGTGAAGCTGGCTCTTATCGCAGATTCTGGTGTCTGTCGAACCGGAACGAATATTTTCCAACAAACTTCATCACCGGAGCATCGCAGATGAGCCCTTACGAAACTGAGCCAAATCGGCAATGAACGTCAAACTCGAATCGCTCTTAACAGCGGAATCCGCTTGAAACGCATGAACCGCGGTATCTGCTGCTGCTTGAGCCGCTGATGAAAGATGCGAATCAGCCGGCTGCCGTGCGCTGAAGAGCGGCTTTAAAACGCTTCCTGCTGCGGTCTGGTTTGAACATATCAGTGATTACCCTTATGACAGAATCCGTCCCTGGCGATGTCGATAGAGATGGGAAGGTCCCCTATGTTAGTGTGGGGAAAAGATTCTGTTCCCTTTCTGCTCTGCTACCGTCGGCAATATATGTCTGCATCAGACGTTCATGTTCGTCAACTGTTACATACATTATTTCAGAAACATTTTCTATCTTTTTCTTCGTGAAACTTCGTCAATCCCGTTTCGTTTTCGCACACAAGGACGTTACTGTTTCCTTCCCCAAAATTGTATGCTCTTCTGATCTTAGCAATGTAGATGTGAAATTTGAGTGAAGCTGGCTCTTATCGCAGATTCTGGTGTCTGTCGAACCGGAACGAATATTTTCCAACAAACTTCATCACCGGAGCATCGCAGATGAGCCCGTACGAAACTGAGCCAAATCGGCAACGAACGTCAAACTCGAATCGCTCTTAACAGCGGAATCCGCTTGAAACGCATGAACCGCGGTATCTGCTGCTGCTTGAGCCGCTGAAGAAAGACGCGAATCAGCCGGCTGCCGTGCTCTGAAGAGCGGCTTTAAAACGCTGCCTGCTGCGGTCTGGTTTGAACATATCAGTGATTACCCTTATGACAGAATCCGTCCCTGGCGCTGTCGATAGAGATGGGGAGGTCCCCGATGTTAGTGTGGGGAAAAGATTCTGTTCCCTTTCTGCTCTGCTACCGTCGGCAACATATGTCTGCATCAGACGTTCATGTTCGTCAACGGTTACATACATTATTTCAGAAACATTTTTCTATCTTTTTCTTCGTGAAACTTCGTCAATCCCGTTTCCTTTTCGCACACAAGGACGTTACTGTTTCCTTCCCCAAAATTGTATGCTCTTCTGATCTTAGCAAGGTAGATGTGAAATTTGAGTGAAGCTGGCTCTTATCGCAGATTCTGGTGTCTGTCGAACCGGAACGAATATTTTCCAACAAACTTCATCACCGGAGCATCGCAGATGAGCCCGTACGAAACTGAGCCAAATCGGCAACGAACGTCAAACTCGAATCGCTCTTAACAGCGGAATCCGCTAGAAACGCATGAACCGCGGTATCTGCTGCTGCTTGAGCCGCTGAAGAAAGACGCGAATCAGCCGGCTGCCGTGCGCTGAAGAGCGGCTTTAAAACGCTGCCTGCTGCGGTCTGGTTTGAACATATCAGTGATTACCCTTATGACAGAATCCGTACCTGGCGATGTCGATAGAGATGGGAAGGTCCCCTATGTTAGTGTGGGGAAAAGATTCTGTTCCCTTTCTGCTCTGCTACCGTCGGCAATATATGTCTGCCTCAGACGTTCATGTTCGACAACGGTTACATACATTATTTCAGAAACATTTTGCTATCTTTTTCTTCGTGAAACTTCGTCAATCCCGTTTCGTTTTCGCACACAAGGACGTTACTGTTTCCTTCCCCAAAATTGTATGCTCTTCTGATCTTAGCAATGTAGATGTGAAATTTGAGTGAAGCTGGCTCTTATCACAGATTCTGGTGTCTGTCGAACCGGAACGAATATTTTCCAACAAACTTCATCACCGGAGCATCGCAGATGAGCCCGTACGAAACTGAGCCAAATCGGCAACGAACGTCAAACTCGAATCGCTCTTAACAGCGGAATCCGCTTGAAACGCATGAACCGCGGTATCTGCTGCTGCTTGAGCCGCTGAAGAAAGACGCGAATCAGCCGGCTGCCGTGCGCTGAAGAGCGGCTTTAAAACGCTGCCTGCTGCGGTCTGGTTTGAACATATCAGTAATTACCCTTATGACAGAATCCGTCCCTGGCGCTGTCGATAGAGATGGGGAGGACCCCGATGTTAGTGTGGGGAAAAGATTCTGTTCCCTTTCTGCTCTGCTACCGTCGGCAATATATGTCTGCATCAGACGTTCATGTTCGTCAACAATTACATACATTATTTCAGAAACATTTTGCTATCTTTTTCTTCGTGAAACTTCCTCAATCCCGTTTCGTTTTCGCACACAAGGACGTTACTGTTTCCTTCCCCAAAATTGTATGCTCTTCTGATCTTAGCAATGTAGATGTGAAATTTGAGTGAAGCTGGCTCTTATCGCAGATTCTGGTGTCTGTCGAACCGGAACGAATATTTTCCAACAAACTTCATCACCGGAGCATCGCAGATGAGCCCGTACGAAACTGAGCCAAATCGGCAACGAACGTCAAACTCGAATCGCTCTTAACAGCGGAATCCGCTTGAAACGCATGAACCGCGGTATCTGCTGCTGCTTGAGCCGCTGAAGAAAGACGCGAATCAGCCGGCTGCCGTGCTCTGAAGAGCGGCTTTAAAACGCTGCCTGCTGCGGTCTGGTTTGAACATATTAGTGATTACCCTTATGACAGAATCCGTCCCTGGCGCTGTCGATAGAGATGGGGAGGTCCCCGATGTTAGTGTGGGGAAAAGATTCTGTTCCCTTTCTGCTCTGCTACCGTCGGCAACATATGTCTGCATCAGACGTTCATGTTCGTCAACGGTTACATACATTATTTCAGAAACATTTTTCTATCTTTTTCTTCGTGAAACTTCGTCAATCCCGTTTCCTTTTCGCACACAAGGACGTTACTGTTTCCTTCCCCAAAATTGTATGCTCTTCTGATCTTAGCAAGGTAGATGTGAAATTTGAGTGAAGCTGGCTCTTATCGCAGATTCTGGTGTCTGTCGAACCGGAACAAATATTTTCCAACAAACTTCATCACCGGAGCATCGCAGATGAGCCCGTACGAAACTGAGCCAAATCGGCAACGAACGTCAAACTCGAATCGCTCTTAACAGCGGAATCCGCTTGAAACGCATGAACCGCGGTATCTGCTGCTGCTTGAGCCGCTGAAGAAAGACGCGAATCAGCCGGCTGCCGTGCGCTGAAGAGCGGCTTTAAAACGCTGCCTGCTGCGGTCTGGTTTGAACATATCAGTGATTACCCTTATGACAGAATCCGTCCCTGGCGCTGTCGATAGAGATGGGGAGGACCCCGATGTTAGTGTGGGGAAAAGATTCTGTTCCCTTTCTGCTCTGCTACCGTCGGCAACATATGTCTGCATCAGACGTTCATGTTCGTCAACGGTTACATACATTATTTCAGAAACTTTTTGCTATCTTTTTCTTCGTGAAACTTCGTCAATCCCGTTTCGTTTTCGCACACAGGGACGTTGCTGTTTCCTTCCCCAAAATTGTATGCTCTTCTGATCTTAGCAATGTGGATGTGAAATTTGAGTGAAGCTGGCTCTTATCGCAGATTCTGGTGTCTGTCGAACCGGAACGAATATATTCCAACACACTTCATCACCGGAGCATCGCAGATGAGCCCGTACGAAACTGAGCCAAATCGGCAATGAACGTCAAACTCGAATCGCTCTTAACAGCGGAATCCGCTTGAAATGCATGAACCGCGGTATCTGCTGCTGCTTGAGCCGCTGATGAAAGATGCGAATCAGCCGGCTGCCGTGCGCTGAAGAGCGGCTTTAAAACGCTGCCTGCTGCGGTCTGGTTTGAACATATCAGTGATTACCCTTATGACAGAATCCGTCCCTGGCGATGTCGATAGAGATGGGAAGGTCCCCTATGTTAGTGTGGGGAAAAGATTCTGTTCCCTTTCTGCTCTGCTACCGTCGGCAATATATGTCTGCATCAGACGTTCATGTTCGTCAACTGTTACATACATTATTTCAGAAACTTTTTGCTATCTTTTTCTTCGTGAAACTTCGTCAATCCCGTTTCGTTTTCGCACACAAGGACGTTACTGTTTCCTTCCCCAAAATTGTATGCTCTTCTGATCTTAGCAATGTAGATGTGAAATTTGAGTGAAGCTGGCTCTTATCGCAGATTCTGGTGTCTGTCGAACCGGAACGAATATTTTCCAACAAACTTCATCACCGGAGCATCGCAGATGAGCCCGTACGAAACTGAGCCAAATCGGCAATGAACGTCAAACTCGAATCGCTCTTAACAGCGGAATCCGCTTGAAACGCATGAACCGCGGTATCTGCTGCTGCTTGAGCCGCTGAAGAAAGACGCGAATCAGCCGGCTGCCGTGCTCTGAAGAGCGGCTTTAAAACGCTGCCTGCTGCGGTCTGGTTTGAACATATCAGTGATTACCCTTATGACAGAATCCGTCCCTGGCGCTGTCGATAGAGATTGGAAGGTCCCCTATGTTAGTGTGGGGAAAAGATTCTGTTCCCTTTCTGCTCTGCTACCGTCGGCAATATATGTCTGCCTCAGACGTTCATGTTCGTCTACGATTACATACATTATTTCAGAAACTTTTTGCTATCTTTTTCTTCGTGAAACTTCCTCAATCCCGTTTCCTTTTCGCACACAAGGACGTTACTGTTTCCTTCCCCAAAATTGTATGCTCTTCTGATCTTAGCAATGTAGATGTGAAATTTGAGTGAAGCTGGCTCTTATCGCAGATTCTGGTGTCTGTCAAACCGGAACGAATATTTTCCAACAAACTTCATCACCGGAGCATCGCAGATGAGCCCGTACGAAACTGAGCCAAATCGGCAACGAACGTCAAACTCGAATCGCTCTTAACAGCGGAATCCGCTTGAAACGCATGAACCGTGGTATCTGCTGCTGCTTGAGCCGCTGAAGAAAGACGCGAATCAGCCGGCTGCCGTGCGCTGAAGAGCGGCTTTAAAACGCTGCCTGCTGCGTTCTGGTTTGAACATATCAGTGATTACCCTTATGACAGAATCCGTCCCTGGCGCTGTCGATAGAGATGGGGAGGACCCCGATGTTAGTGTGGGGAAAAGATTCTGTTCCCTTTCTGCTCTGCTACCGTCGGCAATATATGTCTGCATCAGACGTTCATGTTCGTCAACGGTTACATACATTATTTCAGAACCTTTTTGCTATCTTTTTCTTCGTGAAACTTCGTCAATCCCGTTTCCTTTTCGCACACAAGGACGTTACTGTTTCCTTCCCCAAAATTGTATGCTCTTCTGATCTTAGCAATGTAGATGTGAAATTTGAGTGAAGCTGGCTCTTATCGCAGATTCTGGTGTCTGTCGAACCGGAACGAATATTTTCCAACAAACTTCATCACCGGAGCATCGCAGATGAGCCCGTACGAAACTGAGCCAAATCGGCAACGAACGTCAAACTCGAATCGCTCTTAACAGCGGAATCCGCTTGAAACGCATGAACCGCGGTATCTGCTGCTGCTTGAGCCGCTGAAGAAAGACGCGAATCAGCCGGCTGCCGTGCGCTGAAGAGCGGCTTTAAAACGCTGCCTGCTGCGGTCTGGTTTGAACATATCAGTGATTACCCTTATGACAGAATCCGTCCCTGGCACTGTCGATAGAGATGGGGAGGACCCCGATGTTAGTGTGGGGAAAAGATTCTGTTCCCTTTCTGCTCTGCTACCGTCGGCAATATATGTCTGCATCAGACGTTCATGTTCGTCAACGGTTACATACATTATTTCAGAAACTTTTTGCTATCCTTTTCTTCGTGAAACTTCGTCAATCCCGTTTCGTTTTCGCACACAAGGACGTTACTGTTTCCTTCCCCAAAATTGTATGCTCTTCTGATCTTAGCAATGTAGATGTGAAATTTGAGTGAAGCTGGCTCTTATCGCAGATTCTGGTGTCTGTCGAACCGGAACGAATATTTTCCAACAAACTTCATCACCGGAGCATCGCAGATGAGCCCGTACGAAACTGAGCCAAATCGGCAACGAACGTCAAACTCGAATCGCTCTTAACAGCGGAATCCGCTTGAAACGCATGAACCGCGGTATCTGCTGCTGCTTGAGCCGCTGAAGAAAGACGCGAATCAGCCGGCTGCCGTGCGCTGAAGAGCGGCTTTAAAACGCTGCCTGCTGCGGTCTGGTTTGAACATATCAGTGATTACCCTTATGACAGAATCCGTCCCTGGCGCTGTCGATAGAGATGGGGAGGACCCCGATGTTAGTGTGGGGAAAAGATTCTGTTCCCTTTCTGCTCTGCTACCGTCGGCAACATATGTCTGCATCAGACGTTCATGTTCGTCAACGGTTACATACATTATTTCAGAAACTTTTTGCTATCTTTTTCTTCGTGAAACTTCGTCAATCCCGTTTCGTTTTCGCACACAAGGACGTCACTGTTTCCTTTTCCAAAATTGTATGCTCTTCTGATTTTAGCAATGTAGATGTGAAATTTGAGTGAAGCTGGCTCTTATCGCAGATTCTGGTGTCTGTCGAACCGGAACGAATATTTTCCAACAAACTTCATCACCAGAGCATCGCAGATGAGCCCGTACGAAACTGAGCCAAATCGGCAACGAACGTCAAACTTGAATCGCTCTTAACAGCGGAATCCGCTTGAAACGCATGAACAGCGGTATCTGCTGCTGCTTGAGCCGCTGAAGAAAGACGCGAATCAGCCGGCTGCCGTGCGCTGAAGAGCGGCTTTAAAACGCTGCCTGCTGCGGTCTGGTTTGAACATATCAGTGATTACCCTTATGACAGAATCCGTCCCTGGCGCTGTCGATAGAGATGGGGAGGACCCCGATGTTAGTGTGGGGAAAAGATTCTGTTCCCTTTCTGCTCTGCTACCGTCGGCAACATATGTCTGCATCAGACGTTCATGTTCGTCAACGGTTACATACATTATTTCAGAAACTTTTTGCTATCTTTTTCTTCGTGAAACTTCGTCAATCCCGTTTCCATTTCGCACACAAGGACGTTACTGTTTCCTTCCCCAAAATTGTATGCTCTTCTGATCTTAGCAATGTAGATGTGAAATTTGAGTGAAGCTGGCTCTTATCGCAGATTCTGGTGTCTGTCGAACCGGAACGAATATTTTCCAACAAACTTCATCACCGGAGCATCGCAGATGAGCCCGTACGAAACTGAGCCAAATCGGCAACGAACGTCAAACTCGAATCACTCTTAACAGCGGAATCCGCTTGAAACGCATGAACCGCTGTATCTGCTGCTGCTTGAGCCGCTGAAGAAAGACGCGAATCAGCCGGCTGCCGTGCGCTGAAGAGCGGCTGTAAAACGCTGCCTGCTGCGGTCTGGTTTGAACATAACAGTGATTACCCTTATGACAGAATCCGTCCCTGGCGCTGTCGATAGAGATGGGGAGGACCCCGATGTTAGTGTGGGTGAAAGATTCTGTTCCATTTCTGCTCTGTTCCCGATGCAGCAATATATGTCTGCTTCAGACGATCCTTTCCGTCCACGTATTCATACTTTTTCTCTGAAATTTCTTGATGTCTTTTTCTTACACCACTGAATCATCGTCTCTCCCCGTTAATTTCTCAATCACAAGGACATTACTGATTCCTTCCCTAAAATTGTACGCTCTTCTGATCTTAGCAATGTACATGCGAAACTTGACGGAAGCTGGCTCCTCTCGCAGATTCTGATGTCTGTCGAACCGGATCGAATATTTTCCAACAAACTTCATCACCGGAGCACCGCAGATGAGCGCGTACGAAAGTGAGCCGTGTCGGCAACGAACGTCAAACTCGAACCGCTCTTAACTGTGGAATCTGCTTGAAACGCATGAACCGCGGTATCTGCTGCTGCTTGAGCCGCTGAAGAAAGACGCGAATCAGCCGGCTGCCGTGCGCTGAAGAGCGGCTTTAAAACGCTGCCTGCTGCGGTCTGGTTTGAACATAACAGTGATGAACCTTATGACAGAATCCGTTCCTGGTGCTGTCGATAGAGATGGGGAGGACCCCGATGTTAGAGTGGAAGAGAGATTCTGTTCCATTTCTGCTCTGTTCACGTCAGCAATATATTTCTGCATCAAACGATCCTTTCCGTCCACGTATTCATACTTTTTCTCTGAAATTACTTGATATCTTTTTCTTTCACCACTGAATCATCGTCTCTCCCCGTTTATTTTTCAATCACACGGACATTTCTTATTCCTTCCTCAAAATTGTATGCTCTTCTCATCTTAGCAATGTAGATACGAAGTTTGAGTGAAGCTGACTCCTCTCGCAGATTCTGGTGTCTGTCGAACCGGAACGAATATTTTCCAACAAACTTCATCACCGGAGCATCGCAGATGAGCCCGTACGAAACTGAGCCAAATCGGCAACGAACGTCAAACTCGAACCTCTCTTAACCGTGGAATCTGCTTGAAACGCTTCAATCGCGGTTACTGCTGTTTGAGCTGCTGATGAAAGACGCGAATCAGCCTGATACCGATTCTGACATGTTTAGGTGAAGAAATCAGATAAGTTTTTATAACACTCAAAAAAAACCCAAAAACTACGGGAAATAGTATTTTTCTTTTTTATTTTATTTTGAACGTTTTAATATTTGTCAGTACTACTTTGTAATGTAGACTAAAGTTGAAATATGTTTGAAATTCTTCTACATTCCATGATAGCTTCTTTTCTTTGACTGATCGTGTGCGATTTTAAAACATGAGAAATGAGTGCAGCCACACATTTCTTGTCTGTTTAATGAACAACATTTATGCAGAGCTTTATCTCAAGTGGAACAAAATGTCATGTTCTTTAATATGCCGATTTGAAGCTAAGTATTAGCCCACATCCAAAATTGATTTAACAATATCAATAACGTTCAAACAAATCCCAATCCTCAATCTAGTCATAAAATGCAAACAAACCCTGTCCCTTACGCAAATATTAAATCAAAATCTAACCAAACGTAACCTTATCTTTAACCGTAACACCCAAACCCAAACTCTACAACAAACCAAAACTCTAAACCGAGCAAGATAGCATATCATAACCTTATCCCTTACTCTAGGACTATAAACCAACTAAACTCAAAGTTTCTCCGTATGCCAAATATAAGCACTAAACGTGGCCAAAACACTATTCCTATTCCTAGTTTTGAACCTTAACCAATCACAAAACAAATCCAGGGCTTAACACTTCATTCACACTAATGCTCAAACTAACACTACGCTAGACAAGAAATTTATCACTACCTCCATTCTTTAAAACTAGCACTAACCCTATACATAAAAATTACCCTATAGCTTAACCTAAACATAAGCCCAACCATAATGCTAACCCTAACACCTACACCTAACCCTAAACCTAACCCTAACATTAAGCCTTAACCTAACACTAACCCTGAACCTAACACTAACCCAAACCCTTACCCTGACCCTAACCCAGACCCAAACACTAATGCTAAACCTAAACCAAACCCTAATCCAAACAACACTAACCCTAACCCTAACCCAACACTAACCCTAACCCTAACCCTATACCTTAACCCTAACCCTAACGCTAACCCCGACCCCAATCCTTAGCCTAACCCTAACCCTAAGCCAAAATCTTACCCCAACACAATTCCAAATTCTAAACATAAAAATATTACTAAAGCCAATCTTCACCGAAGCCGCTATAATTACCTAAATCCTTCCCTAACAATTACTCTAAGACTAATTCTTTAACCCTAACACTTACCCTAACCCTAACACTAACACTTACCCTAACCTTAACACTAAATCCAATTGTACACCCACCCCTATACGATAACATAAAACTTAATTTAAAACTAAATCTGTAAAACTAACACTAACCCTAAGAAGAATCCCAACACTAATCCTAACCCCTAACCTAACCCTAACCCTACCCTAACCCAAAACATCTCAGAGATCCCTCCCACGTGGAGTCCCCTGCGAGCCTTATCATCCTGATGGTGAGCCATCTTCTCTTTTGTATTATTTGTATACTATCTTTATAGAACAACTCAAAATATACCATCATCTATACTAGTTCTTTGTGAAGTACCATCCTTGGGAGTTATTTACCCCGCACTAACCCTAACCATAACTCAATCCCTAACCTAAACCAAACAATTGCTATAAATCTTAATCTAGAAACCTAACACTAAACCTTACCCTAACTCTAAACCTAACCTTAACCCTAACCTTAACCCTAAACTAACCTGAACGCTAAAACTAACACTAACCCTAACCTTAACCCTGAACGTAACCCTAACCTTAACACTACCCTAACCCTATCAGCAAACCAAACCCTAAACCTTACCCTATCCCAAAACCAAAACGAACCCAAAACTTAATCTTCACCCTAATTCTAACCCTAACTCAAGCCCTAAGCCTAACTCAAGCTCTAAACCTAACATAAAACCCAACCCTAACCGTGATTCTAAACCTAAACCTAATCCTAACACTACCCTTACCCTAAAATAAACCTTAACAATAACCGTAACCCTAATCCTAACCGCAACCCTAAACCAAACCTTAAACCTAAGCCAAAACCTTAACCTAAGACTATTCCAAAATCTAAACATAACCTTATTACTATAGCCAATCTTCACCTAACCCTATGAAATAACCTAAATCCTTCCCTTACACTTACTCTAAGACTAAAACTTAACCCTAACACTAATCCTAAATCCAACACAAACCCTAAACCAAACCCTAAATCCAATCATACACCTAACCCTATCCAATAACCTAAAGCATTCCCTAATACTTACTGTAAAACTAAATATGTATACTTATCCTTAAACCTAACCCTAAATCTTAGCCTAACCCTAACCCGATACCTTCATCCTAACCCTAACACTAACCCCAACCCTAATCTGTACCCAAACACTAACCCTAAGACAAGAACTTATCCTAATACAAAATCTAAACACAACACTATTATCAAAGCCAGTCTTCACCAAACCCGCTGAAATTAACTTAATCCTTCCCTAACACTTACTGTAAGACTAAATCTTTAACCTGAACCCTTACTCTAGCCTAACACTAATTCTAAAGCCAACACAAACCCTAAACCAAACCCTAAATCCAATAACCTAAAACATTCCCTAATACTTACTGTAAAACTAAATACTTAAACCAAATCCTAACCTTAACCTCACTCTAACCCTAAATCTTAGCCTAACCCTAACCCTATACCTTAACCTTAACACTAACGCTAACCCCATCAGTAGTCTGCACCCTAACCCTAAGCCCTAAGCCTTACACTTACCCTAACCCTAACGCTAACCCATAGCCCTAAACCTAAACCTAAAACAAACCCATTCCCGGACCCGAATTCAAAAAGTAACCCAAACCCAAACACTACTCTAAACCTAACCCAACTCCAACTGCAAACCCATCCCCAAACCCAACAACAACACCTAACCCCTAACCAGAAACCTAACCCACACCCTACACTTAACCCTCACCTATACCCTAACCCTAAACCTACCCCATTCCTAACCTAACCTGATACCAAACCCTAACCCTACACCTAACCCTAAACCTAACCCTAACATTAACCCTGAACCTAACACTAACCCTAAAACTAACACTAACCCAAACCCAAACACTGACCCTAACCCAGAACCAAACACTAATGCTAAACCTAAACCAAACCCTAATCCAAACAACACTAACCCTAACCTTAACCCAACACTAACCCTAACCCAACACAAACCCTAACGCTAACCCCAACCCTAATCCTTACCCTAACCCTAACCCTAATCCTAACCCTAAACCCTAACCCTAACCCAATCCCAACAACTATCCCAACTCCAACCCCAACCCCCAACACCAGACCCAACACTATCCCTAACACCAACAACAACCCCAACCCAAACAATAACATCTAAAACCTAACACAAACCCTAACCCCAACCCCAAACAAAACCCCAACCCAAATCCCAACCCCAACCCTAACCCTAAACCTAACCCTAAACCTAATCCTAACCCGAACCCTAAACCTAAAGCCTAACCCTAACCCAAGCCATAACCCCAGCCCTAAACCTAACCCCAACCCCAGACCCAAACCAAACCCAACCTAAATCCCAACCCCAACCCCAACCCTTATCCTTACCCTAACCGTAAACCTAAGCAAAACCCTAAGCCTAAGCCAAACACTAAGCCAAGCCATAACCATAACCCTAACCTTATACTAACCCTAACTCTAACCCTAACCCTATTCCGAACAACCCTAATCCCAAACCCAACCCGAAACCTAACTCCACACTTAACTCTAACCATAAGCCGAACCCTATCCATAACCTTACCCTAACCCTAACATTAACTCTTACCCTAAAACTAACCTTACCCTAACATGAACACTAACCCTAAAACTAAATCTAACCCTACACCTAACCCTAACATTAAGCCTGAACCTAACACTAACCCTGAACCTAACACTAACCCAAACCCTAACCCTGACCCTAACCCAGACCCAAACACTAATGCTAAACCTAAACCAAACCCTAATCCAAACAACACTAACCCTAACCCTATACCTTAACCCTAATCCTAACGCTAACCCTGACCCCAAACCTTAGCCTAACCCTAACCCTAAGCCATAATCTTACCCCAACACAAATCCAAATTCTAAACATAAAAATATTACTAAAGCCAATCTTCACCGAAGCCGCTAAAATTACCTAAATCCTTCCCTAACACTTACTCTAGGACTAGTTCTTTAACCCTAACACTTACCCTAACACTAACACTAACACTTACCATAACCTTAACACTAAATCCAATTGTACACCCACCCCTATACGATAACATAAAACTTACTTTAAAACTAAATCTGTAAAACTAACACTAACTCTAACAAGAATCCTAACACTAATCCTAACCCCTAACCTAACCCTAACCCTACCTTAACCCAAAACATCTCTTCTCAGAGATCCCTCCCACGTGGAGTCCCCTGCGAGCCTTATCATCCTGATGGTGAGCCATCTTCTCTTTTGTATTATTTGTATACTATCTTTATAGAACAACTCAAAATATACCATCATCTATACTAGTTCTTTGTGAAGTACCATCCTTGGGAGTTATTTACCCCGCACTAACCCTAACCATAACTCAATCCCTAACCTAAACCAAACAATTGCTATAAATCTTAATCTAGAAACCTAACACTAAACCTTACCCTAACTCTAAACCTAACCTTAACCCTAAACTAACCTTAACCTTAAACCTAACCCTAAATCTTAGCCTAACCCGTCACCCTAACCCTGACCCTATACCTTCACCCTAACCCTAACACTAACCCCAACCCTAATCTGTACCCAAACACTAACCCTAAGCCAAGAACTTACCCTAATACAAAATCTAAACATAACACTATTATCAAAGCCAGTCTTCACCAAACCCGCTGAAATTAACTTAATCCTTCCCTAACACTTACTGTAAGACTAAACCTGAACCCTTACTCTAGCCTAACACTAATTCTAAAGCTAACACAAACCCTAAACCAAACCTTAAATCCAATCATACACCTAACCCTATCCAATAACCTTAATTAATTCCCTAATACTTACTGTAAATCTAAATATTTATACTTAACATTAAACCTAACCCTAAAGCTTAGCCTAACCCTAGACCTATACCTTAACCCTAACCCTAAACGCTAACCCCAACCTTTATTCTTTCCCAAACCCTAAGCCAAAATCTTACACCAACATTTATCCAAAATCTAAACATAACCCTATTACTAAACCAATCTTCACCTAACCCACTGAAATTACCTAAATCCTTCTTTAGAACTTACTGTGAGACTTAATCTTTAACCTTATTCCTTGCCCTAACCCTTGCCCTTACCATAACACTAACACTTACCCTAACCCTTACCCTAAATCCAATCATACACCTAACCCTATCCAATAACCAAAAATTACACTATATCTTACTGTAAAACTAAATCTTTAAACCTAACACTAATCCAAATACTAACCCTAACCACAAACCTAACCCTAACCCTAACCTTAACCCTAACATAACCCTAACAGTATCCCCAATCCAAACCCTAATCCCAAACCTAACCCTAACAGTAACCCCAACCCAAACCCTAACCCCAAACCTAACCCTAAACATAACCCTAAGCCTTACAATAACAATAACAATAACCCTTACCCTACCCTAACTGTATGCGAACTGCTCAATCACGGCCTGAAACACTGGTCACCTGAGATAAGCACTGAGTCAGCCATGGGGGCAAATGTGGAGGTGATATACCTGTGTGATTGGAAGGGGGGGAGCCTGGCTCCACCTCTCCCAAACCCCATTTAAGGGCTGACCACCGCCAGGAAAGGATCTCTTCTTGGGGATCCCTCCCACGTGGAGTCTCCTGCGAGCCTTATCATCCTTGTGATAAAAATGAGCGCTGTATTTGTTAATCAAACCGACTCGAGACAGATGTGTCAGTGTTTTTCAGTGTTCTGCTTTCTGAAAATTATGTAGTTTGTAGAAGTCTCAAAATAGATGTATAAATGTTTTGTCTAAGAACTTTGGAATTTGTGCAAATTGGAGCCACAGCGCTTAGTTCTAACAACTGGACAATGAACAACAGATAGCAGTGACCTTCTAAGAAACCGAAAAAAGAAAAATAAGTGAAAATCTCCTCTTAAGTGCGCATGATCGAAGCTGAAGAGGCCTACAGCCCTTTTCATCTCAATCCATCACCAGGTGTCAGAGAACGACCCCCACATAACAGCCAGCGCAGCCCAGGAAGGGAAAGATAAACACGAATGCAGAGACAAGAGACGATATAAAGTGGGATCGGGAGGCCCCGGTTGCACACCTCTGGTGGAGCAGAGACTCCCGGCCGCCCAGCGCTGCTTCTTGTTTGTTTATTGCTTGCTCAATAAATCTTTTACTGTTGGTAACGATTGGTGTTTATTGTTCTTCACACCTATAACTTTTTGGTGCCGTGACTTGGATCCAGGCAACTCTGCTGTGGAATTTCCGCCCCAGGGGGGGCGCCCTGTCTTCAGATGGCCCCTGGGCTTGGTAATTCCTGTGCAGAGACCTATAGCTCCGAACTCTAAATTCGGTAAGCGAGTGAAAGAAACTGCAGTACCCCATAATTTTTGTTCACAAAGACCCGAAGGAAGACTCAGGATTGAGTAAGTATTTGCGTGAAGCCATTCAGTTGGGGTGGGTATCCCGGAGCACGCCTGACTGAGACGTCCCGTAGGGGCGAAGCGAGTGTGGACCCCCTAGTAGTGCAGTTCCCATTGCCCGCGAAGGTGTGGGTCATGACCGAGAGGCGCAAGTGTGTGTGTGTGTGTGTGAGTGCTCTGGAAGATGGGACAGAGGCAGAGTGAGCCCTCTGAACCCATGGGTGGCTTGCAGGTGAAGCTACCAGGCATACCACTAGAAAGTCCCCTAGGTTTATGTTAAAACACTGGGGCGATTCTCCCTCTAGACGAGGGAAGAGTAAGGTAAAATGGTATATTATTGTATAGGGATATGGGGAGGAAAGCAGATAGGGGCAGATCAGCTATTCTGACCAGTATTTGGGTTCTCTGAGGATCAAATCTGCAAGGCTCTAAATACTTATGTGAATGATACACTATCTCCACCCACCCCCCCGCCCCCCTTTATGCTCTCCCCGAACAGAATCCGGCGACTCCTCCGGAGCAAGCTGAATCTGACTCAGGAGACGAACCTGAACCCTTAGACCTCCCTAGGAAAAGGATCACTAGAAGGCAAACTAGGCAGGAGAGGGGTCAAGGAAGAAACCTTCTCCCTTTAAGAGAAATACCTGTAAAAGGAAATGGGGAATTTGATAAAGGATCCTTTAGGGGTCTCCGAGAGGCTAGATCATTTTTTAGGTCCCACTCTTTATACCTGAGATAAAATAAAGGCAATTTTGGGCATACTATTTACTGCAGAAGAGGGATATGATCAGGAAGGCAGGTATGCAAATTTGGGATTAGAAACACCAGGCTGGTCCAGGAGCAGATATAAAGTGGCCTTTACAGCGGCCCAATTGGGATAATCAGAACCAGGAACATCACTCACATGGCAGATTTGCGAGTTATTATTATTCAAGAGAATAGAGAATCTGTCCTCCGGTGACAGAATGTTGATAAGGCTTCTAGCAAGTAAAAAAAAAAAGATGAAACTCCTACTGAGTGGTTAGAGAGACTACGCAAAAAGTTAGTTATATCCAGGATTAGATCCTGCTACCCCCCTGGGGCAAGCTCTCCTGAAAACGCAGTTTGTAGCTAGGTCCTGAATATTCAAAGGAAACTAGAGAAATTGGGGGATTGGCAGGAGAGAGGATTAGATGAATTACTAAGAGAGGCTCAGAAAGTATATGTACGGAGAGAGGAGGAGACTCAGAAGAAGCAAGCAAAAAAATTCTGATAGCCGTTGTAAAAGGAAAAGAGGGAATATTCCTCGGGCAGAGAACGCGCTTTAACCTAACCAGATGAGACCCAGAGATATAAGGTCAGTAGAACGCTTCTACTGTCAGAAAAAGGGACACGTGAAGAAAGACTGTAGAAAAAGAATACAGGATGAGAGAATGTTTAAGAAGGACTGAGGGGGTAAGGGGTTTTATGTGCTGGGGACCCGGGAAAGAAAAGAGCCCGTGACGAAATTGAAATTGGGTCCTCAGATTCAGGAAGACTGTTTGGTAGACCCTGGCGCAGAAAGATCGACTGTTCAATATTTACCTCCAGGATGTTCTGTATCCTTGGAAAAGCTACTAGTAATCGGAGCAAAAGGGAACCTTTTATGGTACCTGTTATAAAGCAGGTAGAAATAGAATTACCTAGCACCTATGGAATTGGGTCTTTTTATTGGTACCTGAAGCAGCATATAATTTGCTAGGGAGAGATTTAATTGTGGAGTTAAGAATAAATTTGGAAGTAAAAGATAGAGAATTAATTGTTAATCTATGTACTCTAACGATAGAAGATGAGGCTAGAATTAACCCAGAAGTTTGGTATACTCCAGAATCAGTAGGGAAATTAGACATAGAACCGTCTGAAGTGACTATAAAGGAACAAGAGATCCCGGTTAGGATAAAACAGTACCCCATTTCACAGGAAGGTAAATTAGGGCTACAACCTGAAATTGAGAGATTAATATCTAAAGGGCTATTAGAACCCTGTATGTCTTCCTATAATACTCCTATACTGCCTGTAAAGAAACCTGATGGCACATACAGATTGGTCCATGATTTAAGAGAAATTAACAAGAGAACAATAACCCGTTTCCCAGTAGTGGCAAACCCCTATACCCTGCGGAGTCAATTAAAACCCGAATTTAAATGGTATAGTGTGATTGATTTAAAGGATGCTTTTTGGACCTGCCCCCTGAAGGTAGAATGTAGAGATTACTTCGCCTTTGAGTGGGAAGTTCCAAACACCCATAGAAAACAACAACTTAGATGGACAGTAATTCCACAGGGATTCACAGAAGCCCCTAACTTGTTTGGGCAAGCACTTGAGCAGGTATTAAAAACTTAGGAATCAAACCCACAGGTGACCTTAACACAATACGTAGATGACTTACTATTAGCTGGAACAGATGAGGAGGAGGTTAGACAGGAGAGCGTTAAGCTATTAAATTTCTTAGGTTCAAAAGGGTTGAAAGTTTCAAAGGCAAAGTTACAATTTACAGAAGAGGAAGTGAGATATCTGGGACATTGGTTAAGGAAGGGGAATAAGAAATTAGATCCAGAATGAGTAAATGGGATTTTATCTTTAAAGGCCCCAAGAAGTAAGAGGCAGGTGAGGCAGATCTTAGGATTGCTAGGATATTGTCGGCAGTGGATCGAGAATTATAGTAGTAAGCGTAAAAGACAGAAACTGTTTTCCTTTGTCTCAAAGTTTGCTTCGTAAGGCCTTTTCTGGTGACAAGACTCTGACTGATCACTGCCGGTTATCTGGATGGGTGTTATGGTGCCATTGTCTCTGCTTATGGTTGTAAAGATAAGCAGAAATAGGTGCAAATAGTCTTTTCCGTGGAGGTACGGCTTGGAGAAGCTGACCACCACAAAGACAATGCTCCTGCATGGCAATGAAGGTGACATCCACTGCTGGCTTTTCTGTTGGGCCAGACATGTCACACAGTGAGAACAGGAAAAAACGTCTGAATTGCAGCATTGTAAAACTGCTGGAACAATTGAAAGGAAAAAAAAACATATTTTACATCAAAATGCAGCGATATGGTTTGATGAACAAAATGAGAAAAAAGAAAAGGAGGGATTGTGATAAAAATCAGTGCTGTATTTGTTAATCAAACCGACTCGAGACAGATGTGTTTTTCAGTGTTCTGCTTTCTGAAAATTATGTAGTTTGTAGAAGTCTCAAAATAGATGTATGAATGTTTTGTCTAAGAACTTTGGAATTTGTGCAAATTGGAGCCACAGCGCTTAGTTCTAACAACTGGACAATGAACAACAGACAGCAGTGACCTTCTAAGAAACCGAAAAAAGAAAAATAAGTGAAAATCTCCTCTTAAGTGCGCATGATCGAAAGAGGTTGAAGAGGCCTATGGACCTTTACATCTCAATCACCAGGTGTCAGAGAACGACCCCCACATAACAGCCAGCGCAGCCCAGGAAGGGAAAGATAAACACGAATGCAGAGATAAGAGACAATAAAAAGTGGGATCGGGAGGCCCCGGTTGCGCACCTCTGGTGGAGCAGAGACTCCCGGCTGCCCAGCGATGTTTCCCTCGTTTCTTGGTTGCTCAATAAATCTTTACCTGTTGGTAACGATTGGTGTGTTTTGTTCTTCACGACTATAACCATCCTGAAGGTGAGCCATCTTCTTTTTTGTATTATTTATATACTATCTATATAGAACAACTCAAAATAGACCATCCTCCATACTATTTCTTTGTGAAGAACCGTCCTTGGGAGTTATATACCCAACACTAACCCTAACCCTAACTCAAGCCCTAACCCTAACAACTACTGTAAATCTAAAACTATATACCTAACACTAACCCTAAACCTAACCTTAATGCTAACACAAACCCTAACCTTAAGCCTAAACCTAACCCTAACACTATCCCAAACCCAAACCGAACCCAAAACTTAACCCTCACCCTAACCCTAACCCTAACTTATACCATAAGCATACCCTTTATAAACAACTCCAACACCAACACCAACCCCAACCCCAAACAACCGCCTAAACCCTATCCCTAACCTAACCTTAACACATAACCTTACCTTTATCCTAACCGAAACCCTAAACCTGACCAAAACCCCAACCTAACCCCTAACCCTAAAACCAAACTCAAACCCTAACCCTAACCCTAAAACTAAACCTAACCCTAACCCTAGCCCTATACCCAAAACATAACCCTAAAACTAAACCAAAAATTAACCCCAACCCTAACCCTAACCTTACCACTAACTAACCTGAACCCTAAACCTAACCCTAACCCTAATCCTAACACCAACTCCATTTCCAACGGTAACCCCAAAAGCCTAACCCAAACCCTAACCCTTACCCTAAACCTAAACCTAGCCCTAAGCCTAACCATAACCTTAAAACAAAACCTAACCCTAACCCTAACCCCAACCTCAACACTAACCCCAAAGCCCTAACCATAAGCCTAACCGTAACCTTACACTCTAACCCTAAATCTTACCCTAACCCTAACACTAACCCCAACACCAAACTCAAACCTAATCCCAACCCCAACCCTAACCCCAAACCTATACCCTAACCCCTACAACTAACCCTAACCCTAAATCTAACCCTAAAATGTTACGTTAACCCTAACTCGAAACCAATCCTAACCCTAAACCGAAACTAACCCTACTCCTACCACTACCCCTACTCACAACAAAACACAACCACCTAACCCTAACCCTAACCCAAACTCCAACACCAACCCCAAACGCAACAACAAGCACAACCCCAACCCTAAAACCTAACCCCAAACCTAACATTAACCCTAATACTAAACCTAACCCTAACCCTAATCTATGACCGTAACCCTAACCCTAATCTATGACCCTAAACCTGAAGCCTTACGCTAACCCTAAGCCTAACCCTAACCCTAATCCTGACCCAAAACCAAACTCTAACCCAAATCCTAACCCTAACCCTAACACTAAACCTAACCCTATCCTTAACACTAACACCAATCCCAACCGCAACCCCAACCCAAACTCATACCAGTAACCCCTAACCCTAACGCTAACCCTACCCCTACCCCAAAACCAACCACAAGCACAAACCCTAACCCTAACCCAAACCCAAACCCTAACCTCAACAATAACCCTAACCTTAATCACATACCCTATACCATAACCCTAATCCTAACACTGGCACTACGCCTACCCCAAAGCCAACCACAAACCCTAACACTAATCCTATCCCTTAGGATACCTTAGCCTACCCCTACCCCAAAACCAGCCACAAGCGCTAACACTAACCCTAACCCTAACCCTAAACTTGATACTAACCCTAACACTAACCTTCACCCTAACCCTAATCTATAACCCTGAAATATAACCCTAACCATGACCCTAGAACTTTCTAGAAATTTTTATACTGGTTATAAAACCATTCAAAGCTTGAAATTTCAAATCTGGGGGAAAGATTCTGTTCCCTTTCTACTATGAAAGGTGTACTATGCCTGGGCGTATCTGTGCCACTGTGCAAACTGTTGCCATTCACAATAAGTCTCCCTCCAGCCCTGACGGAGTAGCTGTATTGAAGGTCAGTGTGCCGGGCTGGCAGCATAGTCTTGTGGCTTTTTATTTTTATTGTTTTTTGTTTTTTTTTAATTGGTTGGAAATAGAAATGCTGAGGGACTGACAAGCTGACTCCTGTTCTTTCCCCTGCCATCAGAATGGTTCCAAAGAATGTTTATCAATCAGGTGATAGGCGCTTTATATATAAAAATACAAATATATATATTAAAAGAAATATTTTATTTTAAAATATATCCCACAGCTCCAGTTCTGCTTACCAAAAGTGGCCCACTGAGCGCTCGCATTCCACGGCCTGGCTCCACGCCAGCGAGACTGGCGTCTTACCCATTGAAAGCTGAGAATAGGTTGAGATCGTTTCGGCCCCAAGACCTCTAATCATTCGCTTTACAGGGTAAAACTGCCCCCGCACCGAGAGCGCCAGCTATCCTGAGGGAAACTTCGGAGGAAACCAGCTACTAGATGGTACGATTAGACTTTTGCCCCAATAGTCGGGTCGGACGACCGATTTGCACGAAAGGACCGTTATGGATCTCCACCAGAGTTTCCTCTGGCTTCGCCCTGCCCAGGCATAGTTCACCGTCTGCAAACTATGACTGCATCAGACATTCCTTTCCGTCTACTTTTTCATACTTTTTTTCTGAAACTTTTTGATGTCTTTTTCTTACACCACTGAATCATCGTATGTCCCCGTTTATTTTTCAATCACAAGGACATTACTGATTCCTTCCCCAAAATAGTAATCTCTTCTCATCTTAGCAATGTAGATAGGAAGTTTGAGTGAAGCTGGCTCCTCTCGCAGATTCTGATGTCTGTCGAATCGGATCGAATATTTTCCAACAAACTTCATCACCGGAGCATCGCAGATGAGCGCATACGAAACTAAGCCGAGTCGGCAACGAACGTCAAACACGAACCGCAATTAACCGTGGAATCTGCTTGAAACGCATCAACCGCAGTTTCTGCTGCTTGAGTCGCTGATAAAAGACGCGAATCAGCCTGCTGCCGTGCGCTGAAGAGCGGCTTTAAAAGGCAGCCTGCTGCGGTCTGACTCCAACATATCTTTGTTTAAGCGTATGACAGAATCCGTTCCTTCCGTTGTCGATAGAGATGGGGAGGACCCCGATGTTAGTGTGGGGGAAAGATTGTATTCCCTTTCAGCTCTGCTACCGTCGACAATGTAAATCTGCATCTGACGTTCATCTCCGTCCACGTTTTCATTCTTTTTTTCAGAAAATTTTTGATGCCTTTTTCTTCGTGAAACTTCGTCAATCCCGTTTCCTTTTCACAAACAAGGTCCTTACTGATTCTTTCCCCAAAATTGTAATCTCTTCTCATCTTAGAAATGTAGATGCGAAGTTTGAGTGAAGCTTGCTCCTCTCGCAGATTCTGATGTCTGTCGAACCGGAACGAATATTTTCCAACAAACTTCATCACCGGAGCATCGCAGATGAGCCCGTACGAAAGTGAGCCGAGTCGGAAAGGAACGTCAAACTCGCATCGCTCGTAACCGCGGATTCCACTTGAAACGCATCAACCGCGGTTTCTGCTGCTTGAGCCGCTGAAGAAAGACGCGAATCAGCCTGCTGCCGTGCGCTGAAGAGCAGCTGTAGAACGCTGCCTGCTGTGGTCTGGTTTGAACATAACAGTGATGAACCTTATGACAGAATCCGTTCCTGGCGCTGTCGATAGAGATGGGGAGGTCCCCGATGTTAGTGTGGGGGAAAGATTCTGTTCCATTTCTGCTCTGCTACCGTCAGCAATATATGTCTGCATCAGACGATCCTTTCCGTCCACATATTCATACTTTTTCTCTGAAATTTCTTGATATCTTTTTCTTACACCACTGAATCATCGTCTCTCCCCGTTTATTTGTCAATCACAAGGACATTACTGATCCCTTCCCCAAAATTGTACGCTCTTCTGATCTTAGCAATGTACATGCGAAACTTGACGGAAGCTGGCTCCTCTCGCAGATTCTGATGTCTGTCGAACCGGAACGAATATTTTCCAACAAACTTCATCAGCGGAGCACCGCAGATGAGCCCGTACGAAAGTGAGCCGAATCGGCAACGAACGTCAAACTCGAACCGCTCTTAACCGTGGAATCTGCTTGAAACTCTTCAATCGCGGTTATTGCTGCTTGAGCCGCTGATGAAAGACGCGAATCAGCCGGCTGCCGTGCACTGAAGAGCGGCTCAAAAAATCAGCCTGCTGCGGTCTGATTCCAATACGTCTTTGTTTACGCGTATGACAGAATCCGTTCCTGGCGCTGTCGATAGAGATGGGGAGGACCCCAATGTTAGTGTGGGGGAAAGATTGTATTCCCTTTCAGCTCTGTTACCGTCGACAATGTATGTCTGCATCTGAAGTTCATCTCCGTCCACTTTTTCATACTTTTTTTCAGAAAATTTTTGATGCCTTTTTCTTCGTGAAACTTCGTCAATCCCGTTTCCTTTTTGCACACAAGGACATTACTGATTCTTTCCCCGAAATAGTAATCTCTTCTCATCTTAGCAATGTAGATACGAAGTTTGAGTGAAGCTGGCTCCTCTCGCAGATTCTGATGTCTGTCGTACCGGAACAAATATTTTCCAACAAACATCATCACCGGAGCATCGCAGATGAGACCGTACGAAAGTGAGCCGAGTCGGCAACGAACGTCAAACTCGAATCGCTCGTAACCGCGGATTCCACTTGAAACGCATCAACCGCGGTTTCTGCTGCTTGAGCCGCTGAAGAAAGACGCGAATCAGCCGGCTGCCGTGCACTGAAGAGCAGCTCAAAAAATCAGCCTGCTGCGGTCTGATTCCAATACGTCTTTGTTTACGCGTATGACAGAATCCGTTCCTGGCGCTGTCGATAGAGATGGGGAGGACCCCGATGTTAGTGTGGGGGAAAGATTCTGTTCCATTTCTGCTCTGTTACCGTCAGCAATATATGTCTGCATCAGACGATCCTTTCCGTCCACGTATTCATTCTTTTTCTCTGAAATTTCTTGATGTCTTTTTCTTACACCACTGAAACATGGTCTCTCCCCGTTTATTTCTCAATCACAAGGACATTACTGATTCTTTCCCCAAAATAGTAATCTCTTCTGATCTTAGCAATGTACATGCGAAACTTGACGGAAGCTGGCTCCTCTCGCAGATTCTGATGTCTGTCGAACCGGATCGAATATTTTCCAACAAACTTTATCAGCAGAGCATCGCAGATGAGCCCATACGAAACTGAGCCGAGTCGGCAACGAACGTCAAACTCGAACCGCTCTTACCTGTGGAATCTGCTTGAAACGCTTCAATCGCGCTTTCTGCTGCTTGAGCCGCTGATGAAAGATGCGAATCAGCCTGCTGCCGTGCGCTGAAGAGTGGCTTTAAAACGCTGCCTGCTGCGGTCTGGTTTGAACATAACAGTGATGAACCTTATGACAGAATCCGTTCCTGGCGCTGTCGATAGAGATGGGGAGGACCCCGATGTTAGTGTGGTGGAAAGATTCTGTTCTATTTCTGCTCTGTTACCTTCAGCAATATATGTCTGCATCAGACGATCCTTTCCGTCCACGTATTCATACTTTTTCTCTGAAATTACTTGATATCTTTTTCTTTCACCACTGAATCATCGTCTCTCCCCGTTTATTTTTCAATCACACGGACATTTCTTATTCCTTCCTCAAAATTGTATGCTCTTCTCATCTTAGCAATGTAGATACGAAGTTTGAGTGAAGCTGACTCCTCTCGCAGATTCTGGTGTCTGTCGAACCGGAACGAATATTTTCCAACAAACTTCATCACCGGAGCATCGCAGATGAGCCCGTACGAAACTGAGCCAAATCGGCAACGAACGTCAAACTCGAACCTCTCTTAACCGTGGAATCTGCTTGAAACGCTTCAATCGCGGTTACTGCTGTTTGAGCTGCTGATGAAAGACGCGAATCAGCCTGATACCGATTCTGACATGTTTAGGTGAAGAAATCAGATAAGTTTTTATAACACTCAAAAAAAAACCCAAAAACTACGAGGAATAATATTTTTCATTTTTATTTTATTTTGAACGTTTTAATATTTGTCAGTACTACTTTGTAATGTAGACTAAAGTTGAAATATGTTTGAAATTCTTCTACATTCCATGATAGCTTCTTTTCTTTGACTGATCGTGTGCGATTTTAAAACATGAGAAATGAGTGCAGCCACACATTTCTTGTCTGTTTAATGAACAACATTTATGCAGAGCTTTATCTCAAGTGGAACAAAATGTCATGTTCCATAATATGCCGATTTGAAGCTAAGTATTAGCCCACATCCAAAATTGATTTAACAATATCAATAACGTTCAAACTAATCCCAATCCTAAATCTAGTCATAAAATGCAAACAAACCCTGTCCCTTACGCAAATATTAAATCAAAATCTAACCAAACGTAACCTTAGCTTTAACCATAACACCCAAACCCAAACTCTACAACAAACCAAAACTCTAAACCGAGCAAGATAGCATATCATAACCGTATCCCTTACTCTAGGACTATAAACCAACTAAACTCAAAGTTTCTCCGTATGCCAAATATAAGCACTAAACGTGGCCAAAACACTATTCCTATTCCTAGTTTTGAACCTTAACCAATCACAAAACATATCCAGGGCTTAACACTTCATTCACACTAATGCTCAAACTAACACAACGCTAGACAAGAAATTTATCACTACCTCCATTCTTTAAAACTAGCACTAACCCTATACATAAAAATTACCCTATAGCTTAACCTAAACATAAGCCCAACCATAATGCTAACCCTAACACCTACACCTAACCCTAAACCTAACCCTAACATTAAGCCTGAACCTAACACTAACCCTGAACCTAACACTAACCCAAACCCTAACCCTGACCGTAACCCAGACCCAAACACTAATGCTAAACCTAAACCAAACCCTAATCCAAACAACACTAACCCTAACCCTAACCCAACACTAACCCTAACCCTATACCTTAACCCTAACCCTAACGCTAACCCCGACCCCAATCCTTAGCCTAACCCTAACCCTAAGCCAAAATCTTACCCCAACACAATTCCAAATTCTAAACATAAAAATATTACTAAAGCCAATCTTCACCGAAGCCGCTAAAATTACCTAAATCCTTCCCTAACACTTACTCTAAGACTAATTCTTTAACCCTAACACTTACCCTAGCACTAACACTAACACTTACCATAACCTTAACACTAAATCCAATTGTACACCCAACCCTATACGATAACATAAAACTTACTTTAAAACTAAATCTGTAAAACTAACACTAACCCTAACAAGAATCCTAACACTAATCCTAACCCCTAACCTAACCCTAACCCTACCTTAACCCAAAACATCTCTTCTCAGAGATCCCTCCCACGTGGAGTCCCCTGCGAGCCTTATCATCCTGATGGTGAGCCATCTTCTCTTTTGTATTATTTGTATACTATCTTTATAGAACAACTCAAAATATACCATCATCTATACTAGTTCTTTGTGAAGTACCATCCTTGGGAGTTATTTACCCCGCACTAACCCTAACCATAACTCAATCCCTAACCTAAACCAAACAATTGCTATAAATCTTAATCTAGAAACCTAACACTAAACCTTACCCTAACTCTAAACCTAACCTTAACCCTAACCTTAACCCTAAACTAACCTGAACGCTAAAACTAACACTAACCCTAACCTTAACCCTGAACGTAACCCTAACCTTAACACTACCCTAACCCTATCAGCAAACCAAACCCTAAACCTTACCCTATCCCAAAACCAAAACGAACCCAAAACTTAATCTTCACCCTAATTCTAACCCTAACTCAAGCCCTAAGCCTAACTCAACCTCTAAACCTAACATAAAACCCAACCCTAACCGTGATTCTAAACCTAAACCTAATCCTAACACTACTTTTACCCTAAAATAAACCTTAACAATAACCGTAACCCTAATCCTAACCGCAACCCTAAACCAAACCTTAAACCTAAGCCAAAACCTTAACCTAAGACTATTCCAAAATCTAAACATAACCTTATTACTATAGCCAATCTTCACCTAACCCTATGAAATAACCTAAATCCTTCCCTAACACTTACTCTAAGACTAAAACTTAACCCTAACACTTACTCTTACCCTAACACTAATCCTAAATCCAACACAAACCCTAAACCAAACCCTAAATCCAATCATACACCTAACCCTATCCAATAACCTAAAGCATTCCCTAATACTTACTGTAAAACTAAATATGTATACTTATCCTTAAACCTAACCCTAAATCTTAGCCTAACCCTAACCCGATACCTTCATCCTAACCCTAACACTAACCCCAACCCTAATCTGTACTTAAACACTATCCCTAAGACAAGAACTTACCCTAATACAAAATCTAAACATAACACTATTATCAAAGCTAGTCTTCACCAAACCCGCTGAAATAAACTTAATCCTTCCCTAACACTTACTGTAAATCTTTAACCTGAACCCTTACTCCAGCCTAACACTAATTCTAAAGCCAACACAAACCCTAAACCAAACCCTAAATCCTATCATACACCTCACCCTATCCAATAACCTTAAGCATTCCCTAACACTTACTGTAAAACTAAATACTTAAACCAAATCCTAACCTTAACCTCACTCTAACCCTAAATCTTAGCCTAATCCTAACCCTATACCTTAACCTTAACACTAACGCTAACCCCATCAGTAGTCTGCACCCTAACCCTAAGCCCTAAGCCTTACACTTACCCTAACCCTAACGCTAACCCATAGCCCTAAACCTAAACCTAAAACAAACCCATTCCCGGACCCGAATTCAAAAAGTAACCCAAACCCAAACACTACTCTAAACCTAACCCAACTCCAACTGCAAACCCATCCCCAAACCCAACAACAACAACACCTAACCCCTAACCAGAAACCTAACCAACACCCTACACTTAACCCTCACCTATACCCTAACCCTAAACCTACCCCTATTCCTAACCTAACCTGATACCAAACCCTAACCCTACACCTAACCCTAAACCTAACCCTAACATTAACCTTGAACCTAACACTAACCCTAAAACTAACACTAACCCAAACCCTAACCCTGACCCTAAACCAGACCCAAACACTAATGCTAAACCTAAACCAAACCCTAATCCAAACAATACTAACCCTATCCCAAAATAAAACCCTAACCCTAACCCAACACAAACCCTAATGCTAACCCCAACCCTAATCCTTACCCTAACCCTAACCCTAATCCTAACCCTAAGCCCTAACCCTAACCCTAACCCTAACCCTAACCCTAACCCAATCCCAACAACTATCCCAACTCCAACCCCAACCCCCAACACCAGACCCAACACTATCCCTAACGCCAACAACAACCCCAACCCAAACAATAACATCTAAAACCTAACCCTAACCCTAACACTAACCCTAACCCCAACCCCAAACAAAACCCCAACCCAAATCCCAACCCCAACCCTAATCCTAACCCTAACCCTAAACCTAATCCTAACCCGAACCCTAAACCTAAAGCCTAACCCTAAACCAAGCCATAACCCTAGCCCTAAACCTAAACCCAACCCAGACCCAAACCAAACCCAACCTAAATCCCAACCCCAACCCCAACCCTTATCCTAACCCTAACCGTAAACCTAAGCCAAACCCTAAGCCTAAGCCAAACCCTAAGCCAAGCCATAACCATAACCCTAACCTTATACTAACCCTAACTCTAACCCTAACCCTATTCCGAACAACCCTAATCCCAAACCCAACCCGAAACCTAACTCCACACTTAACTCTAACCATGAGCCGGACCCTATCCATAACCTTACCCTAACCCTAACATTAACTCTATGAAAACTTTTTGATGTCTTTTTCTTACCCCCTGATTCATCGTATGTCCCCGTTTATTTTTCAATCACACGGACATTACTGATTCCTTCCCCAAAATAGTAATCTCTTCTCAACTTAGCAATGTAGATACGAAGTTTGAGTGAAGCTGGCTCCTCTCACAGATTCTGATGTCTGTTGAACCGGACTGAATATTTTCCAACTAACTTCATCACCGGAGCACCGCAGATGAGCCCGTACGAAAGTGAGCCGAATCGGCAACGAACGTCAAACTCGAACCGCTCTTAACTGTGGAATCTGCTTGAAACGCTTCAATCGCGGTTTCTGCTGCCTGAGCCGCTGAAGAAAGACGCGAATCAGCTGGCTGCCGTGCACTTAAGAGTGGCTCTAAAAATCAGCCTGCTGCGGTCTGATTCCAACACATCTTTGTTTAAGCGTATGACAGAATCCGTTCCTTCCGTTGTCGATAGAGATGGGGAGGACCCCGATGTTAGTGTGGGGGAAAAATTCTGTTTCCTTTCTGCTCTGCTACCGTCGACAATGTATGTCTGCATCTGAAGTTCTCTCCGTCCACTTTTTCATACTTTTTTTCAGAAACTTGTTGATGCCTTTTTCTTCGTGAAACTTCGTTAATCCCGTTTCCTTTTCACACACAAGGACATTACTGATTCTTTCCCCAAAATAGTAATCTCTTCTCATCTTAGCAATGTAGATACGAAGTTTGAGTGAAGCTGGCTCCCCTCACAGATTCTGATGTCTGTTGTACCGGACTGAATATTTTCCAACAAACTTCATCACCGGAGCATTGCAGATGAGCCCGTACGAAAGTGAGCCGAGTCAGCAATGAACGTCAAACTCGAACCTCTCGTAATCGCGGATTCCACTTGAAACGCATCAACCGCGTTTCTGCTGCTTGAGCCGCTGAAGATAGACGCGAATCAGCCTGCTGCTGTGCGCTGAATAGCGGCTTTAAAAGGCAGCCTGCTGCGGTCTGACTCCAACAGAACAGTGATTACCCTTATGACAGAATCCGTTCCTGGCGCTGTCGATAGAGATGGGGAGGACCCCGATGTTAGTGTGGGGGAAAAATTCTGTTTCCTTTCTGCTCTGCTACCATCGACAATGTATATCTGCATCTGACGTTCATCTCCGTCCACGTTTTCATTCTTTTTTTCAGAAAATTTTTGATGCCTTTTTCTTCGTGAAACCTCGAAAATCCTGTTTCCTTTTCGCACACAATGATGTTACTGATTATTTCCCCAAAATAGTAATCTCTTCTCATCTTAGCATTGTAGATACGAAGTTTGAGTGAAGCTGGCTCCTCTCACAGATTCTCATGTCTGTCGAACCGGATCGAATATTTTCCAACAAACTTCATCACCGGAGCATCGCAGATGAGCCCGTACGAATGTGAGCGGAGTCGGCAACGAACGTCAAACTCGAATCGCTCGTAACCGCGGATTCCAATTGAAACGCATCAACCCCGGTTTCTGCTGCTTGAGTCGCTGATGAAAGACGCGAATCAGCCTGCTGCTGAGCGCTGAATAGCGGCTTTAAAAGGCAGCCTGCTGCGGTCTGACTCCAACATATCTTTGTTTAAGCGTATGACAGAATCCGTTCCTTCCGTTGTCGATAGAGATGGGGAGGACCCCGATGTTATTGTGGGGGAAAGATTTTATTCCCTTTCAGCTCTGCTACCGTCGACAATGTAAATCTGCATCTGACGTTCATCTCCGTCCACGTTTTTATTCTTTTTTTCAGAAAATTTTTGATGCCTTTTTCTTCGTGAAACTTCGTAAATCCTGTTTCATTTTCGCACACAATGATGTTACTGATTATTTCCCCAAAATAGTAATCTCTTCTCATCTTAGAAATGTAGATGCGAAGTTTGAGTGAAGCTTGCTCCTCTCGCAGATTCTGATGTCTGTCGAACCGGAACGAATATTTTCCAACAAACTTCATCACCGGAGCATCGCAGATGAGCCCGTACGAAAGTGAGCCGAGTCGGAAAGGAACGTCAAACTCGAATCGCTCGTAACCGCGGATTCCACTTGAAACGCATCAACCCCGGTTTCTGCTGCTTGAGCCGCTGAAGAAAGACGCGAATCAGCCTGCTGCCGTGCGCTGAAGAGTGGCTGTAGAACGCTGCCTGCTGCGGTCTGGTTTGAACATAACAGTGATGAACCTTATGACAGAATCCGTTCCTGGCGCTGTCGATAGAGATGGGGAGGACCCCGATGTCAGAGTGGAAGAGAGATTCTGTTCCATTTCTGCTCTGTTACCGTCAGCAACATATGTCTGCATCAGACGATCCTTTCCGTCCACGTATTCATACTTTTTCTCTGAAATTTCTTGATGTCTTTTTCTTACACCACTGAATCATCGTCTCTCCCCGTTTATTGTCAATCACAAGGACATTACTGATTCCTTCCCCAAAATTGTACGCTCTTCTGATCTTAGCAATGTACATGCGAAACTTGACGAAAGCTGGCTCCTCTCGCAGACTCTGATGTCTGTCGAACCGGATCGAATATTTTCCAACAACTTAATCACCGGAGCACCGCTGATGAGCCCGTACGAAAGTGAGCCGAATCGGCAACGAACGTCAAACTCGAACCGCTCTAAACTGTGGAATCTGCTTGAAACACTTCAATCGCGGTTTCTGCTGCTTGAGTCGCTGAAGAAAGATGCGAATCAGCCTGCTACTGATTCTGACATGTTTAGCTCAAGAAATCATATAAGTTTTTATAACACTCAAAAAACATCTATAAACTTTGAGGAATAGTATTTTTCATTTTTATTTAATTTTGAACGTTTTAAAATTTGTCAGTACTACTTTGTAATGTAGACTAAAGTTGAAATATGTTTGAAATTCTTTGTCAGGATCTTATACATTCCATGATAGCTTCTTTTCTTTGACTGATCGTGTGCGATTGTTAAAACAAGAGAAATGAGTGCAGCCACAGATTTCTTGTGTGTTTGATGAACAACATTTATGCAGAGCTTTATCTCAAGTGGAACGAAATGTCATGTTCTATAATATGCCGATTTGAAGCTCAGTATTTCCCCACACCCAAAATTGATTTAACAATATCAATAACGTTCAAACTAATCCCAATCCTAAATCTAGTCATAAAATGCAAACAAACCCTGTCCCTTATGCAAATATTAAATCAAATCCTAACTATAACATAAAATCCATCCCAAACATTAACCCTTATCGTAAACGTAACCTTAGCTTTAACCATAACACTAACACCCTGACCCAAACTCTACAACAAACCAAAACTCTAAACCGAGCATGATAGCAGATCATACCCTTATCCCTTACTCTAGGACTATAAACCAACTAAACTCAAAGTTTCTCCGTATGCCAAATATAAGCACTAAACGTGGCCAAAACACTATTCCTATTCCTAGTTTTGAACCTTAACCAATCACAAAACAAATCCAGGGCTTAACACTTCTTTCACACTAATTCTCAAACCTACTCTACGCTACACAAGAAATTTATCACTACCTCCATTCTTTAAAACTAGCACTAACCCTATACATAAAAATTACCCTATAGCTTAACCTAAACCTAAGCCCAACCCTAATGCTAACCCTAACACCTACACCTAACCCTAAACCTAACCCTAACATTAACCTTGAACCTAACACTAAACCTAAAACTAACACTAACGCAAACCCTAATCCTGACCGTAACCCAGACCCAAAAACTAATGCTAAACCTAAACCAAACCCTAATCCAAACACTAACCCTAACCTAACACTATCCCTAACCCAAAATCAAACCCTAACCGAACCCAACACAAACCCTAACGCTAACCCCAACCCTAATCCTAACCCTAAGCCCTAACTCTAACCCAATCCCAACAACTATCCCAACTCCAACCCCAACCCCCAACACCAGACCCAACACAATCCCTAACACAACAACAACCCCAACCCAAACAATAACATCTAAAACCTAACCCTAACCCTAACCCTAACCCCAACCCCAAACAAAACCCCAACCCAAATCCCAACCCCAACCCTAATCCTAACACAGAACCTAAAACTAATCCTAACGCAAACCCTAAACCTAAAGCCTAACCCTAACCCAAGCCATAACCCCAGCCCTAAACCTAACCCCAACCCCAGACCCAAACCAAACCCAACCTAAATCCCAACCCCAACCCCAACCCTTATCCTTACCCTAACCGTAAACCTAAGCCAAACCCTAAGCCTAAGCGAAAACCTAAGCCAAGCCATAACCATAACCCTAACCTTATACTAACCCTAACTCTTACCCTAACCCTATTCCGAACAACCCTAATCCCAAACCCAACCCGAAACCTAACTCCACACTTAACTCTAACCATAACCCGAACCCTATCCATAACCTTACCCTAACCCTAACATTAACTCTAACCCTAAAACTAACCTTACCCTAACATGAACACTAACCCTAAACCTAAATCTAACCCTACACCTAACCTTAACATTAAGCCTGAACCTAACACTAACCCTGAACCTAACACTAACCCAAACCCTAAACCTGACCCTAACCCAGACCCAAACACTAATGCTAAACCTAAACCAAACCCTAATCCAAACAACACTAACCCTAACCCTATACCTTAACCCTAACCCTAACGCTAACCCCGACCCCAATCCTTAGCCTAACCCTAACCCTAAGCCATAATCTTACCCCAACACAAATCCAAATTCTAAACATAAAAATATTACTAAAGCCAATCTTCACCGAAGCCGCTAAAATTACCTAAATCCTTCCCTAACACTTACTCTAAGACTAATTCTTTAACCCTAACACTTACCCTAACACTAACACTAACACTTACCATAACCTTAACACTAAATCCAATTGTACACCCAACCCTATACGATAACATAAAACTTACTTTAAAACTAAATCTGTAAAACTAACACTAACCCTAACAAGAATCCTAACACTAATCCTAACCCCTAACCTAACCCTAACCCTACCTTAACCCAAAACATCTCTTCTCAGAGATCCCTCCCACGTGGAGTCCCCTGCGAGCCTTATCATCCTGATGGTGAGCCATCTTCTCTTTTGTATTATTTGTATACTATCTTTATAGAACAACTCAAAATATACCATCATCTATACTAGTTCTTTGTGAAGTACCATCCTTGGGAGTTATTTACCCCACACTAACCCTAACCATAACTCAATCCCTAACCTAAACCTAACAATTGCTATAAATCTTAATCTAGAAACCTAACACTAAACCTTACCCTAACTCTAAACCTAACCTTAACCCTAAACTAACCTTAACCTTAAACCTAACCCTAAATCTTAGCCTAACCCGTCACCCTAACCCTGACCCTATACCTTCACCCTAACCCTAACACTAACCCCAACCCTAATCTGTACCCAAACACTAACCCTAAGCCAAGAACTTACCCTAATACAAAATCTAAACATAACACTATTATCAAAGCCAGACTTCACCAAACCCGCTGAAATTACCTAAATCCTTCCCTAACACTTACTGTAAGACTAAACCTGAACCCTTAATCTAGCCTAACACTAATTCTAAAGCTAACACAAACCCTAAACCAAACCCTAAATCCAATCATACACCTAACCCTATCCAATAACCTTAATTCATTCCCTAATACTTACTGTAAAACTAAATATTTATACTTAACATTAAACCTAACCCTAAATCTTAGCCTAACCCTAGACCTATACCTTAACCCTAACCCTAAACGCTAACCCCAACCTTTATTCTTTCCCAAACCCTAAGCCAAAATCTTACACCACCATTTATCCAAAATCTAAACATAACCCTATTACTAAACCAATCTTCACCTAACCCACTGAAATTACCTAAATCCTTCTTTAGCACTTACTGTGAGACTTAATCTTTAACCCTATTCCTTGCCCTAACCCTTGCCCTTACCATAACACTAACACTTACCCTAACCCTTACCCTAAATCCAATCATACACCTAACCCTATCCAATAACCAAAAATTACACTATATCTTACTGTAAAACTAAATCTTTAAACCTAACACTAATCCAAATACTAACCCTAACCACAAACCTAACCCTAACCCTAACCTTAACCCTAACATAACCCTAACAGTATCCCCAATCCAAACCCTAATCCCAAACCTAACCCTAACAGTAACCCCAACCCAAACCCTAACCCCAAACCTAACCCTAACAGTAACCCTAAGCCTTACAATAACAATAACAATAACAATAACAATAACCCTTACCCTACCCTAACTGTATGCGAACTGCTCAATCACGGCCTGAAACACTGGTCACCTGAGATAAGCACTGAGTCAGCCATGGGGGCAAATGTGGAGGTGATATACCTGTGTGATTGGAAGGGGGGGAGCCTGGCTCCACCTCTCCCAAACCCCATTTAAGGGCTGACCACCGCCAGAAAAGGATCTCTTCTTGGGGATCCCTCCCACGTGGAGTCTCCTGCGAGCCTTATCATCCTTGTGATAAAAATGAGCGCTGTATTTGTTAATCAAACCGACTCGAGACAGATGTGTCAGTGTTTTTCAGTGTTCTGCTTTCTGAAAATTATGTAGTTTGTAGAAGTCTCAAAATAGATGTATAAATGTTTTGTCTAAGAACTTTGGAATTTGTGCAAATTGGAGCCACAGCGCTTAGTTCTAACAACTGGACAATGAACAACAGATAGCAGTGACCTTCTAAGAAACCGAAAAAAGAAAAATAAGTGAAAATCTCCTCTTAAGTGCGCATGATCGAAGCTGAAGAGGCCTACAGCCCTTTTCATCTCAATCCATCACCAGGTGTCAGAGAACGACCCCCACATAACAGCCAGCGCAGCCCAGGAAGGGAAAGATAAACACGAATGCAGAGACAAGAGACGATATAAAGTGGGATCGGGAGGCCCCGGTTGCACACCTCTGGTGGAGCAGAGACTCCCGGCCGCCCAGCGCTGCTTCTTGTTTGTTTATTGCTTGCTCAATAAATCTTTTACTGTTGGTAACGATTGGTGTTTATTGTTCTTCACACCTATAACTTTTTGGTGCCGTGACTTGGATCCAGGCAACTCTGCTGTGGAATTTCCGCCCCAGGGGGGGCGCCCTGTCTTCAGATGGCCCCTGGGCTTGGTAATTCCTGTGCAGAGACCTATAGCTCCGAACTCTAAATTCGGTAAGCGAGTGAAAGAAACTGCAGTACCCCATAATTTTTGTTCACAAAGACCCGAAGGAAGACTCAGGATTGAGTAAGTATTTGCGTGAAGCCATTCAGTTGGGGTGGGTATCCCGGAGCACGCCTGACTGAGACGTCCCGTAGGGGCGAAGCGAGTGTGGACCCCCTAGTAGTGCAGTTCCCATTGCCCGCGAAGGTGTGGGTCATGACCGAGAGGCGCAAGTGTGTGTGTGTGTGTGTGAGTGCTCTGGAAGATGGGACAGAGGCAGAGTGAGCCCTCTGAACCCATGGGTGGCTTGCAGGTGAAGCTACCAGGCATACCACTAGAAAGTCCCCTAGGTTTATGTTAAAACACTGGGGCGATTCTCCCTCTAGACGAGGGAAGAGTAAGGTAAAATGGTATATTATTGTATAGGGATATGGGGAGGAAAGCAGATAGGGGCAGATCAGCTATTCTGACCAGTATTTGGGTTCTCTGAGGATCAAATCTGCAAGGCTCTAAATACTTATGTGAATGATACACTATCTCCACCCACCCCCCTGCCCCCCTTTATGCTCTCCCCGAACAGAATCCGGCGACTCCTCCGGAGCAAGCTGAATCTGACTCAGGAGACGAACCTGAACCCTTAGACCTCCCTAGGAAAAGGATCACTAGAAGGCAAACTAGGCAGGAGAGGGGTCAAGGAAGAAACCTTCTCCCTTTAAGAGAAATACCTGTAAAAGGAAATGGGGAATTTGATAAAGGATCCTTTAGGGGTCTCCGAGAGGCTAGATCAGTTTTTTAGGTCCCACTCTTTATACCTGAGATAAAATAAAGGCAATTTTGGGCATACTATTTACTGCAGAAGAGGGATATGATCAGGAAGGCAGGTATGCAAATTTGGGGTTAGAAACACCAGGCTGGTCCAGGAGCAGATATAAAGTGGCCTTTACAGCGGCCCAATTGGGATAATCAGAACCAGGAACATCACTCACATGGCAGATTTGCGAGTTATTATTATTCAAGAGAATAGAGAATCTGATAAGGCTTCTAGCAAGTAAAAAAAAAAGATGAAACTCCTACTGAGTGGTTAGAGAGACTACGCAAAAAGTTAGTTATATCCAGGATTAGATCCTGCTACCCCCCTGGGGCAAGCTCTCCTGAAAACGCAGTTTGTAGCTAGGTCCTGAATATTCAAAGGAAACTAGAGAAATTGGGGGATTGGCAGGAGAGAGGATTAGATGAATTACTAAGAGAGGCTCAGAAAGTATATGTACGGAGAGAGGAGGAGACTCAGAAGAAGCAAGCAAAAAAATTCTGATAGCCGTTGTAAAAGGAAAAGAGGGAATATTCCTCGGGCAGAGAACGCGCTTTAACCTAACCAGATGAGACCCAGAGATATAAGGTCAGTAGAACGCTTCTACTGTCAGAAAAAGGGACACGTGAAGAAAGACTGTAGAAAAAGAATACAGGATGAGAGAATGTTTAAGAAGGACTGAGGGGGTAAGGGGTTTTATGTGCTGGGGACCCGGGAAAGAAAAGAGCCCGTGACGAAATTGAAATTGGGTCCTCAGATTCAGGAAGTGGACTGTTTGGTAGACCCTGGCGCAGAAAGATCGACTGTTCAATATTTACCTCCAGGATGTTCTGTATCCTTGGAAAAGCTACTAGTAATCGGAGCAAAAGGGAACCTTTTATGGTACCTGTTATAAAGCAGGTAGAAATAGAATTACCTAGCACCTATGGAATTGGGTCTTTTTATTGGTACCTGAAGCAGCATATAATTTGCTAGGGAGAGATTTAATTGTGGAGTTAAGAATAAATTTGGAAGTAAAAGATAGAGAATTAATTGTTAATCTATGTACTCTAACGATAGAAGATGAGGCTAGAATTAACCCAGAAGTTTGGTATACTCCAGAATCAGTAGGGAAATTAGACATAGAACCGTCTGAAGTGACTATAAAGGAACAAGAGATCCCGGTTAGGATAAAACAGTACCCCATTTCACAGGAAGGTAAATTAGGGCTACAACCTGAAATTGAGAGATTAATATCTAAAGGGCTATTAGAACCCTGTATGTCTTCCTATAATACTCCTATACTGCCTGTAAAGAAACCTGATGGCACATACAGATTGGTCCATGATTTAAGAGAAATTAACAAGAGAACAATAACCCGTTTCCCAGTAGTGGCAAACCCCTATACCCTGCGGAGTCAATTAAAACCCGAATTTAAATGGTATAGTGTGATTGATTTAAAGGATGCTTTTTGGACCTGCCCCCTGAAGGTAGAATGTAGAGATTACTTCGCCTTTGAGTGGGAAGTTCCAAACACCCATAGAAAACAACAACTTAGATGGACAGTAATTCCACAGGGATTCACAGAAGCCCCTAACTTGTTTGGGCAAGCACTTGAGCAGGTATTAAAAACTTAGGAATCAAACCCACAGGTGACCTTAACACAATACGTAGATGACTTACTATTAGCTGGAACAGATGAGGAGGAGGTTAGACAGGAGAGCGTTAAGCTATTAAATTTCTTAGGTTCAAAAGGGTTGAAAGTTTCAAAGGCAAAGTTACAATTTACAGAAGAGGAAGTGAGATATCTGGGACATTGGTTAAGGAAGGGGAATAAGAAATTAGATCCAGAATGAGTAAATGGGATTTTATCTTTAAAGGCCCCAAGAAGTAAGAGGCAGGTGAGGCAGATCTTAGGATTGCTAGGATATTGTCGGCAGTGGATCGAGAATTATAGTAGTAAGCGTAAAAGACAGAAACTGTTTTCCTTTGTCTCAAAGTTTGCTTCGTAAGGCCTTTTCTGGTGACAAGACTCTGACTGATCACTGCCGGTTATCTGGATGGGTGTTATGGTGCCATTGTCTCTGCTTATGGTTGTAAAGATAAGCAGAAATAGGTGCAAATAGTCTTTTCCGTGGAGGTACGGCTTGGAGAAGCTGACCACCACAAAGACAATGCTCCTGCATGGCAATGAAGGTGACATCCACTGCTGGCTTTTCTGTTGGGCCAGACATGTCACACAGTGAGAACAGGAAAAAACGTCTGAATTGCAGCATTGTAAAACTGCTGGAACAATTGAAAGGAAAAAAAAACATATTTTACATCAAAATGCAGCGATATGGTTTGATGAACAAAATGAGAAAAAAGAAAAGGAGGGATTGTGATAAAAATCAGTGCTGTATTTGTTAATCAAACCGACTCGAGACAGATGTGTTTTTCAGTGTTCTGCTTTCTGAAAATTATGTAGTTTGTAGAAGTCTCAAAATAGATGTATGAATGTTTTGTCTAAGAACTTTGGAATTTGTGCAAATTGGAGCCACAGCACTTAGTTCTAACAACTGGACAATGAACAACAGACAGCAGTGACCTTCTAAGAAACCGAAAAAAGAAAAATAAGTGAAAATCTCCTCTTAAGTGCGCATGATCGAAAGAGGTTGAAGAGGCCTATGGACCTTTACATCTCAATCACCAGGTGTCAGAGAACGACCCCCACATAACAGCCAGCGCAGCCCAGGAAGGGAAAGATAAACACGAATGCAGAGATAAGAGACAATAAAAAGTGGGATCGGGAGGCCCCGGTTGCGCACCTCTGGTGGAGCAGAGACTCCCGGCTGCCCAGCGATGTTTCCCTCGTTTCTTGGTTGCTCAATAAATCTTTACCTGTTGGTAACAATTGGTGTGTTTTGTTCTTCACGACTATAACCATCCTGAAGGTGAGCCATCTTCTTTTTTGTATTATTTATATACTATCTATATAGAACAACTCAAAATAGACCATCCTCCATACTATTTCTTTGTGAAGAACCGTCCTTGGGAGTTATATACCCAACACTAACCCTAACCCTAACTCAAGCCCTAACCCTAACAACTACTGTAAATCTAAAACTATATACCTAACACTAACCCTAAACCTAACCTTAATGCTAACACAAACCCTAACCTTAAGCCTAAACCTAACCCTAACACTATCCCAAACCCAAACCGAACCCAAAACTTAACCCTCACCCTAACCCTAACCCTAACTTATACCATAAGCATACCCTTTATAAACAACTCCAACACCAACACCAACCCCAACCCCAAACAACCGCCTAAACCCTATCCCTAACCTAACCTTAACACATAACCTTACCTTTATCCTAACCGAAACCCTAAACCTGACCAAAACCCCAACCTAACCCCTAACCCTAAAACCAAACTCAAACCCTAACCCTAACCCTAAAACTAAACCTAACCCTAACCCTAGCCCTATACCCAAAACATAACCCTAAAACTAAACCAAAAATTAACCCCAACCCTAACCCTAACCTTACCACTAACTAACCTGAACCCTAAACCTAACCCTAACCCTAATCCTAACACCAACTCCATTTCCAACGGTAACCCCAAAAGCCTAACCCAAACCCTAACCCTTACCCTAAACCTAAACCTAGCCCTAAGCCTAACCATAACCTTAAAACAAAACCTAACCCTAACCCTAACCCCAACCTCAACACTAACCCCAAAGCCCTAACCATAAGCCTAACCGTAACCTTACACTCTAACCCTAAATCTTACCCTAACCCTAACACTAACCCCAACACCAAACTCAAACCTAATCCCAACCCCAACCCTAACCCCAAACCTATACCCTAACCCCTACAACTAACCCTAACCCTAAATCTAACCCTAAAATGTTACGTTAACCCTAACTCGAAACCAATCCTAACCCTAAACCGAAACTAACCCTACTCCTACCACTACCCCTACTCACAACAAAACACAACCACCTAACCCTAACCCTAACCCAAACTCCAACACCAACCCCAAACGCAACAACAAGCACAACCCCAACCCTAAAACCTAACCCCAAACCTAACATTAACCCTAATACTAAACCTAACCCTAACCCTAATCTATGACCGTAACCCTAACCCTAATCTATGACCCTAAACCTGAAGCCTTACGCTAACCCTAAGCCTAACCCTAACCCTAATCCTGACCCAAAACCAAACTCTAACCCAAATCCTAACCCTAACCCTAACACTAAACCTAACCCTATCCTTAACACTAACACCAATCCCAACCGCAACCCCAACCCAAACTCATACCAGTAACCCCTAACCCTAACGCTAACCCTACCCCTACCCCAAAACCAACCACAAGCACAAACCCTAACCCTAACCCAAACCCAAACCCTAACCTCAACAATAACCCTAACCTTAATCACATACCCTATACCATAACCCTAATCCTAACACTGGCACTACGCCTACCCCAAAGCCAACCACAAACCCTAACACTAATCCTATCCCTTAGGATACCTTAGCCTACCCCTACCCCAAAACCAGCCACAAGCGCTAACACTAACCCTAACCCTAACCCTAAACTTGATACTAACCCTAACACTAACCTTCACCCTAACCCTAATCTATAACCCTGAAATATAACCCTAACCATGACCCTAGAACTTTCTAGAAATTTTTATACTGGTTATAAAACCATTCAAAGCTTGAAATTTCAAATCTGGGGGAAAGATTCTGTTCCCTTTCTACTATGAAAGGTGTACTATGCCTGGGCGTATCTGTGCCACTGTGCAAACTGTTGCCATTCACAATAAGTCTCCCTCCAGCCCTGACGGAGTAGCTGTATTGAAGGTCAGTGTGCCGGGCTGGCAGCATAGTCTTGTGGCTTTTTATTTTTATTGTTTTTTGTTTTTTTTTAATTGGTTGGAAATAGAAATGCTGAGGGACTGACAAGCTGACTCCTGTTCTTTCCCCTGCCATCAGAATGGTTCCAAAGAATGTTTATCAATCAGGTGATAGGCGCTTTATATATAAAAATACAAATATATATATTAAAAGAAATATTTTATTTTAAAATATATCCCACAGCTCCAGTTCTGCTTACCAAAAGTGGCCCACTGAGCGCTCGCATTCCACGGCCTGGCTCCACGCCAGCGAGACTGGCGTCTTACCCATTGAAAGCTGAGAATAGGTTGAGATCGTTTCGGCCCCAAGACCTCTAATCATTCGCTTTACAGGGTAAAACTGCCCCCGCACCGAGAGCGCCAGCTATCCTGAGGGAAACTTCGGAGGAAACCAGCTACTAGATGGTACGATTAGACTTTTGCCCCAATAGTCGGGTCGGACGACCGATTTGCACGAAAGGACCGTTATGGATCTCCACCAGAGTTTCCTCTGGCTTCGCCCTGCCCAGGCATAGTTCACCGTCTGCAAACTATGACTGCATCAGACATTCCTTTCCGTCTACTTTTTCATACTTTTTTTCTGAAACTTTTTGATGTCTTTTTCTTACACCACTGAATCATCGTATGTCCCCGTTTATTTTTCAATCACAAGGACATTACTGATTCCTTCCCCAAAATAGTAATCTCTTCTCATCTTAGCAATGTAGATAGGAAGTTTGAGTGAAGCTGGCTCCTCTCGCAGATTCTGATGTCTGTCGAATCGGATCGAATATTTTCCAACAAACTTCATCACCGGAGCATCGCAGATGAGCGCATACGAAACTAAGCCGAGTCGGCAACGAACGTCAAACACGAACCGCAATTAACCGTGGAATCTGCTTGAAACGCATCAACCGCAGTTTCTGCTGCTTGAGTCGCTGATAAAAGACGCGAATCAGCCTGCTGCCGTGCGCTGAAGAGCGGCTTTAAAAGGCAGCCTGCTGCGGTCTGACTCCAACATATCTTTGTTTAAGCGTATGACAGAATCCGTTCCTTCCGTTGTCGATAGAGATGGGGAGGACCCCGATGTTAGTGTGGGGGAAAGATTGTATTCCCTTTCAGCTCTGTTACCGTCGACAATGTATGTCTGCATCTGAAGTTCATCTCTGTCCACTTTTTCATACTTTTTTTCAGAAAATTTTTGATGCCTTTTTCTTCGTGAAACTTCGTCAATCCCGTTTCCTTTTCGCACACAAGGACATTACTGATTCTTTCCCCGAAATAGTAATCTCTTCTCATCTTAGCAATGTAGATACGAAGTTTGAGTGAAGCTGGCTCCTCTCGCAGATTCTGATGTCTGTCGTACCGGAACAAATATTTTCCAACAAACATCATCACCGGAGCATCGCAGATGAGACCGTACGAAAGTGAGCCGAGTCGGCAACGAACGTCAAACTCGAATCGCTCGTAACCGCGGATTCCACTTGAAACGCATCAACCGCGGTTTCTGCTGCTTGAGCCGCTGAAGAAAGACGCGAATCAGCCTGCTGCCGTGCGCTGAAGAGCAGCTGTAGAACGCTGCCTGCTGTGGTCTGGTTTGAACATAACAGTGATGAACCTTATGACAGAATCCGTTCCTGGCGCTGTCGATAGAGATGGGGAGGTCCCCGATGTTAGTGTGGGGGAAAGATTCTGTTCCATTTCTGCTCTGCTACCGTCAGCAATATATGTCTGCATCAGACGATCCTTTCCGTCCACGTATTCATTCTTTTTCTCTGAAATTTCTTGATGTCTTTTTCTTACACCACTGAAACATGGTCTCTCCCCGTTTATTTCTCAATCACAAGGACATTACTGATTCTTTCCCCAAAATAGTAATCTCTTCTGATCTTAGCAATGTGTATGCGAAACTTGACGGAAGCTGGCTCCTCTCGCAGATTCTGATGTCTGTCGAACCGGATCGAATATTTTCCAACAAACTTTATCAGCAGAGCATCGCAGATGAGCCCATACGAAACTGAGCCGAGTCGGCAATGAACGTCAAACTCGAACCGCTCTTACCTGTGGAATCTGCTTGAAACGCTTCAATCGCGCTTTCTGCTGCTTGAGCCGCTGATGAAAGACGCGAATCAGCCGGCTGCCGTGCGCTGAAGAGCGGCTTTAAAACGCTGCCTGCTGCGGTCTGGTTTGAACATAACAGTGATTACCCTTATGACAGAATCCGTTCCTGGCGCTGTCGATAGAGATGGGGAGGACCCCGATGTTAGTGTGGGGGAAAGATTGTATTCCCTTTCAGCTCTGTTACCGTCGACAATGTATGTCTGCATCTGAAGTTCTCTCCGTCCACTTTTTCATACTTTTTTTCAGAAACTTGTAGATGCCTTTTTCTTCGTGAAACTTCGTTAATCCCGTTTCCTTTTCGCACACAAGGACATTACTGATTCTTTCCCCAAAATAGTAATCTCTTCTCATCTTAGCAATGTAGATACGAAGTTTGAGTGAAGCTGGCTCCCTTCACAGATTCTGATGTCTGTCGTACCGGACTGAATATTTTCCAACAAACTTCATCACCGGATCACCGCAGATGAGCCCGTACGAAAGTGAGCCGAGTCGGCAACGAACGTCAAACTCGAACCTCTCGTAATCGCGGATTCCACTTGAAACGCATCAACCGCGGTTTCTGCTGCTTGAGCCGCTGAAGATAGACGCGAATCAGCCTGCTGCCGTGCGCTGAATAGCGGCTTTAAAGGCAGCCTGCTGCGGTCTGACTCCAACATATCTTTGTTTACCCTTATGACAGAATCCGTTCCTGGCGCTGTCGATAGAGATGGGGAGGACCCCGATGTTTGTGTGGGGGAAAGATACTGTTCCATTTCTGATCTGTTACCGTCAGAAATATGTCTGCATCAGACTATCCTTTCTGTCCACGTATTCATACTTTTTCTCTGAAATTTCTTGATGTCTTTTTCTTACACCACTGAATCATCGTCTCTCCCCGTTTATTTTTCAATCACAAGGACATTTCTTATTCCTTCCCCAAAATTCTTATCTCCTCTGATCTTAGTAATGTTGATGCGAAATTTGAGTGAAGGTGGCTCCTCTCACAGATTCTCATGTCTGTCGAACCGGATCGAATATTTTCCAACAACTTAATCAGCAGAGCATCGCAGATGAGCCCATACGAAACTGAGCCGAGTCGGCAATGAACGTCAAACTCGAACCGCTCTTACCTGTGGAATCTGCTTGAAACGCTTCAATCGCGCTTTCTGCTGCTTGAGCCGCTGATGAAAGACGCGAATCAGCCGGCTGCCGTGCGCTGAAGAGCGGCTTTAAAACGCTGCCTGCTGCGGTCTGGTTTGAACATAACAGTGATTACCCTTATGACAGAATCCGTTCCTGGCGCTGTCGATAGAGATGGGGAGGACCCCGATGTTAGTGTGGGGGAAAGATTGTATTCCCTTTCAGCTCTGTTACCGTCGACAATGTATGTCTGCATCTGAAGTTCTCTCCGTCCACTTTTTCATACTTTTTTTCAGAAACTTGTAGATGCCTTTTTCTTCGTGAAACTTCGTTAATCCCGTTTCCTTTTCGCACACAAGGACATTACTGATTCTTTCCCCAAAATAGTAATCTCTTCTCATCTTAGCAATGTAGATACGAAGTTTGAGTGAAGCTGGCTCCCTTCACAGATTCTGATGTCTGTCGTACCGGACTGAATATTTTCCAACAAACTTCATCACCGGATCACCGCAGATGAGCCCGTACGAAAGTGAGCCGAGTCGGCAACGAACGTCAAACTCGAACCTCTCGTAATCGCGGATTCCACTTGAAACGCATCAACCGCGGTTTCTGCTGCTTGAGCCGCTGAAGATAGACGCGAATCAGCCTGCTGCCGTGCGCTGAATAGCGGCTTTAAAGGCAGCCTGCTGCGGTCTGACTCCAACATATCTTTGTTTACCCTTATGACAGAATCCGTTCCTGGCGCTGTCGATAGAGATGGGGAGGACCCCGATGTTTGTGTGGGGGAAAGATACTGTTCCATTTCTGATCTGTTACCGTCAGAAATATGTCTGCATCAGACTATCCTTTCTGTCCACGTATTCATACTTTTTCTCTGAAATTTCTTGATGTCTTTTTCTTACACCACTGAATCATCGTCTCTCCCCGTTTATTTTTCAATCACAAGGACATTTCTTATTCCTTCCCCAAAATTCTTATCTCCTCTGATCTTAGTAATGTTGATGCGAAATTTGAGTGAAGGTGGCTCCTCTCACAGATTCTCATGTCTGTCGAACCGGATCGAATATTTTCCAACAACTTAATCACCGGAGCATCGCAGATGAGCACGTACGAAAGTGAGCCGAGTCGGAAAGGAACGTCAAACTCGAAACGCTCTTAACTGTGGAATCTGCTTAAACGCTTTAATCGCGGTTTCTGCTGCTTGAGCCGATGAAGAAAGAAGCGAATCAGCCTGCTGCCGTGCGCTGAAGAGCGGCTTTAAAAGGCAGCCTGCTGCGGTCTGATTCCAACAGAACAGTGATTACCCTTATGACAGAATCCTTTCCTGGCGCTGTCGATAGAGATGGGGAGGACACCGATGTTAGTGGGGGGGAAAAATTCTGTTTCCTTTCTGCTCTGCTACCATCGACAATGTATATCTGCATCTGACGTTTATCTCCGTCCACGTTTTCATTCTTTTTTACAGAAACTTTTTGATGCCTTTTTCTTCGTGAAACTTCGTAAATCCTGTTTCATTTTCGCACACAATGATGTTACTGATTATTTCCCCAAAATAGTAATCTCTTCTCATCTTAGCATTGTAGATACGAAGTTTGAGTGAAGCTGGCTCCTCTCACAGATTCTCATATCTGTCGAACCGGAACGAAAATTTTCCAACAAACTTCATCACCGGAGCATCGCAGATGAGCCCGTAGGAAAAAGATCTGATTCGGCATCGAACGTCAAACTCGAATCGCTCTTAACCGCGGATTCCACTTGAAACGCATCAACCGCGGTTTCTGCTGCTTGAGCCGCTGAAGAAAGACGCGAATCAGCCTGCTGCCGTGCGCTGAAGAGCAGCTGTAGAACGCTGCCTGCTGCGGTCTGGTTTGAACATAACAGTGATTACCCTTATGACAGAATCCGTTCCTGGCGCTGTCGATAGGGATGGGGAGGACCCCGATGTTAGTGTGGGGGAGAGATTCTGTTCCATTTCTGCTCTGTTACCGTCAGCAATTAATTTCTGTATCAGACGATCCTTTCCGTCCACGTATTCATACTTATTCTCTGAAATTTCTTGATGTCTTTTTCTTACACCACTGAATCATCATATATTCCCGTTTATTTTTCAAACACACGGACATTTCTTATTCCTTCCCCAAAATTGTATGCTCCTCTGATCTTAGTAATGTTGATACGAAATTTGAGTGAAGCTGGCTCCTGGCTCCTTTTGGAGATTCTCAGGTCTGTCGAACAGGACCAACAAACGTCATCACTGGAGAATCAAAGACGACCCTGTATGAAAAATATCTGAATCGGCATCGAACTTCAAACTAGAACCGCTCTTAACCACGGATTCAACTTGAAACGCATCAATCGCTGTTTCTGCTGCTTGAGCCGCTGATGAAAGACGCGAATCAGCCGGCTGCGGTGCACTGAAGAGCGGCTTTAAAAGGTAGCGTGTTGTGGTCTGATTCCACATATCTTTGTTTACGTGTATGACAGAATCTGTTCCTGGCTTTTTCGATAGAGATGGGGAGGACCACGGTTTTAGTGTGGGGGAACGATTCCGTTTCCATTTCCACGTTTTCATTTTTCACTTCAGAAACTTTTTGGTATATTTTTCTTTGTGAAACTTCGTCAATCCCCTTTCTTTATCGCACAGTAGGTTCTTACCGATTCTTTCCCCAAAATAGTAATCTCTTCTCATCTTAACAATGTAGATACAAAGTTTTAGTGAAGCTGTTATAACACTCAAAAAACATCTATTAGCTTTGCGGAATAGTATTTTTCATTTTTATTTAATTTTGAACATTTTATAATTTGTCAATTACTACTTTGTAATGTAGACTGAAGTTGAAATATGTTTGAAATTCTTTGTCAGGATCTTTTACATTCCATGATAGCTTCTTTTCTTTGACTGATCGTGTGGATTGTTAAAACAAGAGAAATGATTGCAGCCACAGATTTCTTGTGTGTTTAGTGAACAACATTTATGCAGAGCTTTATCTCAAGTGGAACAAAATGTCATGTTCTATAATATGCCGATTTGAAGCTCAGTATTTGCCCACACCCAAAATTGATTTAACAATATCAATAACGTTCAAACTAATCCCAATCCTAAATCTAGTCATAAAATGCAAACAAACCCTGTCCCTTATGCAAATATTAAATCAAATCCTAACTATAACATAAAATCCATCCCAAACCTTAACCCTTATCGTAAACGTAATCTTAGTTTTAACCATAACACTAACACCCTAACCCAAACTCTACAACAAACCAAAACTCTAACCAACTAAACTCAAATTTTCTCCATATGCCAAATATAAGCACTAAACGTGGCCAAAACACTATTCCTATTCCTAGTTTTGAACCTTAACCAATCACAAAACAAATCCAGGGCTTAACACTTCATTCACACTAATGCTCAAACTAACTCTACGCTACACAAGAAATTTATCACTACCTCCATTCTTTAAAACTAGCACTAACCCTATACATAAAAATTACCCTATAGCTTAACCTAAACCTAAGCCCAACCCTAATGCTAACCCTAACCCTAACACCTACACCTAACCCTAAACCTAACCCTAACATTAACTTTGAACCTAACACTAAACCTAAAACTAACACTAACCCAAACCCTAACCCTGACCGTAACCCAGACCCAAACACTAATGCTAAACCTAAACCAAACACTAATCTAAACAATAACCCTAACCCAAAATCTAAACCAAACACTAATCTAAACAAAAAAACTAAATCAAAATCTAAACCAAACACTAATCTAAACAAAAACCCTAACCCAAAACACTAATCTAAACAATAACCCTAACCCTAACCCAATACTAACCCCAACCCAAAATCAAACCCTAACCCAACACTAACCCTAAAGCTAACCGCAACCCTAATCCTTACGCTAACCCTAACCCTAATCCTAAACTAAGCCCTCACCCTAACCCAATCCCAACAACTATCCCAACTCCAACCCCAAACCCCAACACCAGCCCCAACCCTATCCCTAACACCAACAACAAAACAATAACATTTAAAACCTAACGCTAACGCTAACACTAACCATAACCCCAACCCCAAACAAAACCCCAACCCAAATCCCAACCCCAACCCTAACCCTAACCCTAAACCTAAACTAACTCTAACCCAAGCCATAACCGTAACCCTAACCTTATACTAACCCTAACTCTAACCCTAACCCTATTCCGAACAGCCCTAATTCCTACCACAACCCGTACCCTAACTCATTCGTATTCAGGGACAATCTTTCCATCTTCCGTCGTAGTTTTCCCATTCTTGTTTTGGGCATGGCGTACGCAGCGCTCTGGGATCCAGCGAGGAGATGTCTCATCTGTGGGAAATATACAAACATATCCTCGACCCTACTGAGCTGGCTCATAGTCATTAAGAAATCCTCCCACTTCATTTTGTCATTGTATCACTGGATATGCCTGTACTGAAAATCCTTCCATTATTTCACCAGCCTTTCTGGCTTATTTTAAAGCTAATCGTAAAGGAGAATCTTGCATTATAAGGTCCTCTGGTCCTAAAGGGGGGGCATAGTGCCTTCTCAAAAAGCTGGCAAAATATTAACAGGCTGCTCGATTGCTTGCGCCTGAACCCTGACTTCTTTTATGGCTGGGAAGGCAGCAAGTTCTTTGTGATGGTATTGGGCTGCTTCATTATTTAATTCATCCCAATCTTCAGGGCTTAATTTTTCATTTTTTGTATTATTTTTGAGGGACATTTGCAGGGACACCAAAGGTTGCTCGTATCTAGGAGGGGAAGGAGGAGGGGCAGAGGGCACGGGAGTGAAATTATCGAGAGATATTGACCGTACTAATGGAGTCTTAACGTAATGCGTTTCTCTGTGCCACTTCTCATCACCTATGTCTCCCCTCAGACATTCCTTAACTAAAGACCATAGAGTAAAAGTATCTATAGGGACCTTTTCAGGTCCGTGAACTGCATAATATCCCTGAATCTTATCTCCAACTTCATTCCACGTTTCTAGATTACGTGCTTCTAGATAGTGCCATCTCTAGGAAACCAAGGACACACAGTTTCTACAGATTCTAAAAACCAATCTATTTGTTTCTTAGTAACTTTTATCCCTCTTGCTGTTAAAATGGATTTTAACATTGCAGCAAATATACTACGCTCCGTGCTGGAGGCTACCCCCATTTTGTTTATGTCTGTCAATAACCAGTCCTTAACCCTTTCCCAATAACTCACCAACTGCGGCTCATAGGGCAAGCGACGTCCTGTCCCTTGGTGACCGATGTTTCCTGGGTTTCGGCACCAAAAAACGAAGACCAGCTCACAAGGACGCCTGAAGATCAGACGGGCTACTGCTCTGCTGGCATGTAGCAAAGTTTATTTGAATAGCAATGTTATTTATATCATGTTAGAGGCTAGTTAAATGAAGTGAATTGCTTGTTCTTAGTTAATTACATCTGTTAGTTACACAATCATTGTGCTTTATTACTGATCGCGAAACAGTTTTGTTCATGAATTCATGTGATAGTTCTTTATACTTTGCACCTGATCTTTGTCACGGAATGTTCAGAGTTGTACAGACCTACCCAAGATCACTTCATATACTTCTCCCTTTCAGGAGATGTTATCTGTAATGTTTATGCAACCCTTTCAGGGCTACATGATAGGTGTGTATGCTCTCCTCAGGGTTAGGGTTAGGTTAAGTGTAGGGTTAGTGTTAGGGTTAGGGTTTAGGGTTAGGGTTAGGGTTAAGGTTAGGGATAGGTTTAGGGTAAGTGTTAGGGTTAGGTTACGTTGCTTTTGGGGAAGGGTTAGGGTTTGTTTTAAGGTTAGAATTAGGGGTTACAGGTATGGGTTTGGGATGGGGTTGCGGTTGGGGTTGGGGTTGGGGTTCGTGTTAGTGTTAAGGATAGGGTTTGTTTTAATCTTACGGTTAGGGTTACTATTTGGTTTAGAGTTTGGTTTTGGGTTAGGATTAGGGTTAGGGTTAGGCTTAGGTTTAGGGTAAGGCTTCAGGTTTTGGGTCATAGATTAGGGTTAGGGTTAGTGTTAGGTTTAGTTTTAGTGTTAGGTTTAGGGTTAATGTTAGGTTTGGGGTTAGGTTTTAGGGTTGGGGTTGTGTTCGTTGTTGCGTTTGGGGTTGGTGTTGGAGTTTGGGTTAGGGTTAGGGCTTGTGGTTGTGTTTTGTTGTGAGTAGGGGTAGTGGTAGGAGTAGGGTTTGTTTCGGTTTGGGGTTAGTATTAGGGTTCGAGTTAGGGTTAAAGTAATGGTTTAGGGTTAGATTTAGGGTTAGGGTTAGTTGCAGGGGTTAGGTTATAGGTTTGGGGTTAGGGTTGGGGTTGGGATTAGGTTTGGGTTTGGTATTGAGTTAGTGCTAGGGCTATGGTAAGGGTTAGGGTTAGAATGTAGGCTTAGGTATTAGATTTATGGTTAGGGCTTTGGGGTTAGTGTTGAGGTTGGGGTTAGGGTTAGGTTTTGTTTTAAGTTTATGATTAGGGTTAGGGTTTTGGGGTTACCGTTGGAGATGTGGTTGGTGTTAGGATTAGGGTTAGGGGTTAGGTTTAGGGTTCGGGTTAGTTAGTGGTAGGGTTAGGGTTAGGATTGGGAGTATTTTTTGTTTTAGTTTTAGGGTTATGTTTAGAGTATAGGTCTAGGTTTTAAGGTTAGGTTTAGGGTTAGGGTTTGAGTTATGTTTTAGGGTTAGGGTTTCATTGGGTGTTTTGGTAAGGTTTAAGGTTTTGGTTAGGATAAGGATAAGGTTATGTGTTAAGGTTAGGGTTAGAGATAGGTTGTTTGGGGTTGCGGTTGGTTTTTGGTGTTGCTGTTGTTTATAAAGGATATGGTTAGGGGATCGGTTAATTTTAGGATTAGGGTCAGAGTGAGGGTTAAGTTTTGGGTTTGGTCTGGGTTTGGGATAGGTTTAGGGTTTGGCTTTTGGTTACTGTTAGGGTTAGGATTAGGGTTAAGGTTAGGGTTAGGGTAGGGTTAGGGTTAGGTTTAGGGTTAAGGTTAGGATTTGTGTTACCGTTAAGGTTAGGTTTCGGGTTAGTGTTAGGTATATAGTTTTAGATTTAAAGTAATTGTTATGGTTAGGGTTAGGGCTTGAGTTAGGTTTAGTGTTAGTGTGGGGTATATATTCCCAAGGACGGTTCTTCACAAAGAAGTATTATAGAGGATATTGAGTTGTTCTATATAGATAGTATAGAAATAATACAAAAGAGAAGATGGCTCACCTTCAGGATTGTTATAGGTGTGAAGAACAAAACACACCAATCGTTACCAACAGTAAAAGATTTATTGAGCAAGCAATAAACGAGCAAAACAGCCCTGGGCAACCAGGAGTCTTTGCTCCACCAGAGGTATGTAACGGGGGCCTCCCGATCCCACTTTTTATTGTCTCTTATCTCTGCATTAGTGTTTATCTTTCCCTTCCTGGGCTGCGCTGGCTGTTATGTGGGGGTCGTTCTCTGCCACCTGGTGGTTGAGATGAAAAGGGCTGTAGGCCTCTTCAGCTTCGATCATGCGCACTTAAGAGGAGATTTTAACTTATTTTTCTTTTTTCAGTTTCTTAGAAGGGCACTGCTATTTGTTGTTCATTTTCCAGTTGTTAGAACTAAGCACTGTGGCTCCAATTTGCACAAATTCCAAAGTTCTTAGACAAAATATTTATACATCTATTTTGAGACTTCTACAAACTACATAATTTTCAGAAAGCAGAACACTGAAAAACACTGACACATCTGTCTCGAGTCGGTTTGATTAACAAATACAGCACTGATTTTTATCACAATCCCTCCTTTTCCTTTTTCTCATTTTGTTCATCAAACCATATCACTGCATTTTGATGTAAAATATGTTTTTTTCCTTTCAATTGTTCCAGCAATTTTACATTGCTGCAATTATGTTATTCAGTATTTTTGGCGTACTCATTTTCCAGAATGAACATTTTCAAGTTCTTTCTTAGCCCCCCCCCTTTTCTCTTTTTCTTTTTTTAAAATATATGTTTATTTTTTTCCATAGCCAATCTGAATCAAGTGAGAAAGTACTGAATCCAGTGAGCACTTACAATCTGAATTCAGTGAGCACTTTCAGTATAGCTTTGTGATGCCTTCCAGATTAGGAGACAAAGGTCAAGGTGATTTTACCTCGGCGGTCATTCTCATAGCCCCACCGCTGTACGCCTCTGCCTCCCTCGCCTACTCTTTTGCTTAGAGTAGCGGGGTGTATGATCTTCTCGGCAGCAGTCGTATTCTTATGGGGAACCTCCTTTTTCCTTGCCTTATAAGTCTCCCCATTCTCTATCTATAATTCCTTTTTAAATTTTAGCCTCTTGATTGCTCACAAAACTATCTCCCAATTATCTTAAAAGGTATTCATAGGAAGATTGAGTTCATAAATATTCATCATATAGAATGCACAATACATATACAATATACATATAAAGCATGCGATAAAATGACTGAGTTATCTGTTAAAAGAAAAAAACAGTTTTACATTTTTCTTAGAATGATTTTTAGATCATCCAAAGTCTTGGACACCTTCCACTGGGGTTCTGTGTCAGGGATTGATCCTTTCACTCGGCTCGCATGGGTCCATCCATGCTCAGCTGTCCGGATCGCAGATTCTGTTGTTAATAAAACAAGAAAAGGTTCCTCCCATCGAGGAGTTAGAGACGACTCTTTCCATGTTTTAATTAAAACCTTATCTCCTGGACTGATTTGGTGTATTGCCATATCTAGTGGTGGCTTTTGTACCACCAGTCCTTTCTTTCTCTTGTATAGTAAAGCTTTTAGCCTCTCTTTTTTTTCTTCTTTCTTTCTTTTTTTTTTTTTTTATATTTTTTTTTTTTCAGGGACTATCAGCTAGTATTTCCTTTAGGATCAATAAGGCCGCTAAATTATTTTTCCTTATTTGAGCCAACATGTACTACTGCGATTTTCTCTGGTTCTTGTATTGCCCTTAGTTTGTCTTCTTAATGACTTGTGAATTAACCCTTTCCCGTGTGAGTTTACTGATCCTCTTTCCTCCCATATTTTCCAAAGGTATGGACTACCCCATACGCATATATGGAATCTGTATAGATGGTTCCAATTTTTCTTTTAACGTCTGTAGGGCTCTAAGGACTGCATATAATTCACAGGCCTACGCTGACCACAAAATCCTTAGTTCAGTGAAGGCCTTTTATCCCTCATTTCTCAGATGTTTTTTCCTTTTTTCTTTGTGTGACAGGTCTGGCCCAACAGATAGGCCAGCAGTGGATGTCACCTTCATTGCCATGCAGGAGCATTGTGTTTGTGTTCGTTGCCATGCAGGAGCATTGTCTTTGTGGTGGTCAGCTTCTCCAAGCCGTACCCCCACGGAAAAGACTATTTGCACCTATTTCTGCTTATCTTTACAACCATAAGCAGAGACAATGGCACCATAACACCCATCCAGATAACCGGCAGTGATCAGTCAGAGTCTTGTCACCAGAAAAGGCCTTACGAAGCAAACTTTGAGACAAAGGAAAACAGTTTCTGTCTTTTACGCTTACTACTATAATTCTCGATCCACTGCCGACAATATCCTAGCAATCCTAAGATCTGCCTCACCTGCCTCTTACTTCTTGGGGCCTTTAAAGATAAAATCCCATTTACTCATTCTGGATCTAATTTCTTATTCCCCTTCCTTAACCAATGTCCCAGATATCTCACTTCCTCTTCTGTAAATTGTAACTTTGCCTTTGAAACTTTCAACCCTTTTGAACCTAAGAAATTTAATAGCTTAACGCTCTCCTGTCTAACCTCCTCCTCATCTGTTCCAGCTAATAGTAAGTCATCTACGTATTGTGTTAAGGTCACCTGTGGGTTTGATTCCTAAGTTTTTAATACCTGCTCAAGTGCTTGCCCAAACAAGTTAGGGGCTTCTGTGAATCCCTGTGGAATTACTGTCCATCTAAGTTGTTGTTTTCTATGGGTGTTTGGAACTTCCCACTCAAAGGCGAAGTAATCTCTACATTCTACCTTCAGGGGGCAGGTCCAAAAAGCATCCTTTAAATCAATCACACTATACCATTTAAATTCTGGTTTTAATTGACTAAGCAGGGTATAGGGGTTTGCCACTACTGGGAAAGGAGTTATTGTTCTCTTGTTAATTTCTCTTAAATCATGGACCAATCTGTATGTGCCATCAGGTTTCTTTACAGGCAGTATAGGAGTATTATAGGAAGAAATACAGGGTTCTAATAGCCCTTTAGATATTAATCTCTCAATTTCAGGATGTAGCCCTAATTTACCTTCCTGTGAAATGGGGTATTGTTTTATCCTAACCGGGATCTCTTGTTCCTTTATAGTCACTTCAGACAGTTCTATGTCTAATTTCCCTACTGATTCTGGAGTATACCAAACTTCTGGGTTAATTCTAGCCTCATCTTCTATCGTTAGAGTACATAGATTAACAATTAATTCTCTATCTTTTACTTCCAAATTTATTCTTAACTCCACAATTAAATCTCTCCCTAGCAAATTATATGCTGCTTCAGGTACCAATAAAAAGACCCAATTCCATAGGTGCTAGGTAATTCTATTTCTACCTGCTTTATAACAGGTACCATAAAAGGTTCCCTTTTGCTCCGATTACTAGTAGCTTTTCCAAGGATACAGAACATCCTGGAGGTAAATATTGAACAGTCGATCTTTCTGTGCCAGGGTCTACCAAACAGTCCACTTCCTGAATCTGAGGACCCAATTTCAATTTCGTCACGGGCTCTTTTCTTTCCCGGGTCCCCAGCACATAAAACCCCTTATCCCCTCAGTCCTTCTTAAACATTCTCTCATCCTGAATTCTCTCTCTACAGTCCTTCTTCACGTGTCCCTTTTTCTGACAGTAGAAGCATTCTACTGTCCTTATATCTCTGGGTCTCATCTGGTTAGGTTAAAGCGCGTTCTCTGCCCGAGGAATATTCCCTCTTCTCCTTTTACCACGGCTATCAGAATTTTTTTGCTTGCTTCTTCTGAGTCTCCTCCTCTCTCCGTACATATACTTTCTGAGCCTCTCTTAGTAATCCTCTCTCCTGCCAATCCCCCAATTTCTCTAGTTTCCTTTGAATATTCAGGACCTAGCTACAAACTGCGTTTTCAGGAGAGCTTGCCCCAGGGGGGTAGCAGGATCTAATCCTGGATATAACTAACATTTTGCGTAGTCTCTCTAACCACTCAGTAGGAGTTTCATCTTTTTTTTTTTTTTTTACTTGCTAGAAGCCTTATCAACATTCTGTCACCGGAGGACAGATTCTCTATTCTCTTGAATAATAATAACTCGCAAATCTGCCATGTGAGTGATGTTCCTGGTTCTGATTATCCCAATTGGGCCGCTGTAAAGGCCGCTTTATATCTGCTCCTGGATCAGCCTGGTGTTGCTGATCCCAAATTCGCATACCTGCCTTCCTGATCATATCTTTCTTCTGCTGTAAATAGTACGCCCAAAATTGCCTTTATTTCATCTCAGGTATAAAGAGTGGGACCTAAAATTTGATCTAGCCTCTCGGAGATCCCTAAAGGATCCTTTATCAAATTCCCCATTTCCTTTTACAGGTATTTCTCTTAAAGGGAGAAGGTTTCTTCCTTGACCCCTCTCCTGCCTAGTTTGCCTTCTAGTGATCCTTTTCCTAGAGAGGTCTAGGGGTTCAGGTTCGTCTCCTGAGTCAGATTCAGCTTGCTCCGGAGGAGTCGCTGGATTCTGTTTGGGGAGAGCATAAGGGGGGTGGGGGGGGGGGTGTGGGGTGTGGAGATAGTGTGTCATCCACATAAGTATTTAGAGCCTTGCAGATTCGATCCTCAAAGGACCCAAATACTGGTCAGAACAGCTGATCTGCCCCTATCTGCTTTCCTCCTCATATCCCTATACAATAATATACCATTTTACCTTACTCTTCCCTTGTCTAGAGGGAGAATCGCCCCAGCGTTGTAACATAAACCTAGGGGACTTTCTAGTGGTATGCCTGGTAGCTTCACCTGCAAGCCACCCATGGGTTCAGAGGGCTTACTCTGCCTCTGTCCCATCTTACGGAGCACTCACACACACACACACACACACACACACTCGCACCCCTTGGTCGTGACCCACGCCTTCGCGGGCAATGGGAACTGCACTACTAGGGAGTCCACACTCGCTTCGCCCCTACGGGACGTCTCAGTCAGGCGTGCTCCGGGATACCCACCCCAACTGAACGGCTTCACGTAAATACTTACTCAATCCTGAGTCTTCCTTCGGGTCTTTGTGCACAAAAATTATGGGGTACTGCAGTTTCTTTTGCTCGCTTACTGAATTTAGAGTTCGGAGCTACAGGTCTCTGCACAGGAATTACCAAGCCCAGGGGCTGTCCAAAGACGGGGCACCCCCCCTGGAGTGGAAATTCCACAGCAGAGTCGCCTGGATCCAAGTCACGGCACCAAATTGTTATAGATGTGAAGAACAATACACACCAATCGTTACCAACAGTAAAAGATTTATTGAGCAAGCAATAAATGAGCAAGAAACAGCGCTGGGTGGCTGGGAGTCTCTGATCCACCAGAGGCGTGCAACGGGGGCCTCCCGATCCCACTTTTTATTGTCTCTTATCTCTGCATTCGTGTTTATCTTTCCCTTCCTGGGCTGCGCTGGCTGTTATGTGGGGGTCGTTCTCTGACACCTGGTAATGGATTGAGATGAAAAGGGCTGTAGGCCTCTTCAGCTTCGATCATGCGCACTTAAGAGGAGATTTTCACTTATTTTTCTTTTTTCAGTTTCTTAGAAGGTCACTGCTATTTGTTGTTCATTGTCCAGTTGTTAGAACTAAGCACCGTGGGTTCAATTTGCACAAATTCCAAAGTTCTTAGACAAAACATTTATACATCTATTTTGAGACTTCTACAAACTACATAATTTTCAGGAAGCAGAACACTGAAAAACACTGACACATCTGTCTCGAGTCGGTTTGATTAACAAATACAGCACTCATTTTTATCACAAGGATGATAAGGCTCACAGGAGACTCCATGTGGGAGGGATCCCCAAGAAGAGATCCTTTCCTGGCGGTGGTCAGTACTTAAATGGGGTTTGGGAGAGGTGGAGCCAGGCTCCCCCCCTTCCAGTCACACAGGTATATCACCTCCTCCTGAGCCCCCATGGCTCACTTGGAGCTCGCCTCAGTTGACCAAACAGTGTTTCAGGCCGTGATTCAGCAGTTCCCATATAGTTACGGTAGGGTTAGTGTTAGGGTTAGGATTTTGTTATGTTTGCGGTTAGGGTTGGGGTTACTGTTATGGTTAGGTTAGGGTTAAGGTTAGGGTTCGGGTAGGGTTAAGGTTAGGTTTGTGGTTAGGGTCAGTGTTAGGATTAGTTTTAGGGTTAGTGTTAGGTTTAAAGATTTAGATTTACAGTAAGTTTTAGGGTAAGTTTCAGGTTATTGGATAGGGTTAGGTTTAAGATGTTTTTAGGGATAGGGTTAGGGTGTTAGTGTTAGGGTTAGGGCAATGGTTTGGATTAAAGATTTAGTCTTACAGTAAGTGTTAGGGAAGGATTTAGGTAATTTCATCGGGTTTGGTGAAGATTGGATTTAGTAATAGTGTTATGTTTAGATTTTAGATTTGTGTTAGTGTAAGGTTTTGGCTTAGGGTTATAGTTATGGTGCAAATTAGAGTTGGGGTTAGTGTTAGGGTTAGGGTTAAGTTATAGGGTTAGGGTTAGGCTAAGATTTAGGATTAAGGTGAGGGTGAGGTTTAAGTTTAGGTTTAAGTTTATGTATAAAGTTTTAGTTTTACAGTAATTTTTAGGGAATGTTTTAGGTTATTGGATAGCGTTGGGTATATTATTGGATTTGGGGTTTTGATTAGGGTTTGTGTTAGTTTTAGAATTAATTTTTGGGTTAGAGTAAGGGTCATGGTTAAAAATCTATTCTTACAGTAAGTGTTAGGGAAGGATTTATGATATTTCATAGGGTTAGGGGAAGATTGGTTTTAGCAATAATGTTATGTTTAGATTTTGGAATAGTCTTAGGTTAAGGTTTTGGCTTAGGTTTAAGGTTTGGTTTAGGGTTGCAGTTAGGGTTAGGGTTACGGTCAGTTTTAACATTTAGGTTAGGGTTGAGATTAGGCTTAGGTTTAGGGTTATGGTTAGGGTTAGTGTTTAGGTTAGGGCTAGGGCATGAGAGTGGGTTAGGGTGAGGGTTAGTGTGAGGATTACGTTATGGGTTCGGTTTGGGTTTGGGATTGGGTTAGGGTTAGGGATTGGTTTACTGTTAGGTTTAGGGTAGGGATAGAGTTGGGTTTAGGGTTAGGTTTAGGGTTAAGTTTAGGGGTAGGGTTTGTGTTAGAGTTAAGGTTATGATAGGATTAGGGTTAAGGTTAGGTTTAGATTTAGTGTTAGGGTTAGTGTTAAGTTTATAGATTTAGATTTACTGTAATTGTTAGGGTTCGGGTTTGAGTTAGGGTTAGGGTTATTGTGGGGTAAATAACTCCCAAGGATGGTACTTCACAAAGAACTAGTATAGATGATGGTATATTTTGGGTTGTTCTATATAGATAGTATACAAATAATACAAAAGAGAAGATGGCTCACCTTCAGGATGATAAGGCTCGCAGGGGACTCCACGTGGGAGGGATCTTTGAGAAGAGATCCTTTCCTGGCAGTGGTCAGTAATTAAATGGTTTTTGGGAGAGGTGGAGCCAGGCTCCCCCCCTTCCAGTCACACAGGTATATCATACCTACCTATGCTTCCATGGCTGACTCGGTGCTCAGCTCAGGTGACAAACTAGTGTTTCAGGCCATGTTTCAGCAGTTCCCATACAGTTAGTGAATGGTTAGGTTTAGGGTTATTTTTATTGTTAGAATTAGGGTCATGTTTAGGTTTAGGTTAGGGGTTAGGGTTAGTGTTAGGTTTAAAGATTTAGTTTTACAGTAAGTTTTAGGGAAAGTTTTAGGTTATTGGATAGGGTTAGGTGTAAGATTAGATTTAGGGTTAAGGTTGGGGTAAGTGTTAGTTTTAGGGCAAGGGTTAGGGTTAAAGATTTAGTCTTACAGTAAGTGTTAGGAAAGGATTAATATAGTTTGAGGGGGTTGGGTTAAGATAGGCTTTAGTAATACTGTTAATTATAGATTTTGTATAAGTGCTGGGGTAAGGTTTTGGCTTATGTTTAGGGTATGAATTAGGGTTGGGGTTAGAGTTAGGGTTAGGGTTAAGGTATAGGTTTAGGGTTTATGTAACCTAATAAGTTTATTAGGTTACCGCGGATATTTATATCATGTCAGATGCTAGTTACATGAAGCGAATCCTTTGTTCTTAGGTAATTACATGTTAGTTACACAATCGTTGTTTGTTACTGATCGCCAAACTGATTGTTTTGTTCATGTATTCATGTGATAGTTCTTTATACTTTGCACCTGTTCTTTGTCACGGAATGTTCAGAGTTCTACAGACCTACCCAAGATCACTTCATATACCTCTCCCTTTCAGGAGATGTTATCTGTAATCTTTATGCAACCCTTTCAGGCTGACTTGATAGGTCTGTATGCTCTCCTCATTCCACCCTTTTCTTTTTAATTTTGAAATTGTTGGTAGGGGTCCTATATTTTTTCGTTGCTCCATCTGAAGTCTTTTCAAATTAATGCTAATCCATGATATTTGCTCGGTGATTATTTTTATGACACATGGGCTGATCAGTAAGATCACAAAGATTAGTGTACCTATAGCAATAATACTATACAAATTATGTTTAAAAGATTCAAATGACGGGAAATATGCTTTCAGGGTTTCTACATCCCAATCATGTCGCATAACAACTTTTTCACACAGGGGCGATGTTTGATTAATTTGAAAACATATAGGTAGACCATTAAGTTTTCCAGTATAGTTGATTTTAGCAGAGAAAGTTCTAATATGTGTGTCTGAATACTGTCCCATAAACATTCTTTAGTTATTACAAATAGGAATGTCTATTTCCTCATCCCATGTAACAGGATGAATAACTGGTGGATTAGGGATAAAAGCCCAATATGTATCAGCTGCACATCCTCGTCTTAGAATCTACAGGGTGCTTAGTAGTAGGGCTAGTAGTTGAATTCTTCGATGTCGGGTGTTTTCCTCATTCCGATTCAGGGACAATCTTTCCATCTTCCGTCGTAGTTTTCCCATTCTTGTTTTTGGGCATGGCGTACGCAGCGCTCTGGGATCCAGCCAGGAGATGTCTCATCTGTGGGAAATATACAAACATATCCTCGACCCTACATTAGTAGTGGATCTGGACCGCGCATTTTTCCATCTACTGGATCTTTCCAGAAAACCAAAGGTTTCTCTTTTTGTGATGGATTCCAGGGCCTATCGGCAGCAGTTAATCCATCATCATCAGAAGTTAAAAAATTCAGAACAAATAATGCATGAGATATTAAAGAGAAAGGGGTATCTTTAATCCCAATTCCCCATTCCCCCTTCTTTACTTTATTCAGTTGCTTATTCAGCAGATGGTTATATTTTTCATTGATACTCTGACCTTGAGGATTGTATGGGATCCGCGTTTTGTGTTGAATGTTCAGCTGTTAGCAGAATTTTGTAAAAGCTTGACTGGTATAGGCAGGACCGTTATCTGTTTTTATAAAGCTGAGTCTGAGTCTTCTATTAATCTATCTGAAGTTTGTAACAGCCTAGCTACAAAATCCTGGTAGGGTTCATCAGGACCCTGCCTTATTTTGGTCAGTTCCTCTTTTCGTACTCCAGATTTCGGTAAATTTTTTTTCATTTTTTTATTTTCAGGCAGCCAATCCAGTTTCTCGTATGAAATCATAGGTTTGCAGGTTATAAGTAAGTTGTTGAAATACTCCTGCAAAATTACCTGCTCCTACCAACTGATCATAAGTTATTCCTAATTGCTGACACTGCGGAGAGCGTACATAGGAATCACAATGCTCAGAATAATCAGAAGTCCATAGTAAGTATTCTCCCCCACTCAGTACTGCTTTAGCTAAGGATATCCGGTCTGCTGGCGGGAGCATTTGAGACGTAGTTGTCTGTAAAATTGCAAGAGTAAAGGGGGCTGTGGGTCCGTATTGTGCGCTAGCAACTTTCAGTTCTCTCAATTATAAGTTCATAAGTTCATAAGTTCATAAGGTTGGAAAGGACCTATAAGATCATCTAGTCCAACCATCCTCCTATCACTATCTCTACCAACTACTAATCTACCCAATTGTTTAAAAGGAATTGGCTCATAGACACTAAGAAATCCTCCCACTTCATTTTGTCATTGTATCACTGGATATGGCAGTACTGAAAATCCTTCCATTATTTCACCAGCCTTTCTGGCTTATTTTAAAGCTAATCGTAAAGGAGAATCTTGCATTATAAGATCCTCTGGTCCTAAAAGAAGGGGGCATAGTGCCTTCTCAAAAAGCAGGCAAAATATTAACAGGCTGCTCGATTGATTGCGCCTGAACCCTGACTTCTTTTATGGCTGGGAAGGCAGCAAGTTCTTTGTGATGGTATTGGGCTGCTTCATTATTTAATTCATCCCAATATACAGGGCTTAATTGTTCATTTTTTGTATTATTTTTGAGGGACATTTGCAGGGACACCAAAGGTTGCTCGTATCTAGTAGGGGAAGGAGGAGGGGCAGAGGGCAAGGGAGTGAAATTATCGAGAGATATTGACCGTACTAATGGAGTCTTAACGTAATGTGTTTCTCTGTGCCACTTCTCATCACCAATGTCTCCCCTCAAACAGGGTTAGGGTTAGGGTTAGGGTTAGGGTTAGGGTTAGGGTTAGGGTTAGGGTTAGGGTTAGGGTTAGGGTAGGGTTAGGGTTAGGGTTAGGGTTAGGGTTAGGGTTAGGGTTAGGGTTAGGGTTAGGGTTAGGGTTAGGGTTAGGGTTAGGGTTAGGGTTACCCCGATTAGGGTTAGGGTTAGGGTTAGGGTTAGGGTTAGGGTTAGGGTTAGGGTTAGGGTTAGGGTTAGGGTTAGGGTTAGGGTTAGGGTTAGGGTTAGGGTTAGGGTTAGGGTTAGGGTTAGGGTTAGGGTTAGGGTTAGGGTTAGGGTTAGGGTTAGGGTTAGGGTTAGGGTTAGGGTTAGGGTTAGGGTTAGGGTTAGGGTTAGGGTTAGGGTTAGGGTTAGGGTTAGGGTTAGGGTTAGGGTTAGGGTTAGGGTTAGGGTTAGGGTTAGGGTTAGGGTTAGGGTTAGGGTTAGGGTTAGGGTTAGGGTTAGGGTTAGGGTTAGGGTTAGGGTTAGGGTTAGGGTTAGGGTTAGGGTTAGGGTTAGGGTTAGGGTTAGGGTTAGGGTTAGGGTTAGGGTTAGGGTTAGGGTTAGGGTTAGGGTTAGGGTTAGGGTTAGGGTTAGGGTTAGGGTTAGGGTTAGGGTTAGGGTTAGGGTTAGGGTTAGGGTTAGGGTTAGGGTTAGGGTTAGGGTTAGGGTTAGGGTTAGGGTTAGGGTTAGGGTTAGGGTTAGGGTTAGGGTTAGGGTTAGGGTTAGGGTTAGGGTTAGGGTTAGGGTTAGGGTTAGGGTTAGGGTTAGGGTTAGGGTTAGGGTTAGGGTTAGGGTTAGGGTTAGGGTTAGGGTTAGGGTTAGGGTTAGGGTTAGGGTTAGGGTTAGGGTTAGGGTTAGGGTTAGGGTTAGGGTTAGGGTTAGGGTTAGGGTTAGGGTTAGGGTTAGGGTTAGGGTTAGGGTTAGGGTTAGGGTTAGGGTTAGGGTTAGGGTTAGGGTTAGGGTTAGGGTTAGGGTTAGGGTTAGGGTTAGGGTTAGGGTTAGGGTTAGGGTTAGGGTTAGGGTTAGGGTTAGGGTTAGGGTTAGGGTTAGGGTTAGGGTTAGGGTTAGGGTTAGGGTTAGGGTTAGGGTTAGGGTTAGGGTTAGGGTTAGGGTTAGGGTTAGGGTTAGGGTTAGGGTTAGGGTTAGGGTTAGGGTTAGGGTTAGGGTTAGGGTTAGGGTTAGGGTTAGGGTTAGGGTTAGGGTTAGGGTTAGGGTTAGGGTTAGGGTTAGGGTTAGGGTTAGGGTTAGGGTTAGGGTTAGGGTTAGGGTTAGGGTTAGGGTTAGGGTTAGGGTTAGGGTTAGGGTTAGGGTTAGGGTTAGGGTTAGGGTTAGGGTTAGGGTTAGGGTTAGGGTTAGGGTTAGGGTTAGGGTTAGGGTTAGGGTTAGGGTTAGGGTTAGGGTTAGGGTTAGGGTTAGGGTTAGGGTTAGGGTTAGGGTTAGGGTTAGGGTTAGGGTTAGGGTTAGGGTTAGGGTTAGGGTTAGGGTTAGGGTTAGGGTTAGGGTTAGGGTTAGGGTTAGGGTTAGGGTTAGGGTTAGGGTTAGGGTTAGGGTTAGGGTTAGGGTTAGGGTTAGGGTTAGGGTTAGGGTTAGGGTTAGGGTTAGGGTTAGGGTTAGGGTTAGGGTTAGGGTTAGGGTTAGGGTTAGGGTTAGGGTTAGGGTTAGGGTTAGGGTTAGGGTTAGGGTTAGGGTTAGGGTTAGGGTTAGGGTTAGGGTTAGGGTTAGGGTTAGGGTTAGGGTTAGGGTTAGGGTTAGGGTTAGGGTTAGGGTTAGGGTTAGGGTTAGGGTTAGGGTTAGGGTTAGGGTTAGGGTTAGGGTTAGGGTTAGGGTTAGGGTTAGGGTTAGGGTTAGGGTTAGGGTTAGGGTTAGGGTTAGGGTTAGGGTTAGGGTTAGGGTTAGGGTTAGGGTTAGGGTTAGGGTTAGGGTTAGGGTTAGGGTTAGGGTTAGGGTTAGGGTTAGGGTTAGGGTTAGGGTTAGGGTTAGGGTTAGGGTTAGGGTTAGGGTTAGGGTTAGGGTTAGGGTTAGGGTTAGGGTTAGGGTTAGGGTTAGGGTTAGGGTTAGGGTTAGGGTTAGGGTTAGGGTTAGGGTTAGGGTTAGGGTTAGGGTTAGGGTTAGGGTTAGGGTTAGGGTTAGGGTTAGGGTTAGGGTTAGGGTTAGGGTTAGGGTTAGGGTTAGGGTTAGGGTTAGGGTTAGGGTTAGGGTTAGGGTTAGGGTTAGGGTTAGGGTTAGGGTTAGGGTTAGGGTTAGGGTTAGGGTTAGGGTTAGGGTTAGGGTTAGGGTTAGGGTTAGGGTTAGGGTTAGGGTTAGGGTTAGGGTTAGGGTTAGGGTTAGGGTTAGGGTTAGGGTTAGGGTTAGGGTTAGGGTTAGGGTTAGGGTTAGGGTTAGGGTTAGGGTTAGGGTTAGGGTTAGGGTTAGGGTTAGGGTTAGGGTTAGGGTTAGGGTTAGGGTTAGGGTTAGGGTTAGGGTTAGGGTTAGGGTTAGGGTTAGGGTTAGGGTTAGGGTTAGGGTTAGGGTTAGGGTTAGGGTTAGGGTTAGGGTTAGGGTTAGGGTTAGGGTTAGGGTTAGGGTTAGGGTTAGGGTTAGGGTTAGGGTTAGGGTTAGGGTTAGGGTTAGGGTTAGGGTTAGGGTTAGGGTTAGGGTTAGGGTTAGGGTTAGGGTTAGGGTTAGGGTTAGGGTTAGGGTTAGGGTTAGGGTTAGGGTTAGGGTTAGGGTTAGGGTTAGGGTTAGGGTTAGGGTTAGGGTTAGGGTTAGGGTTAGGGTTAGGGTTAGGGTTAGGGTTAGGGTTAGGGTTAGGGTTAGGGTTAGGGTTAGGGTTAGGGTTAGGGTTAGGGTTAGGGTTAGGGTTAGGGTTAGGGTTAGGGTTAGGGTTAGGGTTAGGGTTAGGGTTAGGGTTAGGGTTAGGGTTAGGGTTAGGGTTAGGGTTAGGGTTAGGGTTAGGGTTAGGGTTAGGGTTAGGGTTAGGGTTAGGGTTAGGGTTAGGGTTAGGGTTAGGGTTAGGGTTAGGGTTAGGGTTAGGGTTAGGGTTAGGGTTAGGGTTAGGGTTAGGGTTAGGGTTAGGGTTAGGGTTAGGGTTAGGGTTAGGGTTAGGGTTAGGGTTAGGGTTAGGGTTAGGGTTAGGGTTAGGGTTAGGGTTAGGGTTAGGGTTAGGGTTAGGGTTAGGGTTAGGGTTAGGGTTAGGGTTAGGGTTAGGGTTAGGGTTAGGGTTAGGGTTAGGGTTAGGGTTAGGGTTAGGGTTAGGGTTAGGGTTAGGGTTAGGGTTAGGGTTAGGGTTAGGGTTAGGGTTAGGGTTAGGGTTAGGGTTAGGGTTAGGGTTAGGGTTAGGGTTAGGGTTAGGGTTAGGGTTAGGGTTAGGGTTAGGGTTAGGGTTAGGGTTAGGGTTAGGGTTAGGGTTAGGGTTAGGGTTAGGGTTAGGGTTAGGGTTAGGGTTAGGGTTAGGGTTAGGGTTAGGGTTAGGGTTAGGGTTAGGGTTAGGGTTAGGGTTAGGGTTAGGGTTAGGGTTAGGGTTAGGGTTAGGGTTAGGGTTAGGGTTAGGGTTAGGGTTAGGGTTAGGGTTAGGGTTAGGGTTAGGGTTAGGGTTAGGGTTAGGGTTAGGGTTAGGGTTAGGGTTAGGGTTAGGGTTAGGGTTAGGGTTAGGGTTAGGGTTAGGGTTAGGGTTAGGGTTAGGGTTAGGGTTAGGGTTAGGGTTAGGGTTAGGGTTAGGGTTAGGGTTAGGGTTAGGGTTAGGGTTAGGGTTAGGGTTAGGGTTAGGGTTAGGGTTAGGGTTAGGGTTAGGGTTAGGGTTAGGGTTAGGGTTAGGGTTAGGGTTAGGGTTAGGGTTAGGGTTAGGGTTAGGGTTAGGGTTAGGGTTAGGGTTAGGGTTAGGGTTAGGGTTAGGGTTAGGGTTAGGGTTAGGGTTAGGGTTAGGGTTAGGGTTAGGGTTAGGGTTAGGGTTAGGGTTAGGGTTAGGGTTAGGGTTAGGGTTAGGGTTAGGGTTAGGGTTAGGGTTAGGGTTAGGGTTAGGGTTAGGGTTAGGGTTAGGGTTAGGGTTAGGGTTAGGGTTAGGGTTAGGGTTAGGGTTAGGGTTAGGGTTAGGGTTAGGGTTAGGGTTAGGGTTAGGGTTAGGGTTAGGGTTAGGGTTAGGGTTAGGGTTAGGGTTAGGGTTAGGGTTAGGGTTAGGGTTAGGGTTAGGGTTAGGGTTAGGGTTAGGGTTAGGGTTAGGGTTAGGGTTAGGGTTAGGGTTAGGGTTAGGGTTAGGGTTAGGGTTAGGGTTAGGGTTAGGGTTAGGGTTAGGGTTAGGGTTAGGGTTAGGGTTAGGGTTAGGGTTAGGGTTAGGGTTAGGGTTAGGGTTAGGGTTAGGGTTAGGGTTAGGGTTAGGGTTAGGGTTAGGGTTAGGGTTAGGGTTAGGGTTAGGGTTAGGGTTAGGGTTAGGGTTAGGGTTAGGGTTAGGGTTAGGGTTAGGGTTAGGGTTAGGGTTAGGGTTAGGGTTAGGGTTAGGGTTAGGGTTAGGGTTAGGGTTAGGGTTAGGGTTAGGGTTAGGGTTAGGGTTAGGGTTAGGGTTAGGGTTAGGGTTAGGGTTAGGGTTAGGGTTAGGGTTAGGGTTAGGGTTAGGGTTAGGGTTAGGGTTAGGGTTAGGGTTAGGGTTAGGGTTAGGGTTAGGGTTAGGGTTAGGGTTAGGGTTAGGGTTAGGGTTAGGGTTAGGGTTAGGGTTAGGGTTAGGGTTAGGGTTAGGGTTAGGGTTAGGGTTAGGGTTAGGGTTAGGGTTAGGGTTAGGGTTAGGGTTAGGGTTAGGGTTAGGGTTAGGGTTAGGGTTAGGGTTAGGGTTAGGGTTAGGGTTAGGGTTAGGGTTAGGGTTAGGGTTAGGGTTAGGGTTAGGGTTAGGGTTAGGGTTAGGGTTAGGGTTAGGGTTAGGGTTAGGGTTAGGGTTAGGGTTAGGGTTAGGGTTAGGGTTAGGGTTAGGGTTAGGGTTAGGGTTAGGGTTAGGGTTAGGGTTAGGGTTAGGGTTAGGGTTAGGGTTAGGGTTAGGGTTAGGGTTAGGGTTAGGGTTAGGGTTAGGGTTAGGGTTAGGGTTAGGGTTAGGGTTAGGGTTAGGGTTAGGGTTAGGGTTAGGGTTAGGGTTAGGGTTAGGGTTAGGGTTAGGGTTAGGGTTAGGGTTAGGGTTAGGGTTAGGGTTAGGGTTAGGGTTAGGGTTAGGGTTAGGGTTAGGGTTAGGGTTAGGGTTAGGGTTAGGGTTAGGGTTAGGGTTAGGGTTAGGGTTAGGGTTAGGGTTAGGGTTAGGGTTAGGGTTAGGGTTAGGGTTAGGGTTAGGGTTAGGGTTAGGGTTAGGGTTAGGGTTAGGGTTAGGGTTAGGGTTAGGGTTAGGGTTAGGGTTAGGGTTAGGGTTAGGGTTAGGGTTAGGGTTAGGGTTAGGGTTAGGGTTAGGGTTAGGGTTAGGGTTAGGGTTAGGGTTAGGGTTAGGGTTAGGGTTAGGGTTAGGGTTAGGGTTAGGGTTAGGGTTAGGGTTAGGGTTAGGGTTAGGGTTAGGGTTAGGGTTAGGGTTAGGGTTAGGGTTAGGGTTAGGGTTAGGGTTAGGGTTAGGGTTAGGGTTAGGGTTAGGGTTAGGGTTAGGGTTAGGGTTAGGGTTAGGGTTAGGGTTAGGGTTAGGGTTAGGGTTAGGGTTAGGGTTAGGGTTAGGGTTAGGGTTAGGGTTAGGGTTAGGGTTAGGGTTAGGGTTAGGGTTAGGGTTAGGGTTAGGGTTAGGGTTAGGGTTAGGGTTAGGGTTAGGGTTAGGGTTAGGGTTAGGGTTAGGGTTAGGGTTAGGGTTAGGGTTAGGGTTAGGGTTAGGGTTAGGGTTAGGGTTAGGGTTAGGGTTAGGGTTAGGGTTAGGGTTAGGGTTAGGGTTAGGGTTAGGGTTAGGGTTAGGGTTAGGGTTAGGGTTAGGGTTAGGGTTAGGGTTAGGGTTAGGGTTAGGGTTAGGGTTAGGGTTAGGGTTAGGGTTAGGGTTAGGGTTAGGGTTAGGGTTAGGGTTAGGGTTAGGGTTAGGGTTAGGGTTAGGGTTAGGGTTAGGGTTAGGGTTAGGGTTAGGGTTAGGGTTAGGGTTAGGGTTAGGGTTAGGGTTAGGGTTAGGGTTAGGGTTAGGGTTAGGGTTAGGGTTAGGGTTAGGGTTAGGGTTAGGGTTAGGGTTAGGGTTAGGGTTAGGGTTAGGGTTAGGGTTAGGGTTAGGGTTAGGGTTAGGGTTAGGGTTAGGGTTAGGGTTAGGGTTAGGGTTAGGGTTAGGGTTAGGGTTAGGGTTAGGGTTAGGGTTAGGGTTAGGGTTAGGGTTAGGGTTAGGGTTAGGGTTAGGGTTAGGGTTAGGGTTAGGGTTAGGGTTAGGGTTAGGGTTAGGGTTAGGGTTAGGGTTAGGGTTAGGGTTAGGGTTAGGGTTAGGGTTAGGGTTAGGGTTAGGGTTAGGGTTAGGGTTAGGGTTAGGGTTAGGGTTAGGGTTAGGGTTAGGGTTAGGGTTAGGGTTAGGGTTAGGGTTAGGGTTAGGGTTAGGGTTAGGGTTAGGGTTAGGGTTAGGGTTAGGGTTAGGGTTAGGGTTAGGGTTAGGGTTAGGGTTAGGGTTAGGGTTAGGGTTAGGGTTAGGGTTAGGGTTAGGGTTAGGGTTAGGGTTAGGGTTAGGGTTAGGGTTAGGGTTAGGGTTAGGGTTAGGGTTAGGGTTAGGGTTAGGGTTAGGGTTAGGGTTAGGGTTAGGGTTAGGGTTAGGGTTAGGGTTAGGGTTAGGGTTAGGGTTAGGGTTAGGGTTAGGGTTAGGGTTAGGGTTAGGGTTAGGGTTAGGGTTAGGGTTAGGGTTAGGGTTAGGGTTAGGGTTAGGGTTAGGGTTAGGGTTAGGGTTAGGGTTAGGGTTAGGGTTAGGGTTAGGGTTAGGGTTAGGGTTAGGGTTAGGGTTAGGGTTAGGGTTAGGGTTAGGGTTAGGGTTAGGGTTAGGGTTAGGGTTAGGGTTAGGGTTAGGGTTAGGGTTAGGGTTAGGGTTAGGGTTAGGGTTAGGGTTAGGGTTAGGGTTAGGGTTAGGGTTAGGGTTAGGGTTAGGGTTAGGGTTAGGGTTAGGGTTAGGGTTAGGGTTAGGGTTAGGGTTAGGGTTAGGGTTAGGGTTAGGGTTAGGGTTAGGGTTAGGGTTAGGGTTAGGGTTAGGGTTAGGGTTAGGGTTAGGGTTAGGGTTAGGGTTAGGGTTAGGGTTAGGGTTAGGGTTAGGGTTAGGGTTAGGGTTAGGGTTAGGGTTAGGGTTAGGGTTAGGGTTAGGGTTAGGGTTAGGGTTAGGGTTAGGGTTAGGGTTAGGGTTAGGGTTAGGGTTAGGGTTAGGGTTAGGGTTAGGGTTAGGGTTAGGGTTAGGGTTAGGGTTAGGGTTAGGGTTAGGGTTAGGGTTAGGGTTAGGGTTAGGGTTAGGGTTAGGGTTAGGGTTAGGGTTAGGGTTAGGGTTAGGGTTAGGGTTAGGGTTAGGGTTAGGGTTAGGGTTAGGGTTAGGGTTAGGGTTAGGGTTAGGGTTAGGGTTAGGGTTAGGGTTAGGGTTAGGGTTAGGGTTAGGGTTAGGGTTAGGGTTAGGGTTAGGGTTAGGGTTAGGGTTAGGGTTAGGGTTAGGGTTAGGGTTAGGGTTAGGGTTAGGGTTAGGGTTAGGGTTAGGGTTAGGGTTAGGGTTAGGGTTAGGGTTAGGGTTAGGGTTAGGGTTAGGGTTAGGGTTAGGGTTAGGGTTAGGGTTAGGGTTAGGGTTAGGGTTAGGGTTAGGGTTAGGGTTAGGGTTAGGGTTAGGGTTAGGGTTAGGGTTAGGGTTAGGGTTAGGGTTAGGGTTAGGGTTAGGGTTAGGGTTAGGGTTAGGGTTAGGGTTAGGGTTAGGGTTAGGGTTAGGGTTAGGGTTAGGGTTAGGGTTAGGGTTAGGGTTAGGGTTAGGGTTAGGGTTAGGGTTAGGGTTAGGGTTAGGGTTAGGGTTAGGGTTAGGGTTAGGGTTAGGGTTAGGGTTAGGGTTAGGGTTAGGGTTAGGGTTAGGGTTAGGGTTAGGGTTAGGGTTAGGGTTAGGGTTAGGGTTAGGGTTAGGGTTAGGGTTAGGGTTAGGGTTAGGGTTAGGGTTAGGGTTAGGGTTAGGGTTAGGGTTAGGGTTAGGGTTAGGGTTAGGGTTAGGGTTAGGGTTAGGGTTAGGGTTAGGGTTAGGGTTAGGGTTAGGGTTAGGGTTAGGGTTAGGGTTAGGGTTAGGGTTAGGGTTAGGGTTAGGGTTAGGGTTAGGGTTAGGGTTAGGGTTAGGGTTAGGGTTAGGGTTAGGGTTAGGGTTAGGGTTAGGGTTAGGGTTAGGGTTAGGGTTAGGGTTAGGGTTAGGGTTAGGGTTAGGGTTAGGGTTAGGGTTAGGGTTAGGGTTAGGGTTAGGGTTAGGGTTAGGGTTAGGGTTAGGGTTAGGGTTAGGGTTAGGGTTAGGGTTAGGGTTAGGGTTAGGGTTAGGGTTAGGGTTAGGGTTAGGGTTAGGGTTAGGGTTAGGGTTAGGGTTAGGGTTAGGGTTAGGGTTAGGGTTAGGGTTAGGGTTAGGGTTAGGGTTAGGGTTAGGGTTAGGGTTAGGGTTAGGGTTAGGGTTAGGGTTAGGGTTAGGGTTAGGGTTAGGGTTAGGGTTAGGGTTAGGGTTAGGGTTAGGGTTAGGGTTAGGGTTAGGGTTAGGGTTAGGGTTAGGGTTAGGGTTAGGGTTAGGGTTAGGGTTAGGGTTAGGGTTAGGGTTAGGGTTAGGGTTAGGGTTAGGGTTAGGGTTAGGGTTAGGGTTAGGGTTAGGGTTAGGGTTAGGGTTAGGGTTAGGGTTAGGGTTAGGGTTAGGGTTAGGGTTAGGGTTAGGGTTAGGGTTAGGGTTAGGGTTAGGGTTAGGGTTAGGGTTAGGGTTAGGGTTAGGGTTAGGGTTAGGGTTAGGGTTAGGGTTAGGGTTAGGGTTAGGGTTAGGGTTAGGGTTAGGGTTAGGGTTAGGGTTAGGGTTAGGGTTAGGGTTAGGGTTAGGGTTAGGGTTAGGGTTAGGGTTAGGGTTAGGGTTAGGGTTAGGGTTAGGGTTAGGGTTAGGGTTAGGGTTAGGGTTAGGGTTAGGGTTAGGGTTAGGGTTAGGGTTAGGGTTAGGGTTAGGGTTAGGGTTAGGGTTAGGGTTAGGGTTAGGGTTAGGGTTAGGGTTAGGGTTAGGGTTAGGGTTAGGGTTAGGGTTAGGGTTAGGGTTAGGGTTAGGGTTAGGGTTAGGGTTAGGGTTAGGGTTAGGGTTAGGGTTAGGGTTAGGGTTAGGGTTAGGGTTAGGGTTAGGGTTAGGGTTAGGGTTAGGGTTAGGGTTAGGGTTAGGGTTAGGGTTAGGGTTAGGGTTAGGGTTAGGGTTAGGGTTAGGGTTAGGGTTAGGGTTAGGGTTAGGGTTAGGGTTAGGGTTAGGGTTAGGGTTAGGGTTAGGGTTAGGGTTAGGGTTAGGGTTAGGGTTAGGGTTAGGGTTAGGGTTAGGGTTAGGGTTAGGGTTAGGGTTAGGGTTAGGGTTAGGGTTAGGGTTAGGGTTAGGGTTAGGGTTAGGGTTAGGGTTAGGGTTAGGGTTAGGGTTAGGGTTAGGGTTAGGGTTAGGGTTAGGGTTAGGGTTAGGGTTAGGGTTAGGGTTAGGGTTAGGGTTAGGGTTAGGGTTAGGGTTAGGGTTAGGGTTAGGGTTAGGGTTAGGGTTAGGGTTAGGGTTAGGGTTAGGGTTAGGGTTAGGGTTAGGGTTAGGGTTAGGGTTAGGGTTAGGGTTAGGGTTAGGGTTAGGGTTAGGGTTAGGGTTAGGGTTAGGGTTAGGGTTAGGGTTAGGGTTAGGGTTAGGGTTAGGGTTAGGGTTAGGGTTAGGGTTAGGGTTAGGGTTAGGGTTAGGGTTAGGGTTAGGGTTAGGGTTAGGGTTAGGGTTAGGGTTAGGGTTAGGGTTAGGGTTAGGGTTAGGGTTAGGGTTAGGGTTAGGGTTAGGGTTAGGGTTAGGGTTAGGGTTAGGGTTAGGGTTAGGGTTAGGGTTAGGGTTAGGGTTAGGGTTAGGGTTAGGGTTAGGGTTAGGGTTAGGGTTAGGGTTAGGGTTAGGGTTAGGGTTAGGGTTAGGGTTAGGAGGTTAGGGTTAGGGTTAGGGTTAGGGTTAGGGTTAGGGTTAGGGTTAGGGTTAGGGTTAGGGTTAGGGTTAGGGTTAGGGTTAGGGTTAGGGTTAGGGTTAGGGTTAGGGTTAGGGTTAGGGTTAGGGTTAGGGTTAGGGTTAGGGTTAGGGTTAGGGTTAGGGTTAGGGTTAGGGTTAGGGTTAGGGTTAGGGTTAGGGTTAGGGTTAGGGTTAGGGTTAGGGTTAGGGTTAGGGTTAGGGTTAGGGTTAGGGTTAGGGTTAGGGTTAGGGTTAGGGTTAGGGTTAGGGTTAGGGTTAGGGTTAGGGTTAGGGTTAGGGTTAGGGTTAGGGTTAGGGTTAGGGTTAGGGTTAGGGTTAGGGTTAGGGTTAGGGTTAGGGTTAGGGTTAGGGTTAGGGTTAGGGTTAGGGTTAGGGTTAGGGTTAGGGTTAGGGTTAGGGTTAGGGTTAGGGTTAGGGTTAGGGTTAGGGTTAGGGTTAGGGTTAGGGTTAGGGTTAGGGTTAGGGTTAGGGTTAGGGTTAGGGTTAGGGTTAGGGTTAGGGTTAGGGTTAGGGTTAGGGTTAGGGTTAGGGTTAGGGTTAGGGTTAGGGTTAGGGTTAGGGTTAGGGTTAGGGTTAGGGTTAGGGTTAGGGTTAGGGTTAGGGTTAGGGTTAGGGTTAGGGTTAGGGTTAGGGTTAGGGTTAGGGTTAGGGTTAGGGTTAGGGTTAGGGTTAGGGTTAGGGTTAGGGTTAGGGTTAGGGTTAGGGTTAGGGTTAGGGTTAGGGTTAGGGTTAGGGTTAGGGTTAGGGTTAGGGTTAGGGTTAGGGTTAGGGTTAGGGTTAGGGTTAGGGTTAGGGTTAGGGTTAGGGTTAGGGTTAGGGTTAGGGTTAGGGTTAGGGTTAGGGTTAGGGTTAGGGTTAGGGTTAGGGTTAGGGTTAGGGTTAGGGTTAGGGTTAGGGTTAGGGTTAGGGTTAGGGTTAGGGTTAGGGTTAGGGTTAGGGTTAGGGTTAGGGTTAGGGTTAGGGTTAGGGTTAGGGTTAGGGTTAGGGTTAGGGTTAGGGTTAGGGTTAGGGTTAGGGTTAGGGTTAGGGTTAGGGTTAGGGTTAGGGTTAGGGTTAGGGTTAGGGTTAGGGTTAGGGTTAGGGTTAGGGTTAGGGTTAGGGTTAGGGTTAGGGTTAGGGTTAGGGTTAGGGTTAGGGTTAGGGTTAGGGTTAGGGTTAGGGTTAGGGTTAGGGTTAGGGTTAGGGTTAGGGTTAGGGTTAGGGTTAGGGTTAGGGTTAGGGTTAGGGTTAGGGTTAGGGTTAGGGTTAGGGTTAGGGTTAGGGTTAGGGTTAGGGTTAGGGTTAGGGTTAGGGTTAGGGTTAGGGTTAGGGTTAGGGTTAGGGTTAGGGTTAGGGTTAGGGTTAGGGTTAGGGTTAGGGTTAGGGTTAGGGTTAGGGTTAGGGTTAGGGTTAGGGTTAGGGTTAGGGTTAGGGTTAGGGTTAGGGTTAGGGTTAGGGTTAGGGTTAGGGTTAGGGTTAGGGTTAGGGTTAGGGTTAGGGTTAGGGTTAGGGTTAGGGTTAGGGTTAGGGTTAGGGTTAGGGTTAGGGTTAGGGTTAGGGTTAGGGTTAGGGTTAGGGTTAGGGTTAGGGTTAGGGTTAGGGTTAGGGTTAGGGTTAGGGTTAGGGTTAGGGTTAGGGTTAGGGTTAGGGTTAGGGTTAGGGTTAGGGTTAGGGTTAGGGTTAGGGTTAGGGTTAGGGTTAGGGTTAGGGTTAGGGTTAGGGTTAGGGTTAGGGTTAGGGTTAGGGTTAGGGTTAGGGTTAGGGTTAGGGTTAGGGTTAGGGTTAGGGTTAGGGTTAGGGTTAGGGTTAGGGTTAGGGTTAGGGTTAGGGTTAGGGTTAGGGTTAGGGTTAGGGTTAGGGTTAGGGTTAGGGTTAGGGTTAGGGTTAGGGTTAGGGTTAGGGTTAGGGTTAGGGTTAGGGTTAGGGTTAGGGTTAGGGTTAGGGTTAGGGTTAGGGTTAGGGTTAGGGTTAGGGTTAGGGTTAGGGTTAGGGTTAGGGTTAGGGTTAGGGTTAGGGTTAGGGTTAGGGTTAGGGTTAGGGTTAGGGTTAGGGTTAGGGTTAGGGTTAGGGTTAGGGTTAGGGTTAGGGTTAGGGTTAGGGTTAGGGTTAGGGTTAGGGTTAGGGTTAGGGTTAGGGTTAGGGTTAGGGTTAGGGTTAGGGTTAGGGTTAGGGTTAGGGTTAGGGTTAGGGTTAGGGTTAGGGTTAGGGTTAGGGTTAGGGTTAGGGTTAGGGTTAGGGTTAGGGTTAGGGTTAGGGTTAGGGTTAGGGTTAGGGTTAGGGTTAGGGTTAGGGTTAGGGTTAGGGTTAGGGTTAGGGTTAGGGTTAGGGTTAGGGTTAGGGTTAGGGTTAGGGTTAGGGTTAGGGTTAGGGTTAGGGTTAGGGTTAGGGTTAGGGTTAGGGTTAGGGTTAGGGTTAGGGTTAGGGTTAGGGTTAGGGTTAGGGTTAGGGTTAGGGTTAGGGTTAGGGTTAGGGTTAGGGTTAGGGTTAGGGTTAGGGTTAGGGTTAGGGTTAGGGTTAGGGTTAGGGTTAGGGTTAGGGTTAGGGTTAGGGTTAGGGTTAGGGTTAGGGTTAGGGTTAGGGTTAGGGTTAGGGTTAGGGTTAGGGTTAGGGTTAGGGTTAGGGTTAGGGTTAGGGTTAGGGTTAGGGTTAGGGTTAGGGTTAGGGTTAGGGTTAGGGTTAGGGTTAGGGTTAGGGTTAGGGTTAGGGTTAGGGTTAGGGTTAGGGTTAGGGTTAGGGTTAGGGTTAGGGTTAGGGTTAGGGTTAGGGTTAGGGTTAGGGTTAGGGTTAGGGTTAGGGTTAGGGTTAGGGTTAGGGTTAGGGTTAGGGTTAGGGTTAGGGTTAGGGTTAGGGTTAGGGTTAGGGTTAGGGTTAGGGTTAGGGTTAGGGTTAGGGTTAGGGTTAGGGTTAGGGTTAGGGTTAGGGTTAGGGTTAGGGTTAGGGTTAGGGTTAGGGTTAGGGTTAGGGTTAGGGTTAGGGTTAGGGTTAGGGTTAGGGTTAGGGTTAGGGTTAGGGTTAGGGTTAGGGTTAGGGTTAGGGTTAGGGTTAGGGTTAGGGTTAGGGTTAGGGTTAGGGTTAGGGTTAGGGTTAGGGTTAGGGTTAGGGTTAGGGTTAGGGTTAGGGTTAGGGTTAGGGTTAGGGTTAGGGTTAGGGTTAGGGTTAGGGTTAGGGTTAGGGTTAGGGTTAGGGTTAGGGTTAGGGTTAGGGTTAGGGTTAGGGTTAGGGTTAGGGTTAGGGTTAGGGTTAGGGTTAGGGTTAGGGTTAGGGTTAGGGTTAGGGTTAGGGTTAGGGTTAGGGTTAGGGTTAGGGTTAGGGTTAGGGTTAGGGTTAGGGTTAGGGTTAGGGTTAGGGTTAGGGTTAGGGTTAGGGTTAGGGTTAGGGTTAGGGTTAGGGTTAGGGTTAGGGTTAGGGTTAGGGTTAGGGTTAGGGTTAGGGTTAGGGTTAGGGTTAGGGTTAGGGTTAGGGTTAGGGTTAGGGTTAGGGTTAGGGTTAGGGTTAGGGTTAGGGTTAGGGTTAGGGTTAGGGTTAGGGTTAGGGTTAGGGTTAGGGTTAGGGTTAGGGTTAGGGTTAGGGTTAGGGTTAGGGTTAGGGTTAGGGTTAGGGTTAGGGTTAGGGTTAGGGTTAGGGTTAGGGTTAGGGTTAGGGTTAGGGTTAGGGTTAGGGTTAGGGTTAGGGTTAGGGTTAGGGTTAGGGTTAGGGTTAGGGTTAGGGTTAGGGTTAGGGTTAGGGTTAGGGTTAGGGTTAGGGTTAGGGTTAGGGTTAGGGTTAGGGTTAGGGTTAGGGTTAGGGTTAGGGTTAGGGTTAGGGTTAGGGTTAGGGTTAGGGTTAGGGTTAGGGTTAGGGTTAGGGTTAGGGTTAGGGTTAGGGTTAGGGTTAGGGTTAGGGTTAGGGTTAGGGTTAGGGTTAGGGTTAGGGTTAGGGTTAGGGTTAGGGTTAGGGTTAGGGTTAGGGTTAGGGTTAGGGTTAGGGTTAGGGTTAGGGTTAGGGTTAGGGTTAGGGTTAGGGTTAGGGTTAGGGTTAGGGTTAGGGTTAGGGTTAGGGTTAGGGTTAGGGTTAGGGTTAGGGTTAGGGTTAGGGTTAGGGTTAGGGTTAGGGTTAGGGTTAGGGTTAGGGTTAGGGTTAGGGTTAGGGTTAGGGTTAGGGTTAGGGTTAGGGTTAGGGTTAGGGTTAGGGTTAGGGTTAGGGTTAGGGTTAGGGTTAGGGTTAGGGTTAGGGTTAGGGTTAGGGTTAGGGTTAGGGTTAGGGTTAGGGTTAGGGTTAGGGTTAGGGTTAGGGTTAGGGTTAGGGTTAGGGTTAGGGTTAGGGTTAGGGTTAGGGTTAGGGTTAGGGAGGTAGGGTTAGGGTTAGGGTTAGGGT